>NC_064857.1:6576181-6913681 GCF_024139225.1 Suncus etruscus
CTGTCTATAAAATTCAACTTAAGCCAATCTTTATTTTTTTTTAAACTTTATTGATTGCTTGATTTTGGGCCACACCCAGTGGTGTTCAGGGGTTAGTCCTGGCTCTGCACTCTGAAATTGCCCCTGGCAGGCTGGGAGATTATATGAGATGCCAGGAATCGAACCATGTCAGTGAAAGATTCAGGCTCACAGTCAGCAGTATAGGCAGTGTGGGGATAAAATTCTTGAAGGCAAAACAAGGACTCTGCCATTGTCCATTGAGTCCAATACTTCAGTGGTGATGGATTTAAACTCAAAGTCAAATATGTCTACTGAGGCTCTTGGACTTTGCAAAGAGTTTGATAATGCTCCAATCTTTCTCCTGACCATACATCTGACAAATTATTAATCTGAAGAATAGCTATCAAAACAAACAAAAAAGAAAACAATCAACAAAACTGAGTTGAAAATAAATGCAACAGAACAGGAGTGCTGTTTTGAAGAACAGAAGCTATTTGTGGTATTGGTGGAGGCAAGTAAACTCTCTGTGGGGTGGTGTTGTGGAATAGCATATGCATACAGCTCTCACTAACAATAATGTGATATATTGCCGCAATTCAAAGGGGAGGAATAAAGGTGGGAATGACACCAAACTTTTTGGAAGACAATATCGACACTACTCAAAATGTAATTAAGTTAGGAACTGAACTTTCATCTGACAAATACATTCTATACTTGGAATCTACTCAAGGGCCCAAGAAGCCTTTTCAGAAAAAGGGATTTTTTTTCACTCCTGTGTTCATTGCAGCACTGTTCACAATAGCCAAAATCTGGAAACAACTCAAGTGTCGAAGAGATTGTGGGGAAAAGGTAACTATGGTTTAAATATACAATGGCATGTAACTCAGTAGTGTTAAAGAAGGAAATCATGCAATTTACTGTTATCTGGTTGAATCTGGAGCGTATTATGCTGACCTAAGCTATTCAGAGGAGATGGACAGATACATAATGATATCTCTTATATATGGTATATAAAGAAACAGTAAACTACTTAATTCTTTTAGAATAGATTGCAGCCATCTTTTCTTTCTTTCAATATCTTCTGTGTCATTGTTATTATCCACAAGAAATGCTGACTATAAATTCAGTAGCTAATGGTGAAAAAACAATTATAGTAATAGGAATGCATTGTTTTAAAGTACATGGGGGTATAGCAGTTATTTAAAAAGAAAGGAGGAGAAAAATAGAAACTCTTTTTAAAAAAGTGCAGAACTGTTTGTCAGTTAGGAGTTTAGTAATGAGGGGTAACGAGTAGAGAATTGTTTCTTTTATTATTGCCATTAAAATACTATCACCAGTATTTTACTATTTTACTTTTTTAGATTTGGGTTGGGAACCACACTTGAGGGTACTCAGGGGTTATTTCTGGCTCAGTGCTTACTTCTGGATCACTACTGGAAGAGGGTTTTTCAGAGAGGGATTGAACCATATGAAAAATGCAGAGGGTTAAGTCAGGTGAAGCAAGAGCCTTAGCTGTTATTCTAACTTCATCAATTACATTTAGACCTATATTAGACTGATAACATTTTGAATAATTCAAATATCTAGTCTCATCACCATTTCAGCATCATTAGGGTCTAACAGAGTAGGTCCTAGAAATTAAGTATTTGTTAAAAACAAGGGGAGAATAAAGACGTTGACTCAGAAATCTCACTTGAAAAAAAATGAAGCTTATGGAGAAAAATTATAGACAATGCCATTCTGTTCCCTCTTGGAATACACATAAGAGCTAAATAACTTCTCAGGTTTCAGAGGTTAACTATGGCAGCATTAGGAGAAAAGAGAAAGTCATTCTCATGGTGATGGAGAGAACTGTACATAGATTCAGAATATTAATCAAAAGTATGAATCCTAATCATAACTATAACACTAATGCAACACAGTCACTGAAAGAGTACCCTAAGTTTATTTTTTATTTAAGTAGAATGGGTGGGGGGATAATATAATTTTGAAGCAAGCCAGAATTATGAAAAAATAAATAAATTGGAGTAGTCATTTGACTTCTCCAGTTGTTTTTTCTGGACTAAAGAAATTATAATACTGGGGGCTGGCGAGGTGGCGCTAAAGGTAAGGTGTCTGCCTTGCAAGCGCTAGCCAAGGAAAGATGGTGACCGCGGTTCGATCCCCTGGTGTCCCATATGGTCCCCCCAAGCCAGGGGCGATTTCTGAGCGCTTAGCCAGGAGTAACCCCTGAGCATCAAACGGGCGTGGCCCGAAAAACCAAAAATAAATAAAGAAAGAAAGAAAGAAAGAAAGAAAGAAAGAAAGAAAGAAGAAAGAAAGAAAGAAAGAAAGAAAAAAGAAAGAAAGAAAGAAAGAAAGAAAGAAAGAAAGAAAGAAAGAAAGAAAGAAAGAAAGAAAGAAAGAAAGAAAGAAAGAAAGAAAGAAAGAAAAGAAAGAAAAAGAAAGAAAGAAAGAAAGAAAGAAAGAAAGAAAGAAAGAAAGAAAGAAAGAAAGAAAGAAAGAAATTATAATACCAAACATCTAGCTTTCAGGAGTTTTAAGATATGAGGTAATGTATGGAAAAAAATCATTGAAAGAGAGAGTGAAAGGATGAGAGAGGAGAGAGAAAAATCCAAAAAATCACCTTGATGTAGAATAACCATTTTAGGCAGCATCAGCTAGGATTATTATTAGACCAGAATAAGAGTTCACTGAGATTTCATTGAGATTTAGAATCTTATCACTTATGTTCTCCATGTTTGAAAATAGTTCCTGGCACAAAACAGGAAGTCAATAAATATTTGGTGAATAAATTAATAAAATACTTTAAAAAACTGTTTAATTATCATTATCACATTGTAAGTGCTTCTTCAGCTCAATAAAGATGACTGAATTATATTCTGATGCATTCTGTTGTTTTTTACAGTATATTTTTATTTCAGCCCACTATATATACTTTTTTATTTTTAACTTATAATTCAATTGATTACTTAATTGAATCACCATGAGGCACAGTTGCAGAAAATCATGATTGATTTTCAGCCATACTTTGTCTGATACCCATAACCAGTGTATTTTACCACCAGCAATTTCCCCATTTCTCTTTTGACCTTCCCACTGCCCTCTCCCCTGCCTGCCTCTGGAACAGCTATTTTTTTCTGTGTCTCTCAATAAGATGATATCCAGCTATCAACCCCAAACAAAGGTATCTCCCCAATTTCCTCCTTCCGAAAACCTTTTCATCTGATATGTAAAAGCCCACTGGATAGTATTTTTGTCTCTCTCTCAACCTAGCCCCTTCCTGGTACTGGGAATTGGTTTGAATAAAGAGGTGTTCTGTCTTTTGGCAGAGGTCAAGAAGCCATGAGGCAAAAAGTAGACTGACTCCAATAACTCTTTCCTAACTGGCTTGGTTTATGACTTTTTCACTGCTATCCTGCTGCTTCTTCAGACCCGTCTGCCTGGGGTTAGAAGATTTCATTTGGTGAGAGTCTTACGACTGTGTATTTTTATTTTACATCCCTTTTTCTTTTTAATCTTTTAGGCACTGTAAAAGTGCATTGTTTTAATAATAAGCACATTGGTTTGTGATGCATTATCAATTCATCTATTACTAATTTTTATTCATAATGTTTACTTGCATAGGAATGCCTTTTGTTTGTTGGGGAGTACACCCAATGTTGCTAAGTAGCTACTCCAATGTCTTTGCTTGGGAGTTGTTCTCTGGGTTATTGGGGATTGAACATGGGTATCTTAAATACAAAGAAAATACTCAGCCTATACTGAGCCATCTTACCCAGGAATTATATTGATGTTGTTAGGTTTATGCTATCAGCCCAGTGATAAGATAAAGAGATCACCCAGCAATGCAAATCACCAAGCAAAAGCAGGGTTTTATATGTTTAGCTAGCTAAGGGTCCAGGACTTCCACCTGGGAACAGGCTTTCAGTCAAGGCCCCCAAGTCTAGGGTAGAGAGGATATATATAAGCCATGGCCAAGAGTGCCCATGTGTCAGAGCTAAATGTCCAGCCCCAGGAAGCAGATAAAAGGGATGCACTATTCAAATGCCACAAGATAAATAATTCAGAGATTACAAGGCAGATATGTTAAGGCCTATCCTGAGTGCAGAAATGTGAGTTCCATAATATGGACATGGGTGCCATGTTCCTTTGTCCTCAACTCTGATTTGAAGGCCACATTTCCACAAGCTAACAAGGGAGTTATACAGAAGCACTTTAGCAAATGCGGAAACTTTCATGAGGAAAGAGGGAATCTTAGAATCCTACAATGCTTGATTTTCATTTGTTACCCTTCATTTTCAGCTTTATTACAATGTTTAGTTTAAGCTAGTTTTATATAATGAGTAGAAAAGACTAGTGTTTTTATTTTCTAGAATGTCTCATGTTAAGATTAAAATTCCATTTTTTTAGTGTTTGGTATCCTGGAATATGAGATCGTATGAAGTAGGCTTAAAATTTACGAAAAAAGTAAAATATTTATTTTTAACAGTTACAAAACTAGAGTTTTTCATTTATTTTTAAGTTGTCAGTAAAAAAATATACATGCCTAGAACTACACTCACGTAATTTTTTTGGCTTAGTGGAACTTAAGTTTTTTCATATATTTAGCATCTTTTAATTGTATGCAAAACCAAAGAAAACTTCGGGGTTTCTTAATTCCTATTTCTTTTATTTTTAATAGTTTTATTTTTCCTGAAAAAAAAAAACTTTCTTTTTGTGTGTTTTGTTCTTTATATTGCAAGTAATTTATCAATATTATTAATATTCCCCAAGAAAACAAACTTTTGTTTTATATTGCATGCACATTTATAATTTTATTGATTTATTCTAATTTCTATTTCTTTTCTTTGTATTTTGGTGGATTTGTTTTGTTCCTCTTTTACTACTAGAGACTAATGTTTATTTAACTTGTTTTTATTATTTTCAGATACTTTTTATTTTTACTTGGAGGGGCCTCCCAATGAGTACTTAGGGTTCTGAATACCTTTTCTGGTAATTCTTGGCCAAGAAAGCCAGTGGCTCAACATGTGGTGTTTCTTAGACACTGTGAATACTTAGGCTACCCCAGAAATGTTTGAGGCCAGGGCTATACATGGTGGTACTAGAGGACCATGAAGTCCTGTCCATTGAATTAAGGTCAGCTGCATGTGAAACAATTATTATTATTAATCCCTGTGCCATTTCTCCAGCCCCAATATATGATCATTTAAAATACATTTATACTTCCCTGAGTATCCCTTACTTTGAATGTATTCTATAAGTTTTAATATATAGTATTTTAGCATTGTTTGAACTATTGCCTAATTTCTATTGTGATATTTAACTTAGGTGATCTATGTAGATGTGTGTATATATATATATATATATATTAATCTTTATTGATTGATCGATTTGGTTTCTGGGCCACACCTAGTGGCACTCAGGGGTTACTCTTAGCTTTCAGCTTAGAAGTCATCCCTGGCAGAATGAGGGACCCTATGGGATGTTGGGAATCAAATCTGGTCCCTTACAGGCCGGCCACATGCAAGGCAAATGCCCTACCACTGTGCTTTATCTCCGGCCCCAGAAATGTATTTTCTAATGTTCAAAATTTGATGAGCTTTTTCATTGCCTCATTCTTTTGGTAATTGACATCTGACTGTAATTTCACTGTATTCTGATGTAGTTTAATTCTCTAAAAAAATTTTACACTAAAATATAAAGAAGCTATTTATTTTTGAAACTGACCTCTTCAGTGGATATAGTTCAGAATCCAGCTCTGATGTCATTTATACAGCATCTTAAGTAACCATAGTACTAGGAATAATCAGTTTTTTCCAGTTATGACACTGGTTATGTGCAGAGAAACTCTTTCTGCAGTCCTAGAACATCTCAACTAAAGCATGCTAGCAACTTTGAAAGTCCATGGCTTTCCACCACAAAGAGTGATGAGTGCAGTTAGAGAAATAACAACATCGAGAAATATCATAAGAATTTGAATGAATGAGAGAAGTAGAAAGCCTGTCTAGAGTACAGATGGGGGTGGAGTGAGGAAGAGGGAGATTTGGGATATTGGTGATGGGAATGTTGCACTGGTGAAGGGGGTGCTCTTTACATGACTGAAACCCAACTACAATCATATTTGTAATAATGGTGTTTAAATAAAGATATTAATAATAGAAAAAGAAAGTAAAAAAAGAAAGTCCCGGGCTTTCAGCATGGTAAGTGCTGAGGCTACATGAGACCAAGGTTAGAACACTCCCATCACCATCATGTCTCAATATGTCCTGCATTTTGTTTGTGTTTAGTTTTGGTTCACTTAGTCCTGAAAGCTGTCGCTACGATTTGTAAATCACTCTTCTTATGAGAAGCATTTTTTTCTTTCCGCCAATTTTGAAATTTCTATCAACCTCACCAAACTCTGAATATGCAACCCAAGCATTGTTGTCACTCCTAAGGCTACTGTTCCTGGTTCCCAGATGTCCACGCAGAGGAGAAATTCCTTTATGACAAAGAAGCGATTCAAGATGTTTTGGGGAACCTTAAATGAATAAAAAGCATTTCTCGGAAACAGTTGCTTTATCACCCTATGGTAAAGTCTGATTATAATTAGGAAAAAGACAGAAAACGATTTAGCTACTTTTCTAACTCCTTTCGCCTCCTCTCTGGATCTGTACCTCTTAAATGCATTTTTTTTTTGTTATCCCTGACCATCTGGAGCACATAAACAACCATTTCAGAACCCAGATGCCCATCCACTGAGAATTCCCTAATTAAGTTACACAGCACTCAACTGCACAGAACCACACCCAGAGCTCTGGCATGCTCTCCACATACAGAGCCACAGAAATTAACAGAGATCCCAAGGTTTCCAAGTAGGATGTGTTTTTGCTCCAGAGACTATCTGTTCTGCCCTCCCTCCCAATTTCCCATTTGCTGGCATTTTTTCATTGATCTCAGAAAACACATGGCCAGCATCTGTCTGCAAATAACTGTTTGTCATTGTGTAAAACATCTCTGAAATGTTCTGCTTATAGAGATTTGCAAAACAAAACACAGCCTATGCCTTTTTGGTGGCATTGTTTCCCTAAACCAAGTTAGGATCCAATTGTGATGACATTAAAAGTGAAGAAGATCTGTATCATGGAGTCACAAGGGAACAACTGTCCCTTGAAAATAAGGCCACATGGAGAAATAATTGCTTCCATTTATAGAATTGTTATGTTGTTATTGCTGTTATTCACAAAGTGAAATCTTAAACACTTTCTATAAAAAATTTTTCATCCTAGTGATCAGATTTAGGACTATTACCTTGTTTTAGTATTAGAGAAACTGACATTCAGGAAGTTTGAGCGAGAGGTTGTGTATAACTATTCAAAATCCAATTTCAATATTTGCTATTCCTAAAGTTACTTTACATTTATTACATTCTCTTTTTCTTTTTCACTTATTAATTTAATAAATGTTCTATAGAATGGTGTTGTACTCATTGTCACTCTAAGTTTAGCTTTCTGTTGACTTTACTCACCAGATAAATATACAGAGCATTATTTTATATCACTGAACTTGAAGAGAGAGATATAGAGAAGTGTAATAATGGCTTCACAATAATGCTTTAGAAACAGTATGATTTCCATTTTGACAATCCAGTGAGAGCACAGCAAATTAGATGGGGAAGTTGCATAGAAACCCACCTATCTCAATGAGCAAAGCAATTACCAAAGAGGCTCAAGTAGCAACAGCCCAGTAAATCCTCAATTACTTTAGTAACACCATAGTGAGATATAACAAAATCATCTATTAACTTTTGGTGATCTAATTTTTGCTGATTTTATTTTCAATTTTGTAACAAGCATTATAAAGAGATTTTGTCCCTGCTAAGGTGGCAGGCATGGAGATGGGTGGTAAATTGAGGATATTGTTGGAAGCAAAGTTGCACTGGTGATGGGATTGGTGTTGGAACATTGAACGACTGAAACAACTATATTGTGAACAACTTTGCAAATTATGCTGTTTAAACATATTTTTAAAAGAGTATTCATCCCGTCCCCAATTGCAACTGGGGACTCTCCAGACTCCCAGCCGCACCGCCAGTCTTCCACACCAGCTGTAGCCTAAGCCTGCCATCCGTCCTGACATCTGGTCCATCTGCCCTCTCTCCCCAGCTATGTGGACACATTAGCATATCTGTGAAGTCATTCAAATTATATCTAATATTTCCAGATAGATAGGGACTAGAACTTTTTTGTTCTTAGACAAAATACAGCTTCAAAACTCAAACAAATAAATTAATGAGTTGGCAGTATTTCTTATAATACTCAGATAGCATCGAATATTTAGGAAAATAACCTGAAAAGCAGATATATTTGGAGCCACCTGTTGTATAATCAATTCAATAGGTCACTTTCTTAAATTACAGGAAATATAAAATTCTTACATCTAGCCAACTAAATGCAAAGAATAATGCGAGAACTATGGAGGACAACCACAATTGAGGATATGGATAAAAACCTAGGCAAATTCCAAAGCCCATCAAAACTCTTGAGCATTGTAGATTAGGACTTAACATCAACATCTAATATTTTAGGAACAGAGAACAGGAGGTACTAGCTTGTGAAATTAAGAAATCTATAGATGAACAATTCAACAAAGTTAAAGAACTCTTTCTTTCAAGATGAACTTGAAGGCAAATTACATGACTACATTAAAAAAAATCAAAAGAGAAATGAGAGATGAAACAATGGAAGAAAGTGTAGGGTATGTAATAAACAAAGATAAGAGAATTAATTTCTGAATTATTAAACATTGCTTTAAGAAAGAAAAAGGACACAAGTAAATGGAGACATATACCCTGATCATGAATTGGTAGGATTAATATAGTTAAAATCGCAATATTTCCCAAGCATTATACATATTTAATGCAATCTTTCTAAGAATACCCATGAAATTCATCAAAGAAGTGGATCAAACACTTCTGAAATTCATCTGGAACAATAAATGACCAAGAATAGCTAAAGCAACCCTGATTAAAAAAAATAAGATGGTAGGCATCACTTTTCCAAACTTTAAATTGTACTACAATGCAATAATCATTAAAACGGCATGGTACTAGAATAGACATACCGTCATACCAATGCAATGGACTTGAATAATCAGAGAGTGTCCCTCAGACACACAATCAATTAATCTTTGATAAAGGGGGCAAGAAATGCAAAATGGAGCAAGGAAAGCCTCTTCAAAATTGGTGTTGGGACAACTGATCAGCCACATACAAAAAAAGCAAACTTGGATCTCTATCTAACAGCAAGCACAAAGATCAAATCAAAATGGATTAAACACCTTGATGTCAGACACAAACTATAAAGTATATAGAGGAAAACATAGCTAAAACCTCTGCGACATTGAGACTAAACACATCTTCAAGGAGGAAACAGCACTCTCCAAACAAGTGGAAGTAGGTTATGTACAATAATGTACATGACTATCAATCATATGAAATGCAAAAATACATAGGATTAGAATGTATGCATTCTAATTTATTTGCTTGCATTGTGGTGAATATCTGCTAGGGAAAGATATGGAACAATGAAAATATCCCTGCTCCTAATAAAGTTTGTGAGGTGCTAGAGTTATTTACAATGAAAATGTACTTACCTTAAAATAAACTATATCAGGGCTGGAGCAGTGACGCAAGTGGTAGGGCATTTCCCTTGCACAAACTAACCTAGGATGGACTGTGGTTCAATCTCCCGGAGTCCCATATGGTACCCCAAGCCAGGAGCTATTTCTGAGTGCATAGCTAGGAGTAACCCCTGCGTGTTACCGGGTGTGGCCTAAAAACAAAAAAACAAAAAACAAAAAAGAAATCAACTTTATCAGATTCAATATGGCATGCCCTATGGTTCTCTGAGCATTGTTACGAATCATTCTTGAGCACAGAGCCAGGAGAATACTTTGAATACCTCCAGATGTGTTTCCTTTCCAATAAAAAGTGTTTCTGGGGTCCAGAGAGATAATAGAGAGGGTAATGAATTAGTTTTGCATTTAGTTGGGACATGCAGCCACTCCAATTCAAATATATTATATTCCATGTGGTTCATTATAGAGTTCCTAGAGTGATTCCTCAGGATAGAGACAGGAGTAATTTCTGAATTTCACCAGCAGTAGGACAAAAATGAAAACAATACAATAATAAAAGGACAATAATACGGGGCCAGAAAACAGTACAGTGGGGAAGGCACTTGTCTTGTAAAAAGCCGAGCAGAGTTCAGTTCTTAGCACCCTGGATGGTCCTCCAAGTCCTATCTAAACTGACCCTTGAGCACAGAAACAGGATTAAGTCTGAATGCAGCCAAGTGTACCCCTCTCAAAAAAAAAATAAGTAAAATAAACAAGTAAACATTAATCCAAGCAGGCCCTATTCCAAATACTATACACCAAAGGGTTTTCACAGACAAATGGGCGAATGCATAAATACCAAGTATTTAGCTCATAACATATATAAGTTTAAAATGGAAGAGACTATAAGAAGTTTAAAGCATTTACCTTGCATGCAGCCAACCATCCTGGATTTATCTCTGGTACTACTTATGGGCCCTAAACACATTTATGTAAGAAAGAAGCTTGAGAATTTAGCCAGGGGTAAGCCCAAAGCACTGCTAAGTGTGCTCCCACTGAACAAACCTATAGAACATGGAACAGTATATAGTACAGGGTCTATATATTCTCTTTAGTAGTGTCTAAATTAGAAAGGAATCACATATAACTGACATAAAACATTTCAGAGCACAAGTCAGTTCTATACCCAGTTTTATTATTCACTGGAAGAGAAGAGAGAATGTCGCAAATAAAGGAAAAATTAACATGTGTATTAAGCCAGTCAATGTAGGAGTGATTGGTGAAGGATTGGCCTTCTAGGGTGAATAGGTTTCTTGTTTCTTTTTTATGATTTTTGGGGCACACTGGTGATGCTCAGGGGTTACTCCTGTCTATGTGCTCAGAAACTGTTTCTGGCTTGGGGAACCATATGGGACACCAGGGATCGAACCTAGGTCCTTCTGGGTCAGCCGTGTACAAGGCAAAAGCTCTACTGCTGTGCCATTGCTCTGGCCCCTATAGTGAATAATTTTGAAAACCAACTTAATGGGCAACTGCAAAGGTTGCAGCATTCTGTGTTGGGTATCAAAGGGCTTTGGAAAATTGAAGCTATAGTGGCACGTTTCTGGGATAAATGGAAGCGAAACTATTCAGTGGCAGATAAAGAGATTATTACAGTAGCCCAAATGATGAGTTAATCATCTGCAAGTAAGTCTGCAAGTAAGTTCTTCTTCTGACTGGAATGAAAAGATAGCAGCGAACATTGTGGAAAGACAATGGAACCATTTAGAGTCTTGGCATTAAAGAGAAATGACTAAACAAATGATTTCTCCACTGACAGCAGGCTGGGGGAAATGCAGAGGAGGAATCCTTCAGGGAGTGGGTTACTGTAATATGCTAAAAATGTAGGACATCAGGGTGGAGAAATCCTAGAGAGTTGAAGATATGGGATGGAGATTCCAGAGAAAATTGGAGTTTATAAGAGAGGTTAAAAGTTGTTCTGATTCACTTTGAAAAAACTTCTTACCCCAAGCACAGTTAAGTACCTTTCACACAAATTAGAATGACACGAATGAATCATTTCTGAGCTGCTGCTGGCTTTGATGGCACAAAACAATATGTAAAAAGCACTTAGGTTTTTTTGTTTATTTGTTTGTTTTTTGCTTGAGGGACACACCCTGTAGCATTCAGAGGCTACCCTGGCTCTGCACTCAGCATTACTCCTGGCAGGCTTGGGAGACCATATGGAATATTAGGAAGAAACTGGGGTTGGTTTTGTGCAAGGCAAACACCCTTCTTACTGTGTTATCACTATGACCTCCAGCACTGACCTTTGGAAGGTGACAGCATTTGGTAAAAATCAAAATTAAAACGGGGCTGGAGTGATAGCACAGCAGTAGGGCATTTGCCTTGCAAGCTGCCTATCTGGGACAGACCTGAGTTCAAGATCCAGCATCCCATTGGGTCCCTTTCCTGGAGTCTGCCAGGAGTGATTTCTGAGCACAGAGCAAGGAGTAACCCCTGAAAGCTGCTGCTGAGTGTGGCCCAAAAACCAAAATAATAATAATAATAATAATAATAATAATAATAATAAAGTCAAATGAGCAATTATAAGGTAGTGTGTAAATTATGTTAAGTCCACTTTAGAAAAGAAAGCAATAGACGAAAGTCGTCAGAAGAATTTGAGTTTTGACATATAAAAGCTACATTTCTATCCATAGGGAACTCAAAACCATCCTTTGCCTTCTACTTCAAGCCCACAAATGCAACGTCAGTATTGCATGAGACTTGATCCACTGAGCGAAAAGGACAAAAGTTCTCTAGAACAAGTTGAAGCAGTAAAAATTTCTTAAGAAAAGAATCTCTAACTAGCATCAACACAGAAAGCTTTCTGGTCCGCCTTCCTCTATAGATGCAGGGAGAGTTTTTACATCCTCCTTACACAGCTTTATTTAGGGCTGGAGGGAAGCCAACCGTCTATTGTTCAAATTCACATTTCAGCTGATGATGGAAATTCACACATTCTGCACAGGGCCATCCTGAAGAGCAGTACTCAGTGTGGGACTTTGGCAAAAATATTACATTCTAGGACAAACATACTTTCCAGAGAGGCAAAGAGTTTTCAAAACAAACAAACAAACAAATCAGCCAGCCAAAAAAACAGATCTTTGTTTTAAAGTGTTTACCACAGGGAATAGAGATGCTGAAAAGTTCTAATACAGCTAGAAACATCATTGCTCCCATTAATTACTTGGTTGGATTAAAAAAGAAAAGCAAGGGCCAGAGAGATAGTACAGCAGTAGGGCATTTGCCTTGCATGCGGCCTACACTGTAGGGACCCAGTTCAATTTCGAGCATCCCATATGGTCCCCTACACTGCCAGAGGTGATTTCTGAGTGCAGAGCCAGGAGGGACCCCTGACCATGGCCAAGAATTTGGTATTATTTAATTTTTATGACTTACCAGTGTAATAACCATGTCATCTGAGCAGATTAAAATCTCTAAGAACTTTTCCTTTTATCATTTGGACCTATAATATTCTTTGAAAAACATTATGTACATATCTGTTGAATAAGTAAAGATGGATTGCTCATTCATTGCAGTATTATTTACAATAGCCAGAATCTGGAAGCAACACAGATGTCAAACAACAGATGAATGGCTAAAGAAATTGTGATATATATGTATATATATATTTATATATATAAACTGTGATATATATAAATATTTATGTACAATGGAATATTATGCAGCCATCAGGAAAGATGAAGTCAGGAAAATTTCCTATACATGGATGGACATGGAGTCTATTACGCTGAGTGAAATAAGTCAGAAGGAGAGAGAAACTCACAGAATAGTCTCACTCATCTATGGGTTTTAAAAACAATAAAATGATATTATTGTAAAAATACTCAGTGACAATAGAGGTGAGGACTGGAAGGACTGGATCATGATACGAAGCTCACCACAAAGAGTGGAGAGAGCAGTTAAAGAAATGACTATGCTGACAATTATCATGGCAATGTCAATAAGTGAGAAAAATAGAATGCCTGTCTTGAAGACAAGCTGGGGGTGGAGGAGGAGAGAGATGGGAGGCCTTGGTGGGAAGGTTGCAATGTTGCACTGGTGAAGGGGGGTGTTCTTTTTACGATTGAAACACAACTACAAACATGTTCATAATCATGATGCTTAAATAAAGATATTATTAAAATATAAATGAATGAAGACTGGTTCTATTCACTGCATTCCTAACTCACATAAAAACAGTTTCAGTACATAGAAAGAGATCCAGTCTTTCAAATGGGGATCTTTAGATAACACGAGATACAACAACAGTGCATAGATTACCTTTCCTGTGACAAACATTCCATTTATTTTATTACAGCTAGATAGTGTTTAGTTTCAGTTGGTATAGAAATTTCTTTTCCACTTCTATTAAAAGAGAGTTCTTTTGTCCCTGGCAAGAAATTGGCCCATAAAATGTGTCAAATTCACGTTTGTTTCTTTTCCTTTTCTTCCTATGAACTTTCATGGCTTATAATATTTTAGATCAGAAGGCAAAAGCCTAAAAGAAAACAAATCTCACAAACTCTGCTCCATAAAATTTTACATAAGAAAAAGAGGCCAGTCAATCCAGTTGACTTCAGGGTTGCTAATTTCAGTAAGCATAGCCTGATATTTTTTAGTTCCTGGAAAAGTACTAATGTCATAGTACTTCTGAAATGTACTTAGTACCTCCTAAGAGAAGCTCCATAGAATCCTAACAAAAATCACTATAGATTTCCAATTCAATGTATATAATTCTACAGCACTTCATTCTGTTCAGCTATTATTTTGCCAAAATCCAATAGCTACCTAGATATTAAACTTGTTCTAAATGACATGTGACACTTTGAACTGAGTTAGTATAAATGAGACTCCATTTTCTTTGCACATCTCTCCACTGAGTTATGAAATAAGTTGTACAAGTAAAGTAAGAGATACAAAGGAGAATTAAAAATAAGTACAATTAAATGCTACCATTTGTAATTTCACTTTACAGAGTATTTAAAGGTCAGTGAAATCTTGTTTTAAAAACAAGCTTGGAGAAATAGTGAATTCCAAGAAATAATCTTTTTTAATTATTTTATTTAAACATTGTGGTTGCAAAGTTGTTCATACTACAGTTGATATTTTTTTAAGTCACGGTTTCAGTTTTTCATGATTGAGTTTCAGACAACCTACAACTCCCTGCACCAGTGTGTATTACCCACTTCAATGTTCCAATCTCTCTCTCACTTTCTCTCTGTCACTCACTCACTCATTCTTTCCCTTTGTCATTCAGTCATTCACTCACTCATTTTGTCTCTCTCTGTCATTTACTCACTCTCTCCTTATCTCTTCCTATTTTCTTTACTTTTAGACACTGTGGTGAGTTTTTATTATTTCCAAATGATTGAATTCTTTAAATAAAATAATGTTCAAATATAAACTGTTTTAATATTTCTCTAATAGCCAAGGAGTTTCCTCATTAACATGATTGAATTTTAATAAAATATTTATGTGAAATCTGTAAAAATTTAAATATGAAACACTAGTGTACGTTTTTAGTATACATATTAAAGAATCCCATTATATCTAAGTTATTGACAATTTTAAATATTCATTGAGTTCACACTTCAACAAAATGTCTGATGAATGAGTGCTTCTTACTTTGCCAAGAGATTTACATATCTATGATTGACCCTGTTTGATATAATATATCCAATATATAATCTGGTTGCTTAGAGTGCTTTGAAAATTTTAACAAAGTTAAAGAACAAAATATGACCAATTCTCATCATTAAACTAACACATTATTATGAACCTATTGATTGTCACCTAGAAAAATAGATCTATTGGGCACATTCAAAATTAATCAGTCATTTTTGGACTTTAATTTGAGCTTAAAATTTTCTTGTTTCTCTTTAAGCAGCAGTAGCTAGAACAAGAAAGCAGAGCTATGGACAGTTTTGTGAAGAAATGGACAGGGATGTTATTGAATGTGAATGAACTAGATATTTGATTCTATTTCTTGCACAATTATATATAAGCATATGCAACCATGTTTAAGAAAATTAAAATAAAAAATAATCAGCCCTTGGGGCTGGAGCGCTAGAGGTAAGCTGCCTGCCATGTAAGTGCTAGCCTAGGACGGACCTTGGTTCAATCACCCTGTGTCCCATATAGTCCCCCCAAGCCAGGAGCAATTTCCGAGTGCATAGCCAGGAATAATCCCTGAGTGTCAAATGGGTGTGCCCAGAAACAAAAACAAAAACAAAAAAGATCTACCCTAAAATTTTATTATCTTAAAAATACTATTTTAGACAAATATACCATATTTTAGGTTTTCTGATCTCAAGATGCAAAAATAGTATCTCTTAATTATAAAATTACACACTTTTCTTCAATAATCACCAGTTAACATAAGTGGATAAAAATGTAATTGAACCACCTGGTTTAAAACTCGAACTCCACATTTACTGGCTGGTGACACTAGGAACGCCATTTATTCTGTCTCTTGGTTTTACCATCTTTAAAGAGAGAAAATAATAGTACTTGAATGTTAGGATTATAATAAAAAGTTAATGAGTACATTCTTATTAAATAGTTAGATTACTTTGCTTATCTAGCACATAGTACTACCCATGTCAACAATGATCATCAGTGCTACCAGACATCAATTGTAGAATATCAAGGAGTCAATAATTGTGGCATGCACTGAACTTAAAAGTACAAAGATTAAGATACAATAATATGTCTGGTGTGTAGTCAAGTGAATGTTACAGATAAAAGAAATCATCCATTCAATGGATGAAGACATTACTGAGAGATGGAGTTCTATAGTTGTCTTTTAAAAAAAGCAGGACATAAGAAGGACTTTGAAGAAGAAAGAAAGCTTGGCAGAAAAATGAAACAACATTTTAGACAAGGGAAATGTTGAGAAGTCGTTGACATAATCTGGGAACAAAGAATGGGCGCCGGTTGAGCTATCATAAAAATGATTCATTTAGAAGGAAATGGGGTGGGGGCCAGGAAGATAAGTTAAGGTGCTGGAGCACATGCTTTGCTTTTGGGGGCTCTGGACTCAATCTCTAGCACCACATGCTCATATCACTGGATATGGCCACCAAGTACTGAGCCAGAAAAAGGACCCAAGCATTGTCAAGTGTGACCCAAAAATATAAAATAAAATAACTGAAAGTGGAGGTACTTTGAAAATCAACCACTGAGAATTTGATGGCCTGGAAGTATCTGGAAGTCACTGAAAACAAATGTTAATAAAAAGCAAACATTTCATTACTAATTGCCAACATGATTTTATTAGAAACAAAAATAAAATAAAACACTCACACAGCTACATTTGCCTTTAAAAAGTTCTGGGATATTTCATATTGAAGCTCATTTGTAATTATTTTTTATTTGGGAACTATAACATTTTACTTTAGAAGAGACTTTTTAAATTTATTTTTATTTTGGTATTTTAGACACACCTGGCAGTGCATTGGTGCTACTCCTGGCTTAGTACTTAGTCTGGCTCTATGCTCAGAGACCACTCTCAAAGCCTACTACTGACTCTATGCTTAGAGATTACTTCTGGAAGGGTTCATGGAATTTCAGGGATTAAACTTGGGTCAGCTCTATGCAAAACAAAAACCCTACCGACTATACTATTTATATAGCCTTAAAACTGTTTTTATGTTTTGAAATTAGAAGTTATGAAAATTTATCATTTTATTGTGAATATCATATGACATATATAAACTGAACCTCTATACTGTGAAATACAGTATAGGAAATCTATACACAAAGAAAAAATGGCAGGAGAGTGATGAAGGTGCATTCATTAAATGCTTACAAGGCTTTTTTAAAAAATATTAAATATTGGTAGTTACTTCCCTAGCAAGAACTCATTTTCAATAACATGATATGACTTTACTCAGTTCTCTAGGAATTACTCCAGCCAGCAGCATTCTCTTCCTTGAAGGTATTGTATGCTCATCAACAATTCCCTTCAACTAACAACGTCTGTACCAGATGAATCTATATTCAGTTATTATGACACTTTCCTTCTAGGGTAAATCCATATTGGCTCAGATAATTAGTATTAATTAAGCTGAAATTCTGCTAGGAGGGGGTATGGGCACTAACCAATGATTAAGTCTGAAGGAATATTTTATTTTCACTCATTTTATTTCTTTTTATCTCCCTCATGCATTGTTAGTCCTTCTCTGATGCCCTCTAAACTTCACAAATGCTCACCAAACCTGAATTTCCATTTGAGAAAAGCCTTGATAGTCCAAACTTGCTCTACATTTCCAGTCTGCCATTTGCTAACATATTCCATGTCCAGCTGAGCCACCAAGCTAGAATAAACAGAATGCACTTTAACATACAGGGATATTTTGCAAGAGATATATTCTCAAATCTTGGAAACTTAACTGTGTGTTACCATATTGTCTCCCTTCTGCTCCTTCTGTTTCTTAATTTCACACATCACTCCATTCTTTGAAAAAATTTTCCCCCAATGTGTTAAGAAACTGAGTCATGTCCTAAATTCTGAGGAAAAAATGAGAATGGTGGGAACGTGTTTAAATTTGCAAAGAGCAATCTTGTTTTCTCTTAATAAGCTTGTTGACCTTGTATTTTCACGTCCGAGTTCATGGAGATAAAACTGCCTTGAAATCTCCAGTGTCATACAAATATGTGTCATTGCAGGATTCATTTTTGCTTGTAGGCTACGCATGGGTCAAATTCCAGCCCTTTTCTTCTTGCCAGGCTCATTTTTAGTAAAGTAGTTTCTCTGAAGTTCTCAAGCTAAAGGCATTTCAGCCTTAATTGGTAATTTTATGCTTTGAGTAGTAACAGAGATAGTCATTTGCAGAGAAATGACTGAACTTTGATCAAAATTCCAGAACTCCAAGATTCCAAAATTCCAAAAAAATCTAAACATCAAAGGATAGCTCAATGAATATCCAAATATATTAGTTTAATAGATAGACCTCTCTATAATAATGAGTGCTGATGTGTTTTCAATGATTTAATTATGGTGGCAAAGAAAACGAAAGCCAGAAAACTCAATCTAAAGACCCTGCAAAGTGAAATATCTTACATGTTGCAGCTAAAATGAAATTTGTTCATCTGACAAAGGGCTAATATCCTAGATACATAGAGTACTCAACAACAACAAAACCAAAGAATCCTGTCCAAAATTGGGGAGAGGAGCTGAAAAGACACCTGCTCAAAAAAAAAAACAAAAACATACTGATGACCTAATGACCATCAGAGTATATCACCATTATCATCGAGAAAATGTAAATCAAAAGCCTATAAGAAATAATTTCACACCAATGAGAATAGCCTCTATCCAGAAGTCAGAAATAAACAGTGTTAGGGGAAATGCAGATAAAATGGAGTCCACATTCAACTGTTGGTTGGCCTGTTGCCTGGTTGTGCCTTTACTTAAAACACTAGGGAGACTTCTCAAAGAACAGGAAAATAAAATTTCTATATTACCCAGAAATCCCCACCACTTTGTATTTATTTCATGAACCTCTAGCATTATTTTGAAAAGAATTATACACACCTATGTTCTTTGCCATGCTGCTATTTACATTAGATCTGTAAACAGCCCAGGTATGCAATATGAGTAGATAAATTATAGTATTTATACACAACAGAATACTACACAGCTATTGATAAAAAGAGATATTTCCTTTTTATTACAATGTGGCTATAACTAGAAGAGTTATTGTCAGAGGAAGAAGAATAACTGCCAAGTGATCCTTTGTTCATTTAAAGGAATTAGTCAGCTGGAGAGATAGCACAGTGGTAGAGCATTTGCTTTGCATACTACTGACCCCGGAGGGACCCAGGTTCGATTCCCAGCATCCCATATGGCCCCCCAAGCGTGCCAGGATCAATATCTTATTGTAGAGTCAGGAGTAACCCCTGAGCATCACCGGGAGTGGCCCAAAAAACAAAATAAAATAAAAATAATAAAGGAATTATCAATGTACCTTTAATGGGTGATGACACACCCCCCTCCATAATGACTGTTGGTCTGGGACACTCCTTCTGCAACTAATAACTGCCCCTGAAGCATAAAAGGGTGAATCTGGCAGCTATTGGGGGGGGGGTCCTAGGGTAGAGTCTGGAGCAGAGCCTAACAGGCCACGGGGGTGGGAGACAAAGCATTTGGAGATACTGTTCAATCTGTCTTTATCCCTACTTCCTCTCAAAGCCCAGACCTGCAGACCTCTCCCAGCCCTCCCAAACCTCTATAGCTGGTGAGTTTTCTCTCTCTTGCTCTCTCTGTCTCTCTCTTGTGAATCTCTCTGTCTCTCTGTGTCTCTGAGTCTCTCTTGTGAGTCTCTTTTGTCTCTCTGAGTCTCTGTCTCTCTCTGTGAGTATATCTCTTTGTCGCTCTCTGTCGCTGTCCTCTCAACAGAAGACTTCAAACTGCAGACATTTCTTAGTTTCTTTTTCTTTCCTCTCTTTCTCTGTGAGTCGCTCTGAGTCTAAGTTTCTCTGTGAGTCTCTCTGTGAGTCTCTCTCTCTGAATCTCTCTCTTGTCTCTCTCTCTCAACAGAGGACTTTAGACTGCAGGCACTTCTTAGTTTCTAACGTTCTCTCTCCTCTTTCTCTATAAGTCTTTGTGAGTCTCTCTAAGTCTCTATGAGTCTCTCTCTGTGAGTCTCTGTGAGTCTCTCTCTCTCTCCCTCTCTCTCTCTCTCCCTCTCTCTCTCTCTCTCCCTCCCTCTCTCCCTCCCTCCCTCTCTTACTCCCTCCCTCCCCCCCTCCTAGGCAGCATTGGTTGTGGGTCGCTACATGTTGATAAATGTCCTACCACTGTGTTGGCAACTCACCCCACCCAGTAGACAGGTCTCCCGACCCTTGCAGACCTACACAGCCTTGCAGTAATTGCAGCTGGTGCCCAGCTTCCACAATCCTACATCACTAGCATCTGTAATTATGAAGACAATGAAGTCATGAAATGGGAAATGACCAGTGGAAAAAAACCTTGAACTCTGACCATACAAATGTGCTCCAAGAATGGTCAGAGGTGGGTTAGTAAGAGATGGCGTAGAAAGATCTAAGGGGCCAGAGTCATAGCACAGTGGTAGGACATTTGCCTTGCACACCACAGATCCAGGACGGACCTTGGTTCTATCCCCCAGCGTCCCATATGGTCCCCCAAGCCAGGAGCGATTTCTGAGCATATAGTTAGGAGTAAAGCCTGGCATCTCCAGGTGTGGCCCCAAAACTAAAACAAACAAACAAAAACAAAAGCTAAGACCATTGATGGTACCATTGCATCCTATACCAAAAGCATAAACACTATGGCAAACCATGCTATCTAAATAATAAATAATAAATAAACAATAATAAATAAGCAAATCTAAATAAATAAATAATAAAGCTAATTTTAATATACATCTGTCTAAATCAATGACTTTGCTATTCATAGAGTATACTGACTTTTCAGGATAAAATTCTCTCTCACCAAAACAGATTTTTCTTTTTTAAGAATGAAATTTATAATCTTTGGTAGAAAGAGTTGAGCTATAACTAAAAACTGTTATTGAAGCCGGTAATTTTTTTCACCTTCATAATTCTGTGTTTCTCAGCTACATTCCGGGATGTCCTGACATATGTTAATCAATGCATTTGTTACCACACAGCTTGACTATTGCATTTCTCTGGTGGCTGGCTTATCATCATCTATAATTATTTCAACTCCAATTAATTCTGAACTTCTTTGCAAGGTTATTACTTGCTTTAAGCAATGAGACAACACGACACCTCTTTGTTTTCGAAGCATCCGGTCACTACAAATTGAATTCAATGCCCTCTTCTTTGCCTGAGCAGCTTACTATGGAAACCCTTCTGAATATGTTGTGGGTATATGTTGTGGTCATTGACCTACCTTGTTGGAAAAAGAAATGCTGGTAAGAGAAATAGTCTTAGGGCCAGAGAGGTGGCACAAGCAGTAAGACAGGTCTGCCTCACACACGCTAGACTAGGACAGACTGTGGTTTGATCCTCTGGCGTCCCATATGGTCCCCCAAGTCAGGAGTGATTTCTGAGTGCATAGCCAGGAGTAACCCCTGAGCATCACCAAGTGTGACCCAAAAACCAAAAAAACAACAACAAAAAGAAACAGTCTCACAGAACAATCTTGAAGCCTATAGAAATGACGCTAAAGGTAATACTAGCACTTATGAAAAGAATACAAGGTTTTCACTTATGGAGCCATGTTCATCCATGAGGACAAAAAAAAAAATAATAATACTAAGATGATCTTGGTCTTGGAATTCGTTTCAGAAAAGAAAAGAAATCCCCTGTGCCCAGGTATTTTTAGGCATTCTAAATAATATTGTCTTTTTCAGATTTGCCCCAATTCCCAAGGCAAGAATTATACCTGACATAAGAAATATACCTTAGACGTAATAGATGGGAAAATTAAGTTTTAATGAGACTAAGGATAGATCTACTGCAATTCCTACTGCAAGCCATTCAAAGTTATTGGAATTTATGGTTTCTGAGCTCAATACCACCACAGAAAGAACTAAGAGAATTAACAAATGTTTCAGAAGTTTACATTGAGGTAAGGTAATAATCGCTGGCATCCTAGATGGTCCCTTGAAACTGCCAGAAGTAATTTCTGAGTGCAGAGCCAGGAGTAACCTTTGAGCACAGCAGGGTGTAACCCAATAACCAAAAACTGAAAGAAAAAAAAGAATTGAATTTAAAAATTAAAAAAAAATAGATACAAAACAGAAGTCCAAATCAAGGATGTTAACTGATATGAGAAATATTATAAGGGGATGTAGCTAAAAAAGAGTTCCCTTCTGTAAGGAGCCTGAAAGTAAATATTTGTAATGTTGAGGCCCATAATCTCTTTGTCAACTACCCAGCACTGCTGGTAATGCAAGAGCAGTCAGACAACATATAAGCAAAGGGGCATGACTGTGTATCAAGAAAACTTTATTATAAAACCAAATTAGATGATAGTTTGCAGACCCCTGAGTCTAACTCAGTATTTTCAAACAGTCGTATAACATACTGCTAGAGTTTGTTTGGAGATGCAAGGGAAGTTTTTCAAATTATGGAATATCAAAGAGCAACTATCAGTATTTTTATCATAATATCTAGATATCTAGTTTTTGTTTCTATCTCTCACTCTCTTCCCACAATCTCCTTATAATCAAATTTCTATTTAAACCCTATATTCTTATCTCAGTTCATAGGAATCAGCATCAAAACATGAAAGCACAAGACTTTTTATGGGGGGGGGGTGTTTGGGTCACATTCGGCAGCTCTCAGGGGTTACTCCTGGCTATGTGCTCAGAAATCACCCTTGGCAGGCTGGTGGACCATATGGGATGCCAAGAGTCAAACCACTGTCAGTCCTTGGTCAGCCGCGTGCAAGGCAAACACCCTACCACTGTGCTATCTCTCTGGCCCACAAAAGACCTTTTTTAAAGAAGAAAATGTTTGAAATAAGATCAATGCTTTCTATATATAATTTTCTACCTAGCAAATTTGTATCATAGACCAATACAGAAACCCAGAGAAATCTTTATTTGACATCTGCTAATAAATAGAAAATAATCATTAATATTTTTTCATAAAGGTTTAAAGTGAGAATATATATATATATATAAAGTGCCTAATCTATGGTATGGATTGCGTTTTTTTATGTCATCCAATGGGAATATATAAGCCACTGGTATAGCTCTGAATTGTCTAGTAACCACACTGAGAAAAAGAGGAAAACATTTTTTAAAGATCAAAGAGTTAGTATAGGAGTTAAGGCATTTCACTTTATATGCAGCTGACCTGTGTTTGATCCTGGATTCATGGTGTCACCTATAGCCCCACTGAGCAGAACTAGGAGTGAACCTGAGCATAGAGCCAAGATTTTACCATAAGCCCAATTGGGTATGTTCCAATAACCCTCCCCTCAGCAAAAAGAAACGTAAGTAAACATAAACATTAGATTAGAGGAGACACAGGAATAGTCTTAGGTGCTTCGGCGAGACAGAAATTGTCTCACCAAAATAAGTCAGAGAGAGAGAGAAAAACACAAAATGGTCTCACTCATCTATAGGTTTTAAGAAAAATGAAAAACATTCTTGCAATAATAATTTTCAGACACAAAAGAGAAAAGAGCTGGAAGTTACAGCTCACCTCAGGAAGCTCACCACAAAGAGTGATGAGTTTAGTTAGAGAAATAACTACATTTTGAACTGCCCTAATAAAGAGAATGTATGAGGGAAATGGAAAGCCTGTCTAGAGTACAGGCGGGGGTTGGGTGGGGAAGAGGGAGATTTGGGACATTGGTGATGGGAATGTTGCACTGGTGATGGGTGGTGTTCTTTATATGACTGAAACCCAAACACAATCATGTATGTAATCAAGGTATTTAAATAAAATATATAAAAAATAAATAAATAAATGGGAAAAAAGACAGAAAGAAAAAAAAGAAATTGTCTCACCAAATTGGTTAGAGATGTCAAAAATATTGACATGACTATAACTATATTAATGGAACTATAATTTAAAATAATAAAATAGCTATCTGAAATTAATGAAAGAAAAAGAAACAGGTAAAATAATTCAAATTTAGAACCAGAGCAATAATACAGCAGGTAGGACCTTTGCCTTACGCATAGCACCCCAGGTTTGATCACCAGCATCCCATATGGTCTCTCAAGCCCCCTAGGAGAAATTTCTAAGCATAGAGCCAGGAGTATCCAATAAGCATTGCAGGATGTGGCCCTCAAAACAAACAAACAAAAAATCAAATTATGTTAGGTAGTTACTCCAAGATAACCCCAAATTCAAACATGCCAGAAATGATTAATGAGGCAGTTCCCATTCTATCTCTTTTTAAAGATTTAAAATGGGGTGCCTCTATAGAGTTACAATACATCTTGTTTTAGTGGAGCCACAATCAGGGTGCTCAAGAATTATTTGATTAAGTAACCATGTATAAACTCAGAAAGAAGATGATCTGGTTCCTTTCGCTCCAGCAGCTCACTGACTCATCATTGCAAAAATTCGAGGCACCTACTCTTTTTTAAAGGCTGCAAATAGAGACCAGCCCCCGCCTTGCAGAACGGAGCACCCCAAAGTTGCTGGGCTTCAGTCAGGAAGTTCTTCCTTGGAGGCACTGCCAAAATTTCACTGCTACAAAATGAAAATAGCTCTGCTTTCTTCACCTTAAAATCCCCTGATGTTCAAGAGAGAAATCCAACCAGCAGGCCTGTGTTTGGGAAAGCTTTCTAGCAACCCCAGTATTGAGTAATTTTCTGAATAGGATTGCAATAAATTATGATTACCCAGGAGTATCCTGCAACTTTAATATTCTAACTCCAAATAAGGAGATATTTCTAAGAAGTCAAGCAGAAGGGGAGCCAGAATGTCACACCATTGGCTGAAAATGATTAAACAAGCCCTGTTGGTACCCCATTGATGTTTATGATTTAATGTAGGTGTCATCGTCAGCCTAGCATCAGAATTCAGTTATCCTAATTTGCCTTTTTTCCCTCCTGAAACAAATATATTCATTTCCAGTTAGGATTTGAATCTTGCCAGTCAAAAATTGAGGGAAAGAAGAGACACGCAGATAGTTGCTATCTACTGAAATGGCTGCATATCATTCATTTATTGATTGAGAAATTACATATACTCTTGCATGGCTATACTTGGAATGTGCCATGGAGACTTCAAGATGACTAGACCAAAGTCCTGAAATCGCTCCTTTCCCTTTCCCCGGTCCAGTGCCTTTATTTTGCTAATTGTTTGAGCTGAATTCCAGGAGAAGGAATATAAATGCATCAAAGATTATGGAGGCGCCTCAAGCTTGCAGTGTGACTCTCATTTTAGCAGATGCTGTCGCCTCAGTGGCCTGACTCTGCAGGTTCCAAGTCAACTGATTGAAGCGAAGCCACTTGGAGAGATGCTGGATTTTGGAGAGCGTCAGCAGTTTGGGGGGAAAAAAATGAGACTTTGATACTGTTTTCCACCTTAGTAAAATCCTACTTTCCCCAAAGACACACCTTTGTTTGCTTTGAATAAATGGCAGAATGATAAAGCAATACATGCTTAGTTAAAAGATTTCTTGCATGGAGGGGGGAGAGAGAAAGAGACAGACAGACAGACAGAGAGTATAATAGATAAGTTGAACAGGTGGTGGACTACCATTTGATCCCTAGAAGCCAATATGGTCTTCTACAATATGGTCCTCTAGCCCAGAAGATTCCCTGAGCACAGAGCCAGGAGTAAGAGTCCTGAGCACAGGCATGTGTGTCCTATTGAACGAAATTAATTAATTAATTAATTAATAATAAAAAGGTACCTCTGCTTGACAAAATTTTGGGGATGCTTGCTTGACTTTTATATAAAAATATGTTTCCAAATGTAATGCTGGTTGTACCCCATGG
This sequence comes from Suncus etruscus, assembly GCF_024139225.1. NCBI lineage: Eukaryota > Metazoa > Chordata > Mammalia > Eulipotyphla > Soricidae > Suncus > Suncus etruscus. The sequence goes on from NC_064857.1 coordinate 6,602,233, forward strand.
AAGTAATTGTTCTATACTTTTTTAACATCCCAGCCCTCTGCCCTAAAACTATCTTTCTTATACACAGACACAAACACAAAAGCTAGACACGCAACAACAATTAAAACTATTGGTTAAGAAATGCAAGAAACCTTTTTTTTCTGAATAATATTCTTTGGAAGCCAGAGAGAGAGCACAGAGATAGGGCCTTTGCCTTGCATGCAGCCAATCCAGGACTGAAGGTGGTTCGAATCCAGGTATCCCAAATGGTCCCCTGCCCCCGTGCCTGCCAGGAGCAATTTCTGAGAGCAGAGCCAGGAGGAAACCCTGAGTGCCACTGGTGTGACCCCCCAAACTAAATATATTTACATATATTTATAAAATAATATATTATTTATATAATTACATAATATTTATATTTTATATTTCTTTATAAAGTATATTATAAAGTATGTACTTTATAAATATATGTTGATGTATGTATACACATATGTATACATATTGTATATGTATATATAAACATATATGTATATATATTGATGTATGTATGTATATATATATACATATATATATAAAAGACACAGTTCCTGGAAATATTGATCTGACAAAAGGCAAGGGAGGCTACTAAACTTCACCCCAGATGGTCTGTTAATGAGGGTTCTGCAAAGGCTGGAACACCAATTGATTAACCTGTTTCATATCTTCAAACTAGAATCAGGAGCTATGGACAATGGCCAAGCAACCCTTTGCCTTGTCTGAAGAACGCTGTCATCGTGGGCTTTGCAGAGGACAGGAGGAAGTTTCTGCTGATTCCTTGGATGACAAAGGTGCTTCTAGACCTTTCTCTCTCCCCCTCTTTGGCAATAAGAAAGCAGCCCCTCCAGATGACAGGGTCCTTCCCACTTCCTGCAGGTAACTGTCAGTCAGGCGGGGTGTGAGGTGTGCTAATTCCATCTGTGCCTTTTCGATTGTCAGCTGCATTGTTCTGCTCAGTGTGCTGTGGATTGTGAAAAACAACCAGGACGGATGATTTTAAGTAATTGCTCTGACAGAGACTGATTACTACAGTAACAACAGTCAGTTATAGTTAAGGAGTAGCCTTGGCATATGGTCTAGAGTCGAAGTGGGAAGGAGGGTAAGGGAGAGGAAGGAAAACGCTTTATAATTTTACAGATTGCTTTATGTTTCATAATGACTGAGTTTTCTTTTCCTTCACTTGATATAGAAAATATCATCAACAGAAGCCGGAGGGGGAAAAAAACCTAAATATTGTCACAGATAAAAGGATTCACAGAACCTATTTAACTGTTATTAGGATCATAAGAGAAAATCATTGGAATTTGTAAAACTGATCATTATTCATTGCAAGGCAGGCATTGTTCTGTATATTAGGGTTAGCTCTCAGTGATCACACTTCGAGAAATTTTGAACATTCATTATTTGCATTAATCTATCCACTCATCTATAAGATACCTCATTAACATTGGTGCCATGCCTCCAAACTAATTTGGTATTTTATTTCTAAAAAAAATTATCTGATTTATATCTCTCATAAAATATGTATGTCTAATATTTGACATAAAAATATGTCCCCCTGTTAATGTGAGAATAGTAAAAGAAATTGCAAATATATTTCGCAAACACCTATGCAAAAATCTTTACCATACATTGGAAAGTAAAATAACTGACATGTCACAGTCTAGTTAATTTTTAAATTTTATTCCATTCTTTTACATTTTTTATAATATCCGAGAAGTGGTGCATGAGATTATATGCTGAGAAAAAGGAACTAGAAAGCTCTTTTAAGAATAATTGAAATGATAGTGATTTTTTTGAAATAAATGGTAATTGCCAATAAAATAATTCAATACCAGATAAATAGAAAAGTCTTTGAAATAAAAATTAGAGTAATAATTTAACACTATGAAATGTAAGTATGATAAAATATATCTGAAGGACATTAATTACTTACACGTATGAGAGCTATTGTTGGGCATATAATTGCTGATCCATTTGCCAGCACAGACTTGCTACTCGCAGTATTTTAACTCATTACTTTATAAATTTCTTCTGTGATGCCTCAAGGGGGATAAAAGGTGCTATTTTAAATGATTTCCATTTAATGCTAATTAAAATGAATCAAAATAATTTTCACCAAATTTTACTAAAACAAAGAACAGTGCTAGATTCATACTTTCTGCTATGTTCGGAACCAGCTAGCATTCTTGCATTTTTAATTAGAGTTAGGAATATCACCTCCATTTCATGGGAGAAAAAAATGATCTGTGATCAGTCCACCTGTACAATGAGGTTTTAGATTCTGTTTTTGTAGACTTGCGGACTAAGACGTCTGTGAGTCTAGAGAAAGTTTAGAAAAACAAGATTTCCACCCCCCTCTTTTCCCCACCAGGCATTTGGGCCATGACCTGCTGATGAATAAATACAGCCACATCACAATTCTACCTTCCAGCTATAAAATTCTCTGCTGGCAAAATTGGCAATTATTCAAGGAATGATATAGCCATTGAATTTAAATGGCATTAGTGACTTAGGATTTTTGACTCCTACAAAAATCTCATCTCAAATATGCTTGCCATTCTCCAAGCACATCCATGCTTCAAAGAACTATTTGCACCTTTAATTGAATAAGCAATTGGTCATAATTAATGCAAAAGAAATTTCTCCACTAGGCCACTGAACATTTTTAGGCATAATAAAATATTAAGATATTTTAATTCAATAAAAATCTTATAATCAATTATGAGTCTCATGCTAAGAATAATGCTTTATGAATCTCTAGAATCTAAAATTTGGTTATTTTCTGGAATGTTGATCTTAGCTGGGGAAAAATAATGCCATATTTTTTAGTGGTGCAATAACACCAATAGAAAAGATTGCAACATTTTATCGAAATTTGTTTTTAGGAACCTGGAGAGATAATAAGCATAGTAAGGTGCTTCCCTTGTAAGCAGTCGATCTGGGTTCAATCTCTTGCATCACAAGTCCTTCCAGATCCCTAAAAACAGCCAGGAGTAAGTTCTGAGCACCACATGGTGCAGCCCCCAAAACAACAAGACAATGACAATAAAAAAAAAAAATGACTAGTGACTTTCTTTTTATTTAGTTATCTTCTTATTTTGGGATAAATTCATATTGTTATTATTTGTAGAGTTCCTAGGAATTGAAATATCTGGATCCAATTTTCCCCCTCAACTAGTTTATTCTAAAGTTTCCAGTGTTTACACAAAGTTCTAATTGATAGTTAAAGTTAAACATTAATATGAGAAATGTAACAGATTTAGTAATCTCTGAATTTTGATTAAGTGCAATTGAATTTTCTTTTAACACACGCTTAAAATTTGCGGATTTGTTATGAATTTTATTGTTCATTTGTTTTTTTATAACTATTTTCAAATTTAGATAATTATAAATTTAGATAATTAGATTTAGATAATTCCAAACTTAAATAATTATTATATTGGTAATTCTTTCACAAAGACTAAACTCATATTTCTAGCATTTCAGTGCTTCTTCACACTCTCTTGTTCTTTCTCTCTGTCATCTCTCTTTCCATTTTTCTTTCATTTCTTTTCTTTCTCTCACACACACATGCTCACTCTATCAATCTTGCCATCACTATTTCAACTCTAGCATCTTCTACCATTTTGTCTATCTCGTCTCTAGCTCTAGCTCAGCTCTATCACTGTGTGTGATCTCTTTACATTCAAAGGTCATACTCAATTCCCTAGAAAGAGGAAATTGCTTTTACTCTGAAGATTAGGTCCAGAACTGTCAATCTCATTTCTAATTCAGATTATATTGTCTAAACAATTCAAAAAGCTATCTCTGATTTAAAGGAGGAAAAAAAAAACCTTGAGTTTTATTTGAATGCAAAAGTGCAGCATGTTGATACACTGAGGATAGATATTAATGGCATCCATCTATAATAATGTAGCTCAAAGACACCTAAAAAGTCAGCGGCTAATTTAAACATGATAAAATAATTCCGTCAAAGAGAATATCATTGATTTTTTTAAAATTTTACTAGTTATCACGATGGAAAATGGCTAGACAGAAAAGACTTTTGCTTCATAAAATTATATTTCTGGTCTATCCATAAATATTCTCACCATATTTCATATTTATAAATATTTTCCATTCTAAATTTTACAAAGTATTTATATTTTTCTAATATAAAGTAAGGTCATTCTTTGACATCTTCTAATAGTTTTACATGAAAGTTAACTTAAAACCAAATATATTGACTTAAAAGTTCTGGAAAATAAATTTCAATTTCAATTTTGGAAAGGTTGATTGCTATCTCTAAGTAGTAAAGAGCATATATTTAAAGTACCAACTTTTTAGCCTTTTTAATATCAGCATTCAAAGAAACTGTATCATGTTAAATATTAATTTTCAAGATTGCTCGATGTATAGGATAAGATTAGAATTTTTTTGTTCTAAGTAAACACATTTGTTCTTACTCTTAATATTTTTAAAAAATACTGGGATTAACATTTATCATTTCTGGTGCAGGCCTTTCCAATGACATCTGAGTCCTTTAGAGAAATGAATTTCAACTCATTTTAAAAGATGTTTGTAATTTGTTCATGTGATTAAATGATTTGTTCAGAGATTCTCATCCCAAATACATTTTAATGCTCCTCAAGAAATAAAAATGATGCCTTATAAAAGAATATTCTGGGGACAGAATGATAGCACAGCAGTAGGGCATTTGCCTTGCAACACTGCTTACCAGGAATTGACCCAGGTTTGATCCCTGGCATACCATATGATCCCCTGACTCTGCAAAAAGCAATTTCTGAGCACAGAGCCAGGAGTAACACCTGAGCACCACTGAGTGTGTCCCCACACACCCAAAAATTGATTATTTTTTGTCATTAGACAGATTTGTTGTTAAAAATCTGCTTTGTGATTTTCTTCTAGGTCTGCTCTGGAAAAAGCTGCCAGTACAAATTTGCTGATTTGCTCTCAGTGACCCCCTGACCCCAAACTTCCTTCCCTGTGGACTATTGTTTGCTACCAGGTTCAGTTTCTGAGAAACCCCAAGCTAGAGGACATTTCCTGATATGTGACTGTTGGGGGCCTTTGTTCAAGCTCCACAAGACCATATCACAGCCTGAAGCTGTGCTCCGGATTTTATCCCTCCAACCTTCCAGACTATCTCAAAAGACTTAAAGGGGACATGTATATCTCCTTCAAATATTTCTTTAGATGTGTTTCCTTAATACGTATAATACTTTTTGTCTATCTTCAGATGTAGCAGCAGTTTTTCCTATTCCTTTTTTTTTTTTTTTTGATATATTTCATAGGGAATTCTAGTAGACAAGTTTCTCTAGTGTTCCAAGTTAACTTTAGAATCAAGTTATTGAAATTGTTTGGCTTGTTATTTTTACCACCATATTCACCAGTAGACCGTGTGGCATTGTTCCTTTTTGCATAGGCAAATTAAAATGGGGGAAATCTCATGTGCAAACAAGTTCTTATCTAATAAAGATAGGAACGCATAAATTTTATATTCAAGTGGGACCTTACACCCTAAACACTTGTCATAGTGACCTGGCTAAGGCTTGTTTTTATGCCAAAGGTTTTTTCTTTCTATTTTCCTCATATTTTGGTGTACCTATGGAAAAATAAAATAAAATAGAAAGTATCTGCTTTGGCTAGTTATTAGGTATATGACCTTTATTTGTCTTCAGAATAGAAATATTTTCAAGTAGTATGTTAGAGAGTGGAAAAGATTAACATAGATCATATATGTGAAATTCTTAACTAAGCCCTTGAAAACAGTACTTGGTGAGTGATATATTTTATCTTTTTGTTGGAACAATTGTGACTAACAAAGTTCTTCATATTTGAATTTTAGATTTACAATGAGTCAGGGCCCTTCCCGCCACCAGGGCCAACCTCCCTTCACCAATGGACCCAGAGTGAATCCTATACTACTACCCTTTGCCTCCTGGCATGCTCTTTAAGTTTAGATTGTTAAAGTTTAGGTCCCTTGATTGGAATGGATATTTAGTTCTGCCCTTATTTGTTTCCCCACCAATGCATCCAAGACCACTTGGCCCCTGGCCCACATCCTTTCTTTATTAATGTCTTCTTAGTTTTATAGAAAAACGTGGAAATGCATAGTAAAATAAAGCAAACCATGCCCCTTTCAAAAAGGTTGGAGCCCCAATTTAAAATTTAAAAGATAAAAAAATAAAATAAGGGGCCGGAGAGATAGCATGGAGGTAAGGTGTTTGCCTTCCATGCAGGAGGTCATCGGTTCGAATCCCGGCACCCCATATGGTCCCCCGTGCCTGCCAGGAGCAATTTCTGAGCCTAGAGCCAGGAATAACCCCTGAGCACTGCTGGGTGTGACCCAAAAACCAAAAAAATAAATAAATAAATAAAATAAAATAAGGTGAGCTGTGTGTGTGGCAGTATTTTTTAAATTGACTTTTGTGTAAGGTGTGATATATAGATCAATCTTTAAATCCTTACACATAGTTATCCAGTTGTTCCAACACCATTTGTTGAGGAAACTGTCTTTGTTCCATTTCAGATTCTTGGATTTTTGGTGAAAGACTAGATGATAATAAGAATGGGGGTTTATCACTGGATATTCTATTCTGATCCATTGGTCTGAAAAATCTGTCTTTGTTTCAATACCATGCTATTTTGATCACTATGGCTTTATAGTAGATCTTCAGATTAGGTAATAATATGCCTTCCAGTCTCTTGTTTTTCAGTATTAATTTGGCTATCCTAGATCTTTTATGGATTCACCTGAACTTTATAATTGATTGTTATGTCTTTAAAAAATATTTTTTTAATTTGAATAAGGATTGCATTGAATCTATACAGTAGTTTAGGTAAAATGGTCATTTTGATAATAATGATTCTTCTAATTCATGAGCATGGAATGTTCTTCCATGTTCTTATATCTTCTTTAATTTCTTTCTGTTGTGCTTTGCAGTTTACTTAATGTAGATCTCTCACCTCTCTTGTTGGATTGATTCCTAGGTACTTGATAGTTTCGGATCCTATTCTAAATGGAATAAACTCTTATCCCTTTCTTCTCTGATTTATTTGTATAAAAGAATGAGATTGTCTTTTGTGTATTGACTTTGTAGCTGGCCACTTTACTGTAGTATTTGGTTTATTGTTTCTAAGAACTTTTTTTGGTCTCTTTAGGATCTTTGATGTAGATCATAATGTCATCTGCAAAAAGTGATAATTTGATTTCCTCTTTTCCTATTTGAATTATTTTAGTTTCCTTTTCTTGTATGATTGCTAGTGCTAGGACTTCTAACACTATGTTGAATAAGAGTGGAGGTAATGGATATCTTTGTTTCATGCCAGACCTTAGAGAAAATGTTTTCAATTTTCACCATTAAGAAAAATGTTGGGGCTGGAGAGATAGCATGGAGGTAAGGCGTTTGCCTTTCATGCAGAAGGACAGTGGTTTGAATCTCGGCTTCCCATATGGTCCCCTGTGGCTGCCAGGGGCGATTTCTGAGCCTAGAGCCAGGAGTAACCCCTGAGCACTGCCGGTGTGACCCAAAAAACAAAAAATAAAAAAAGAAAAAGAAATATGTTGTCTCTGGGAGTTTTAAAGTTAGTTGTTGCTATCTTGAGAAAGGTTCCATTCATATCTATTTTACTTAGGGTTTTCATAATGAATGGGTGTTAGATTTTTTCAAAAGTTTTTTCTGCATCCATTGATATGATCATTTGTTTTTATCTTTCTTTTTATTAATTTGGTGTATGATTGATTCACATAATTAAATATCCTTGCATCCCTTGGATGAAACCCACTTGGACATTATGTATACTGTATTTTCCGTCTTATAAAATGACTTTTGAAATGAAAAAAAGTCAACCGAAGATCAGGGGTCATATTATATGCCGAGTATATCCCGAAAAAACATTTTAATATGCTGCTAAAGGAAAATCATCTGGATATTGCCACGAAACAAATTTTCCAACTTGATCCTGCACCAATCACTGCATGGCTGCTCGGATGGCCTCTCTGACTCAGCCGATATAAGCAGGCTTTTGATGCATGCAAATGTGACAAAGTTCTGTACCCAAATCTTCACTGTAAAAAGCCTGTCCAGATTGGCCAGAGTCAGAGAGGAAGTCTATTCCAGTAGAACCTTTGAACCTTTGCTTGTGATTGGTTCACTGTGGTACATACAGTTGCAGCACAGGAATGTTCGGTCTTATACAGTGCATATAGGCCTAAACCTAGGTCTTTTAACAGTAAAATTAGGGGTCGTCTTATGCCGGAAAATACAGTAATAATTTTGATATGTTGTTAGATTCGGTTTGCTAAGATTGTATTAAGGATTTTTGCATCCTTTTTCATTAGTGAAATTAGTGTATAGCTTTCTTTCTTATCTTTGTCAGCTTTGGAAATGAGCATGATATTAGTTTCATAGGGAGGGTTCATTAGGGATAGTTCCTGTCTTTTCAATATTTTGAAATAGTCTAAGGATCAATGGTAGTAACTCTTCTCTGAATGCTTGATAAAATTCACCTATAAACTCACCTGGTTCTGGACTTTTGTTCTTAGGGTGTTTTCTATTTACTATTTTAATTTCCTTACTTGTGATCGGCCTATTTAAACTTTCCATTTTCTCTTCATTAAATATTGTCGGATGATATTTTTCCAGAAATCCTTTCTTTTCTTCTAGGTTCATTAGCTTAACAGAGTACAGCTGTCATAATAAGCTCTCAAGATGGCTTGGATATCTTGGGGTTCCTTTGTAATCTCTTCTTTTTCATTTCTGAACCTATTTATTTGTGTATTTTTGGTGACTGTTGCCAGTGGTTTATCTATTTTGTTTATTCTTTCAAAAAACCAGCTCCCAGTATTGTTTTCTTTGTTTCTATATTGTTGGTTACTGCTCTAATTTTTATTATTTCTTTTCTTCTGCTTGTGTTTAGGTTCCTTTGCTTTTGGTTTTTAGATGTTTAAGATGTCCCTTTCGGTTTTTGATTTTGTTATTTTCTTTGTTCCTAATGTAGGCCTGTATTGCTATTAGTTTTCCCCTAATTACTGATTGTTCTGTGTTCCATAGATTTTGGCAATTTGTTTCTTCATTATCATTGATTTCAAGAAATCTATTTATTTCTTCTTTTATTTTCTCTTTGATCCAGCTGTTGTTGAGCAGCAAGTTGTTTAATCTCCAGGTATTAGATTATCTCCACATCTTTTTACAATCAATCTTGATCTCTGTGGCATTGTGGTTTGATAGGGTGGTTGGTATAATTCTTATATTTTTGACTATATGTAGGTTAGACTTATGTCCTAGAATGTGGTCGATCCTGGAGAAAGTTACATGTGCACTTGAGAAGAATGTGTATTATGCTTTTAAAGGATAAAACGCCTTTAATTACATCCCTTATTCCTAATTCTTCTAGCTTGTTATTTAGGGCTCTTATGTCTTTGCTAGTGTTCCAACTAGCGGATCTGTCTAGTGGTGAGAATGGTGTAAAATCTCCTACCACTATCATATGTTTCTCTAAGTTTGTGAGCAAAAGCCTTACATATTTTGCTGGGTCTACATTTGGTGCATAGATGTTAATCAGAGTTAGTACTTTTTGGTCTATTGTTCTCCTATGCCTTTTTATGGGAGAGTTTAGGCCATTGACATTTAAAGATACTATTGACAGAAAGAGCTGTTATGCCATTACATTGTGTAGGGTTGTTGTTACATTTTGGGATTTAGTTTGTGTAATTAATTGCTCTTTAAGTAGTTCATTTAGTTAGGCTTGGTTATTGCAAATATTGTGAATTCTTTTTTTGTCTAAGAATGTTTTTAATCCTCCTTCCCATGTAAATGAGAGCTCTTTTGGGTAGTAGACTCCAGGTTGAAAGATTCTTTCATTCAGTAGTTTGAATGTCATTCCACTCTCTTCTTACCTGGATTGCTTCAAATGGAAGATCTGGAAGATCTGGTTTTATTCTTATACTTTTTTCCTTTATACTTATAGCTATTTTCTCCCTGGCTGTTCTAAAGAGTAGATCTCTCTCTTTGATATTTGTCATTTGGATTACTAAAAGTCTTGATGTTGTTATGTTATGGTCTATTTTGATTGGCACTGTTTTGCCTCTTGGATTTGTAGAGAAACCTCTTTCTCAAAGGTGGGCTGTTCTCTGCTATTATCTTCCTAAATACTAGTTCTTCTCATTTCCTGTTTTCTTCCCCTTCTGGAATTCCTATAATTCGGAGATTATTTCGCTTGCCTTTATTCATTAAGTATCTTACATTTTATTCCACGGTTTTGTCTCACCTTTCTTTCCTGACCTTTTTTATCACTGCTGGATTGTAATTTGTCTTCAAGTTCAACAATGCAATTCTCCATATGTGTAATTCTACTATTATGGCTTGCTATCTTGTTTTTAGTTATTTCAGTTTCATTTGTATGGGTTCTCTCATGTTCTGAAAGAGTTCTTCTTTGAATTGGTCCAATTTTGCAGGCTAGTTACTCCTTGATTTCCATTGCTAAACCATTTATATTGATTTTAGATTTTCATCTATGAGGTTCAGCATTTGGGTAGACTTGGAAATTTGCCAGGATTTATCTTCATACACCCCACTAGGTGTTTTCCTTAGCTTCCCCATTGATCTTTGCATTTGATTGTGTGGAATGCTGAATAATCAAGGTGTTTAAGAGAGTGAGCTGCTGAACTGTTTGTATGAGAGTTGGCTTGAGGTATATCTTCTTTAGAGGTTATTTTTCTAAACTAGGAATGTTATCTCTAAGTATGATAAAAAAAATAGTGCATACTAGTTAATTGACTTGTTCAGCTGGGTTTTGAACTGTAGATTTTCTTTTTTTGTTGTTTTTTTTTGTTTGTTTTTGTTTTTGTTTTTGGGCCACACTCGGCGGTGCTCAGGGGTTACTCCTGACTGTTCAGAAATAGCTCCTGGCAGGCACAGGGAACCATATGGGACACCGGCATTCAAACCAACCACCTTTGGTCCTGGATCAGCTGCTTGCAAGGCAAAGGCCACTGTGCTAACTCTCCGGGCCCATAGATTTTCTAAGTGAAAGCAGTCTTAGATCCAGTCTTTCAAAAAGTCTATAATATAAATTGAAATTATTTTGGTTTGGGAAAAGGAGGGCTAATGGAAAGGAGGGAAATTTCAGTAATGGCACTGGAACTCAGAAGGAGGCTGGGGAAAGGCTGGAAAGAAGGCTAAGTTCACGCTTGTTGGAGGGAATTCGGGTTAAAGTTTCTCTGTTCTGCCCAGACACAAACCTGACTGTAACCAGGAACAGTCTCAAAAGACAGTCTCAAAAGACAGCCCCGTTTGCATATAGTGAAAGGTATTAAGACATGAAGTTCCCTATTCTCTCCATGACACAAAGGGCAGACTCAGCAGTGGCACTGGAACCCAGAAAAAGTATGAGGAAAGGCTCTACATTTAATATTATTCTTTTTCAAGAAAAGAATTTTGTGTAATAGGCAAAGTTTGATTGAATACATTATAAAATTCATGGATGCACAAATAATTATTTAAACTTCCTGAGTTTGGTTAATTTCATTTTTATTATTTTTATTTTTTATTTAGTTAATGAACGATGATCAACAGTTATTGATAGTTGAGTTTTAGTCATATACTAGTCCAACACCAATTCCACCACTAGTCATCTTCCCTCCACCAATGATCTCAAACTCCCTCTTGATCCTCTCACCCTTCCCCCTTTATCCCAATACTCTCATGCCACCTTAATAGATTCATTTTGAAGTTTTATGTTTTTAGTTTAAGTCTTGTGTTTTCAATAATGCTGACTGTATATTTTGGATATTTATCACTCTCCCACATCACTGATATAGCCCTGACCTCTAGTCCCCCATTACTTCCCTCTTTCATATTTCTTCTTCCTTCAATTTCTTTTTTGTTAAATTTTAAACTTTATTTATAGATTATTGATTGATTGATTTTTGGACCACACCCAGCAGTGCTCAGGGGTTACTCCTGGCTCTGCACTCAGAAATCACCCCTGAAAAATTGTGGAACCATATGGGATGTCAAGAATAGAACCAGGTCCCTCCTGGGTCGGTGGCATGCAAGGCAAAAGTCCTACCACTGTGCTATCTCTACTGAGTCCCTCCATCAATTTCTTTATTCCTCTGTCATTCACCTTTCCAAAGGATAATCTAGGCATCTGCCCATCATTGCATTAGAGAAGATACTGCTTTGGCCACTATCCCTACTCTTTTAAAATATTCCTTTAAATGATAATATTATAGTCAAACTTTTGAGAAATATAATTATTTTCTAATTCTCTTGCACAGAACCAAATTTTTTTTTTTATTTTTTCAAACACAGTGGGAAGTGCTTGGGGGATCCTACATACAGTGTTTTAGGGACCATGTTGTTTTAGGGACCATGTTTAGGGACTACAGATTGAATCATGAGGCTTCCCTCATGCTAACCATGTGCTCATCCTATCATTTTGTTTCTGGATGCCAAAATATTTTAAAGGGATTACATATTCCCAATTGACTGGACACATGACTCAAATTAGTGAAGTACTTGCTTAGTAGAGTAGATAAGGTACTTCTGTTTCATATGATGGCTTTGGGTTTGATCTCTGCCAGCACATATAGTCACCAAGCTCCACCAGGAATGACCACTGAGCACAAAGCTGAGAGCAAGTCTTGAGCAAAGCCAGTGTGCCAGAAAATATTTTAATAAATAGTAAACAAAAAATAAACAGAAATTGCGCACATTTTCAAAAGAGCCTGAGACTATTACATTGACATTACAGAAACTGTAATAAAATCTCTGGCACATGGGGCCAGAGAGATAGCATGGAGGTAAGGCATTTGCCTTGCATGCAGAAGGTTGGTGGTTCGAATTCCGTCATCCCATATGGTCCCCGTTGCCTGCCAGGAGCAATTTCTGAGCATAGAGCCATGAGGTACCCCTGAGTGCTGCCAGGTGTGACCCCCCAAAAAAAAGATCTAAATGCACAATAGTCAAACCAAATAATGAGAATGAAATCAAATCATTCTATATATATACAACTGTATATTCTACTTTTCTCTTTCTTTTTTCATTTTTTCTTCATCTTTCTTTCCTTCTTTTTCTCTCTTTCTTTTATTTTTTCTCTTTTTTTCTGTAGTAATAACACTGATAAAGGACTTTAATTTAGACTTCAGTATAATATACTTGATCTGATACAAATTACAAATAAATTCCTTATATATCTTAAAAGTTTATGAAAATTCATCATGATAACACATTATTAATAATGTATTTTGGGGGGATATCAGTGGAATGACAGGATTGTAACTGGGGAAATTGGTTTTGGGAAAAAGGAAGGAAGGAAGGAAGGAAGGAAGGAAGGAAGGAAGGAAGGAAGGAAGGAAGGAAGGAAGGAAGGAAGGAAGGAAGGAAGGAAGGAAGGAAGGAAGGAAGGAAGGAAGGAAGGAAGGAAGGAAGGAAGAAAAGGAAGGAGAGAAGGAAGAAGGGAGAAAGAAAAGAAAGAACAAAAGGACAAAAGAAAGAAAGAAAGAAAAAAAGAAAAGAGAAAAGAAAGAAGAAAGAAAGAAAGGAAGAAGAAAAGAAAGAAAGAAAGAAAGAGAAAGAAAGAAAAGAAAAGAAAGAAAAAGAAAGAAAGAAAGAAAGAAAGAAAGAAAGAAGGAAAGAAGAAAGAAGAAAGGAAAAAGAAAGAAAGAAGGAAAGAAGAAAAGAAAGAAAAAGAAGAAAGAAAGAAAAGGAAGGAAGAAGGAAGAAGAAAGAAGAAAAGAAGAAAGAAAGAAAGAAGAAAGAAAGAAAGAAAGAAAGAAAGAAGAAAGAAAGAAAGAAAGAAAGAAAGAAGAAAGAAAGAAAGAAAGAGAAAGAAAGAAAGAAAGAAAGAAAGAAGAAAAGAAAGAAAGAAAGAAAAAGAAAAAGAAAGAAAGAAAGAATGAATGAAAGAAAGAAGGAAGGAAGGAAGAAGAAAGGAAGAAAGAAAGGAAAGAAAGAAAGAAAGAAAAGAAAGAAAGAAAAGAAAGAAAGAAAGGAAAGAAAAGAAAGAAAGAAAGAAGAAAGAAAGAAAGAAAAGAAAGAAAGAAAGAAAGAAAGAAAGAAAAAGAAAGAAAGAAAGAAAGAAAGAAAGAAAGAAAGAAAGAAAGAAAGAAAGAAAGAAAGAAAAAAAAAGAAAGAAAGAAAGAAAGAAAAGAAAGAAAGAAAGAAAGAAAGAAAAGAAAGAAAGAATAAAGAAAGAAAGAAAGAAAGAAAGAAAGAAAGAAAGAAAGAAAGAAAGAAAGAAAGAAAGAAAGAAAGAAAGAAAGAAAGAAAGAAAGAAAGAAAGAAAGAAAGAAAGAAAGAAAGAAAGAAAGAAGAAATAGTAAGAATGAAAGAAACAAAGAAAGAAGAAAGGAAAAGGAAAAGAAAAGAAGAAAGAAGGAAGAGAGAATAAAAGAATTTGCATACAGTTAACCTTATGTCTGGTTTATAATCTTCCTCATCTTACTGAATTTATTTGTTCAAACCTTATTATTCTTATAGTCAGCTTTATGCTCTCTTATTATTATTGAAATTTATGAAGAGAATTGAGATTTACAGGACAATAAAATGATCTATCTTATTAAATCAATAACCTCAAGTATTATTTGCAAAATAAATTTTATAATCTCTGCCAAAACACAATTTTAACCCATAAAATATATGTTAATATTGTGTGATAGTTTTTTTTCCTTAATTTTATCCTTTCTCACAACTTATTCATTGTTGTGACTTCAAAGTTACACTCCTTCTATATTCTGACATGTATTATAATACCTGTTACATAGATAGTTGCTTGGTAGAATTTGTTAAGAAAGAAGGCAGAAAAAAGGACAAAGAAAATGGAGGGAAAGTAAGAAGAAAGGGGGAAAGATAAAGAGGAGATGGGAAGGAGAAAAAAGACAAACTGGGTCATAATTATTGTGAAAAAAAATCTCTGGAAGTTTACCCTAAATTACTCATAAGAATTAAATAACAAATCTGTGATCCAAATAACTTATCCATAGAGTGAATGATAAAAATAAATACAATTTATGTCAGGCACTATGGAAATGGTGACTAAATCAATAGCTTTGTTTAGATTATGTTATAAAATAAAAGAATTCATGTGAAGATCTGTCAAGTAATCCAAAGAAAAGGGAATATTGGGAGGAAATTGTATACGTTTCCTACAGGTGTCTAGCTTGATTTTCTCATCTATGCATTTTGAATGGAATAGTGCCATAGAGGGGAGAGTCCTTAAGAAGCTTCAAATGAAATACCCTAAAATATTATTGTCAACGATATGTAAGCCACTATGATTAAAATTAAAATTATATTTAATAATAAATTAATTAATTAATAAAAATATGCTGAAAAAAAAGAAGCTTCAAATGTTGAGATATTGTGCTCCCCAGAGCAAACAAACTTTTCTTCCAGTCTGACAGAGGACATCAATATTAAGAAAATAATTGGATAAAGCATTTTATCCAAGGAATTCATCAAAAATAACTGTAAATTCAGGCATCAATTATTCATTTTGGAGATATTTATCTAAAACAGGTTAAGTCAAATTAAGGCAAGACAGAAATATGTAAATTTCAATAACAAACAGAATACACGTCATCTCATTTTGGTAAGAATTCTCCAAATTTTTAGAAACCACTCTATTCTCCATTTACTAGAAAGAAATTATAGCTGCCTTTGCACATTTACTTTGCAGTATTTTGTGTGAGTTAGACCAAAATCAAAATTAAAATGTTAAGAGTTCAGAAGCCTAAGCAGCAAATTTATGGGTAGAGATTATTTTCTTCCTCCTTGGATTTTCTTAAAAAAATTTTTTTTATTCTGCAAAAAAGAAAGCATTGTCTTCCTAAGAGAATAGGACGTTTCAGACTTCCTTTAAAATACTATAATTTAGCTAAAACAGAAAAAGCAAAGGAGCAATGATTGAATACTTCATGGTGCAAAATGGGAAGAGGAAGAGAAAAATAAATCCCATACAGTATAGGAGTTACAAGTTAAGTCCTCTTTACGGATTTATTTTCCCATTATTTTGTTCAACTAACCTATTTAAAAACGCATCCAAGCATAAATTGCCCCTATTATTAATAGTAAATGTACATTTCAACCTGTCAAGTATTTTTTCTAGCCCCACTTTTTGCAAGGTTTTTTGTTTTTTTTTTTTTAAGGAAAAAAAATTTTTTAAAGCAAAGGCATTTCCTAGGGCACAGGCTGCTAGACACCCAGCATTTATCTTATCTCAGTTGATGACTTTCCTTTTATCCTGAAATGATTTGACAATGAGTCTATGATTTCCTGTACAAATTACCCTTTGAAAGTGGCTGTGCGCTTGGCAACGATCTTCACTTAATTACTGAGTGGGATATTAGCATACGGCTCTCTCCCCCCCTCTTCATTTCTTTATATCTTCTAGATTGCGTTGACAGTTCCCTTTCATTGCCTGCTTTAACTCACTGAATACTAAACATTATGCAGATTGCAGCTGAGAAGTACCCAGGCTACTCCAAACCCCTAGTCTGCTCCCAAACCCTTTTGATAAGAGAGTAATTTCTAGGTCAGAAATCAATAGTGTGTCTGGGAAGCTCATTTGTGGATTTTCTTAATAAAGGTGAGTTGCTGTGTTACACTGATGTGCCAAGGTGAACATTCCTCTACAATTTCTTTCCCAGAACAATTCATTTTGTCTCTCGTTTCATAGCCTCGGTTTTTAAATAGACAGATCTTGAGGTGCTGTTTGATTTTTGACTCATCATGCTAACTCGTCAGGAGGTTAAAAGTTTGTTTTTAGAAGTGATCAGCTCCCCCTTTATTTTCTTTGAAATCAAAGAGCTGTTCCAGTGAACCCTACAACTTGGGGGGGGGAAAAGTCTTGTCTATTATTTGCCAGAGAAAGACAAATGCAAATGATAAATTATAGAGCTAGGGAAATTCTCTTCTGTCTTGCTCCCATCTTTAGACGCAAATCTGCACATATGTTGGGAATTCTCCATCCAAATCTTTATCTTTTATCCTCATCTCCCTGATTTGCATTCCCAAGCATCTTCCACATGTCCCAGGACATAACAGGGACATGAACTTCTTCCCATTTCAGCCTGATGATATTATGGCTTTGTTGTTGTTTTTTTTCCCCCTCTTTCCTTAGGAAGAGAGTAAGATACATGACTGATTTCAAGACTTGGTGGAAGTGACACCAAAGCAATAGGAGTCAGCACTGTAGAGGGAACAGCTGGGTGCTGACTATGTCATCTCCATTCCAGGACTATCAACGACCAGCTTTATTCTTCTACTGTTACATCTGCTAGAAAAATTGGGTCTTCCAGGTGGCGGCCCGACATGCTGTCCAGTGCTATCAGGCCATTTAAATGCTTTGAGCTAATGCTGCATATCCATTTTCTAAACAAGTTAGCAGATACCATATGCGGCAATTAAAGTTTTATTGAGTGGTGCCTGCTTACCATACTGAATTTGGATTGGCTACCATCTGTCTCAAAGTCTGTGGTACCAGCCCTGTTGCTTGAGAGAGCATTTGTATGGATCGAAGATTTTTCTCAACTTTTGAAGAAGCTACTTGCTTGCATTATTATTTTTTTCTTACATGCAAGCCCACAAAAGTACATTTGTTACAAATGAAAAATACCACACAATCAGAAGTTAGGATGGCATACATACTTTGAGTGGTTTTGGTCATAGGTTAACCATACAAAATTATGAGGCTTCATCATTGGTTATTTTTATCATATTGATCTTAAATTGGCTATTTTCAGTGATGGTTTATATAGATGACCCAAATGAAACAGAGTAGGACTGACCAATAGATGCATACACTGTGGTATAACTGTAAAAACTAATACAGTTCTGATTTACTAGGAAATTTTTACCTAAAATTACAGGAGAAAAAGTAGAATTATATTTTACTTACTCTCATTTTAAGTTTTTTTTTCTTATTTTTTTGGGGGGTCACACCTGGCAGCATTCAGGGTTACCCCTGGCTCTGTGCTCAGAAATCGCTCCTGGCAGGCTCGAGGGACCATATGGGATGCCAGGTTTTGAACCACTGTCCTTCTGAATGCAAGGCAAACGCCCTACCTTCATGCTATCTCTCCAGCCCCTCTTTTTTTTTCCTTTTAAGTTTTTATGTTTAAGAACTGTTTTAGATCAATCAGTGCTATTTAAAGGGCTTGGAAGAGCACTATTTTTATTAAATAATGCCTCAATAAATGTTTACTAATGCATTGCCAATGATTGATGTTTTCTCAGACATACTTATTTCTTTTACTATAGCCATCATGAATATTGATAGAGAAAAACATGCAAAAACTGAAGGTACATGTTTTGTATGAGATTAACCCATGTCTAATCCTCAGCATCATATGATCCTGTGTCTTATCAGCTGTGGCCCTGGAATTCCCAGGCACCAGCATCATGACTGTGAGAAATCCTGCTATTTCAGTATTAGAAATGCACCATGATTTTAAGCCTTGTCATTGAACCATCAACCCAGCTGGCTGAGAAACACTGAGCCTCCTGAGTACCACCACCTGGACGCTTCCCCTCAATAAAATTATATGCATATACATATATAAACATAAATGATAATGAGTCCAAAACCTCTTAAAATTTTAATGTAGCCCCCCCAAAGATTCATGTTGTTTATTAGAGACAAAATTACTGATACTTTTGGTTGTATATATTCTTGTTCTAATTATTAATATTTCTGGTGACTAAGGGCAATGACATATGGAAGTCTTTATTCTAAATAGAACATCTTTGAATTGAAGTTTTTCATCTCAAAAATTCTCTTGAGGGCCTGGAGCAATAGCACAGTGGTAGGACATTTGCCTTGTACATGGCTGACTCAACTTTAATCCACAACATCCCATATGGTCCCCTAACCCTGCCAGAAGTGATTACTAAGTGCAAAGCCAGGAAGAGACCCCTAGGCACTTTCAGGTATGGCAGAAAAAATTCTCATGAGTGGGATAAAAAATAACTAGTTTCCACCCCAATGACATTGTATGATGATACTATTCTTTTTAGGGTTTTCTCACTATTGGGATCCTAGTGACCTGAGTCTACTTTCATGAATGTCAAGTCCATAGCATCATCCTAAACAAGTCTGTTGAGGGGAATGTACTGTGCTTGAATGCATTTACTATGCTTTAGATCCTATGTGCTACAACAACAAAACCCTCAAACTATAAAAAAAAAAAAGACACCCTGCTGAATGAAAGTATTTACACACAATATCAGATATTGTGTAAAGGACTGATACACAAGATCTTTAACACTCTCAAAAAACTCAACAATAACAACAACAACACAACAGTTTACACATAAAGGGTAAGATAATGTGTAAAGCACTGATACACAAGATCTCAAAAAACTCAACAATAATAACAACAACAACACAACAACATTTTACACATAAAGAAAGACACTTTCTTAAAGAAAACATATAATGGCCATCAAAAGTATGAAACCATTCTCAAGTTTCACTCATAATTAGAAAAAAATCAAACTGAAATAACTTTATTTTGTAATGCTATCATGAAATAGCATTATTTCATCATGCTATTCTCATGGCAGTAAGAATAGCACAAATCAAAGTCTAAAAATGGCCACTGTTTGGTGGGATTATGGCGAGAAAGGAACTCTTATCCAGAGTTGGAAGAAATGTCATCTGTTTCAACCTCCATGGAAAGCAATATGGGGATTTCTCAAAAAAAAATTAGAAACACAAACACTAATAAGGGCTGGAGACAGTACAGTGTGTAGGGCTCTTGCCTTGTACAGAGCCCATCCAGGTTCAATCTCCAGCATCTCATATTGTCCTCCAAGCCCGACCAAGTGTGATCCCAGAGTACAGTGCCAGGAGTAATATCTGAGCATGCTGGGTGTGTCCCAAAAACAAAGCATAAAATAACAATAGATTTCTATATGACTCAGAAGTATCACTAACTTTCACAAATACCTGTGAAATGAACATGATGGTGGAGCCTATTTTTTTTACACATAGTCATCAGAGAAGATATAATGGTTAAGACACTTACCTTTCAACCTTCTCATCTGGCACTGTGTAAGTTCTTGGAGCACCACAGGTGTAATCTTTACTACCACCAGATTGCTGTCCTGTGCACACAATGTGTCCATTGCCCCCTAAAATGTAGCCCATTATTTATTAAAAAGAAAGTAAATTCTTTGGTTAATTTTTAGAAATGTGTTTAAATACCATTAAACTTAAAGAAATACCTTTATATTGATCACAAAGCATCAAGAAATTGATGATAAGAAATAATAATTACAAGTTTTTGCCAAGGTATAGAATCAGTAGTCAATTTATGCGTAACCCAAAATGTTTAGGCTAAGTAACCCTTCATTCCCTTATCTCTCATGAAATCTATGTTTTCTATATATATTTTATATAGTTATGAATTATAATTTTTATTCCAGATACACATATTTGTCCTTTTTAATTGTCTGCTGAATTTTTAGGGTAATATATCCTCTGAAGATATCAAACAAAAAATGGTAGGGATCTAGTCAACCCCAAGAAGTATAAGTTTAGAAGTTTATAATGGCAGATATAACCTTAAGGAAACTAATTTTGGAATAATTAATAACAGAATAGATGGTTTCTAATTACTTACTTTTTCCTTTATTTTGACCTCAAACTGGCAAATCTCACACCAGTGATAAAGGAAGTTCTAGACACATTAGTACCAAAAAGCTCTGTCAAAAGAATTAAACAACTAGATGCAAATTTTAAGTTTAATTAAAGACTTCCATTTTTGTGACTGAATGATGAGGAAAAACAAAGAGTAATGAAGAGTTTCAACTCTTTATTGAAGATGTTACATGCTTCCTTCATAAAATTGTCATTCTCTAATATTTTTTTTAATAATCTGCATCTTATCATTGTTTCTCTGTTACACAATACTGGGCTATCCATGTCCCTTTATTTTCACCATCATGGTTTCTTAGTGTGTGTTCTCACTTCTCCTGTTACCATTCTTGTCCTGGATCACTTGTCTCTAATTGCTCTGAAAGGTCATTTAGATTTCAATAATTGGTTATATTCTGTAGAGGCTGGGTCATTGAAGTCAAAAGGATGCCTCTAAAATCAGTCTAAGAGTTTCTGGCAGCCACCTCATTGCTCATTATAACCTCATTTTCCAATTGGGCTTGATTGTTTCCTGAGTAGAAGCCAAGTGTGCTGAACAGTAAATGATCTGACTGGGGGTAACATAGCAAAACCCTTTCTGTGAGTTGTCCAGATAGAAAAAAGTCATATTCACTTGGTTTATGATCTATTTTCTTGACTGAAACCCAACTACAATCATGTTTGTAAACATGGTGTTTAAGTAAAGATATTGAAAAAATAAACGACCAAGTGCTTTCTTTGCCTCCTTTCTGCTTCAGCTTTCTGATTATTAGTTTCCCAAGAGAAGAAAATTTCAGAAATAGTGTCCAGTAACTTAAATATTGCTCCTCTGTCAATTTTTTATGGTTTTAAAAAATTAATTTAATTTTTTATTTTTAAATTTATTTTACTTAAACATAGTGGTTTACGAAGCTGTTTATAATCTAGTTGTTTCTGGTAGTCAAGGTTCCAATAGCAATTGCACTACCAGTGTAACAGTATAAAATTTATCTGTACCTTTGAATAACCTATCTTTTCTAGTCTTGAAGTCATCAAACATGGCATGCTTTATTGGAAAGCTTTTCCCAACACTGAAGCATGCAGAAGTTCTTTGTACATTTGTAGTTCTCAGCTTCCTAGTACTTCACTATAACATGTTTATGCTACTTAAAATGCCTATGAATCCTAGATCAATTCCCAAAGGCCTGTGTAATTAAACATCAAAATATCTTATAAGTTTGTTGTGCAAAAGTGGTCTCATGGTATATGCTCCGAGTCCAGGGTCATGTTGTCTCAGTTCATACCAGTCGTCATTTCTACCTGATGGCCTCTGCTTAAAGGGTTTGTCATTGATTGCTTTGCCTTTGGCTCGACAAATAGCTGTGTTCAGACTTTGTTGCCAGCTTGATTTGCAATTACCTGAATCTTTCTACAAGTGTACTCCATTACTAAAAGTTCTTTTGGGAGCATTTCTTTTCACTTTCCATGTAATTTCATATTTGTTCAATATAAGCATTTACTATCAAAATAAAAAATTAACAACATGCACTTGCTAAAATAGAATTTCGGAACACCTTAGACTAAAATTATACATCCTACCATTATTTTTGTATTTGGATTCCAGTTTCCTCCTATTTTTGATTCTCCTCTTTGATACGTTACTTTTTTTTTTTTTTTTTTTTGGATTTTTGGTCACACCCGGCAGTGCTCAGAGGTTACTCCTGGCTCTATGCTCAGAAATCGCTCCTGGCAGGCTCGGGGGACCATAAGGGATGCTGAGATTTGAACCAATGACCTTCTGCATGAAAGGCAAATGCCTTATCTCCATGGTATCCCTCCAGCCCCTGAATCTTCTTTTCAATTTGAGCTTTTTATATATTCATCACCAATTAATATTATTAATAACTATAGTGATTGAGTTCTTTTTTATTTATATATTTATTTTACATATATATTTATCATTTATTATATATGTATATTTATTTATTTATTTATTTATTTTTTTGTTTTTGGGTCACACCCAATGAAGCTCAGAGGTCAGGGGTTATTCTTGGCTCTGAGTTCAAAATCGCTCCTGACTGGGGGACCATATGTGAGGCAAGGGATCGAAACTGTCTGTCCTGGGTCAGCAGTGGCAAGGTAAACACCCTACCCCTGCATTATGGCTCCGGCTCTTGAATCCTTTGTTTATACCAGGCACTATATTAGTTCTTTAATTATTACAACATCCCTGGAAGCTAAGTAAATTAGACCTAATTTTTTAGTGGAAAAGCTAAAAGTGAATTATCTAATAGTGAACGGAAATAATGAATGATCAATGGTGGGACACCAAAATCCTTCTTCCCAACTAGTCTATCATGCTGCTTTTCCAAATCAACAGTTTAGTAAACATCATTTCACAAGTCTCTAGATAAATATCTCTTGTCACATGAATCTTGACGCAGAAGCAATATGGAAATTTCTTCTAATTTTTATTATCACATTGATTTGTCATCATAAATAGGGTT
Source organism: Suncus etruscus (assembly GCF_024139225.1). NCBI lineage: Eukaryota > Metazoa > Chordata > Mammalia > Eulipotyphla > Soricidae > Suncus > Suncus etruscus. The sequence goes on from NC_064857.1 coordinate 6,625,386, forward strand.
TATTAACACATTCAAGATAATGCTACAAAAGTTACACTCTATAAATATATTATAAAGGTTTATATTATATTATATATTTTATATAATATGTTTATATTATATAATTTTATATTTATATTCTATTTTATATTTATTTATATTCTATTTTACATCATGTTATATAATTTTTATATATTTTATATCTTTATTTATATAATATATTTATTTATTTATTTATCTTTTTTATATAATATCTTTCATAGACATTGGAACCATATCACTATTTTGTAGCAGATACTACTTTTTATCTGTGAGTCTATAATGAATTTTGTCTGTTGAATATAAACATACCAGTTCTAAAAGAAGGTTACACAGTCTTTCTTTGTCTTGTAATGAAGCAGATGAGAAGTATATACTTTAATCAGCCTGGATTTGTCACCAACGCGTCCTGAAAATACTCCAAAATTTTTTAACTGTGTGGCTTTAACATTAAGTACAAGCACAGTATTACATTGTATTAATCTGGTTTATTCTTAGTTCAGATTTATGAAGCATTTATGAAACATTTTGATCGCTGTTGCAAATACAGCTATAATTAGGTGGTTTTTTGTGGTTTTTTTTTTTTTTTGTTTTTTGTTTTTGGTTTTTGGGTCACACCCAGCAGCACTCAGGGGTTCCTCCTGGCTCTACACTCAGAAATCGCTCCTGGCAGACTCGGGGGACCATATGGGATGCTGGGATTCGAACCAATGACCTTCTGCATGAAAGGCAAACACCTTACCTCCATGCTTTCTCTCTGGCTCCCTATAATTAGTATTTTTATAATCATCTTTTATATTTATGTTACTATATCTTTAGTATACAGTTATCTCTTGATATCTGAAAGGAATGAATCATGCTTAAACCAAAGTGTATGAATTTTATATGAAAAATCAGAACTTCATAGACTTTGGGATTCCGAGAATCGAACCCACGTCTTTCCTGAGTCAGCCGCATGCAAGGCAAATGTCTCACCACTGTGCTACCAATACTGCCCCAGTATAATACTATTATTTTAAATGAAAAGGGACAAGAAACGTTTATGCATGTTCAAAACAAATGTGACCTTCTTAAGCCCAAGTATATAGTATGAGTCTTTGGTCTCTCATAGCTTAAATGCACAGGTGCAAAGCACACAGACAAGAGAATCAACTGTATTTCTAGAAATGGGGGATCTGAGTCAGGTGTTGAAAGGCATATGGGAATTTGCTACAAATTACCAAATTCTTACCAGTTAGGCTCAACAGTTCCTTTTTTTGCTATAAACTCATACATATATTACGCTGTCAATTTCTGAATAGCTTTTTTCTTTGGGTGGGCACACACAATGATGCTCAGAATTTATTCCTGGCCTGACATTCAGGAATTACTCAGGCTCAGGGGGCCATAGGGAGGCCTAAAGAACAAGCCTGTATTGGCCTGCAGGGAATCCACACTACTGCTATGTCATTTTTTTGCTCAAACACCTTGAATAGTTTTTTAATAAACAATTTGTTTATTAGTCAAGTTTTACTTTGCATTTCTTTTCCGAGTAAGGTTGAACAGATTTTCACATCTATTCACATGAATAAAAAGAATTATTTATTTCTAAGAACTAGTTATTCCTATTTTTTTGTCAATTTCTCTATAAAGTTTTGTTCCCTTTTATTTAGAAGCTCCTATTACAGTGTAAATATGAATATTCTGGAGAAATATTCTTTTTTAGTTTTTAAATTGTCTTTAAGTATTACATAAATCATATTTTATTGTATGCAAGATTTTTATTTAACTGATTAGTTTTTAAATAACCATATGTATGTTTTATTGCCATTGAATTTTGAGCTTTCATTAAAGTTCACTACACCCCCAGATTGCAGAAAAAATTTCATGTTTCTTTTTATTATTTCTGTACATTATTTACAATTATCTCAATCCATATGGAATTCAACATAACAGTGGTATGAGAATTAGTTCCAATATTTTTCTAAGAAAATATTAATTTCACTTATACAAAATCTGTGTAATTTAACATTTTATTATATATTTATATTCCAAGTGAAAAATTGCATAGAATTCTGAATTTTACAATATATATTATCTTCATCATATATTCATAAGATAATACATATTGCTTTATTAGAGAGACTTTAAAAATATTTAAATTGGAGAAAATGTTGCCACTTATTGCTTCTATTTTATTAGGCATTTCCTGTATATTCTTGTTTGTTTTTTTAAATAATTTTTAATTGAATGATTTGGTCACTCTGGACTTGTAGTGCTTTCCAAACAAACTTTATAAATCAAATTTTCCATAAAAATATAGTAATTTTTAAATTGCATTAAATTATACATTAGCTTTAAAAATCTAATTTTAAAATAAGTGTATTTTAGTCACTGTCATTTACAATGCTGTAAATAGATGTTTTTCATTTTATTTTATTTTATTGAAACCATTGTGATTTACAAAGTTCATCATCAGGAGGAAGGGATGGAAAGGTGGGAAGGAGGGAGCAAGTGAGAGAGAAAAGGAAGGAGGGAGGGCAGGAAGGAATTAATGTTGGGAAACAGCAGAGCAAAGATTTGGGGTTTGAATAATAAAAAGGCAAAAGTTGTTGCTTTAATGGATAAGAAATAAAGGAGGTGGGAAGGATGATTATCTTGCTGTAGCCAACCTGGGTTTGATTCCTGGCTTTCCATATGGTCCCCCATCCTTCCAGGAATGAGGAGGGATCCATGAAAGCAGAGCCAGAAGTAAGCCTTGAGCACAGATGAGTGTGGCCCAATACATCTCTCAAAGCACAAATTTGTAACTTTAATCAAATGAACTATGTCTTTACTGCTATTTCACAAAATAAATGAAACATTCAATTGGAGAATTTTCTTTCAATGTTTTTTCTTTATTTCAAACTAAATTCCCATACTTCCTTTCCTGATAGTTAATGACTGAAAATAATTTTATAGGGGGCTTCCTGGAACCAATCCAGTGCAAACAACCTAGAGAGCTATAGTTCTTGATTAAATTCAGAATAATTGAGACTTAATTATCATTTGGCTGATCCTCTTGGCTACAAATTTATTCAGCATTACCCATACAGATAGTACAACAAAATTAAGCACATTTTGCCTTTTCAGACTTATTTCCAAAAATTAGTTTTATATTTAAATATATACTGATACCATTATGTGATGGAATGCATTGCTGATCTCCTTTATTTCTTATTACCTTTTGGTTTTTTGAGTCACTCCCTTTGGTGCTTAAGGTTTATTTCTGGCTCTTCACTTGAGTCACTTCTAGCAGGCTCAAGGTATCCTATGGGTGACAGGATGGAACAGAAGTTAGCTGCATGCAAAGCAAAGACCGAACCCACTGTCCTAATTATCTTCCCTTCCAATTCTTGAACATTCTATCATAAACTTTTCCTGTAGTCTTATTGTGGGTTGGCATGAGTTTGGCCATATGACTTCCCTGAGGCAGTAGTGATGGTAAGAAATTTCAAAGCAGTAATTCTGAATAACACTTCTATATTTTTGGCACAAGTCTTTCCTCTATTAAAATTCTGATTTTTAAAAGCCTTTGCTAACTAAAATTATGACAACCAATAGTTTTTGGATCACCAGTTAACTTTTGTGCTGGGTAAAGCTACCATATTACCAAAAATTCTTTGAGATCTTGATGCCCACAATTTAATTCTATTCTAACACAACATACCAGAAGTCACATCAGATTCCCCAGATTAAGTATAGAAGTGTTGAGTCCAGAGACAGTATATTTATTTTAGCTACTTATCTTCCATATATAGTTGTTCCTAAGTTACATCATTTTATAATAAACATATAGCAATTTTTTTTACATTTTGTGAGTCAGTCTAGCAAACTCAACAGAATAACTGGCTGTATATTGAAATCTCTACAACCCTCTCTTTGCATTGATTAGTTTGCTAGACTAGCTTACAGAACTTAAAGAAACATTCTACTTACTGTACTATTTGTTTATTGTGAAATGATTTAACTTAGGAACAACTAAAAGGGGATATACATAAATAAGATGGGTATGGACTTTGTCTCTGGACTCAATATCCTCCCTATAGTTATATTTGTTAATCAACCTAGAAATTCTCCAAAGTCAAACTTTGTAATATTTTATGAAAACTTTCTTATTTAGGTGTGATTTATTAAATAATTGACCAAAGGGGATTAATTCAACTTCTTAAGTCTTGCCTCTTCCAGGAAGATCCCCTACATTAATGCAATATTTGGATTCGACTATCAACCAACCCAATCCTGAGGTAATTTTCAAAAGTCTTTATTAACACAAGAAAGGATGCTGTTATAGATCTATCATTTTAAAAAACCCAAATAGTTTAAAAGATTTGTGACAAAAATCATAGATCTGATGAATATTGAAGAAACACTTTTAAAAAATAAATTTCTTAATTGAATCACCACGAGATACTCAGTAACAAAGATGCTCATGATTAAATTTCAGTCATATATTGTCCAACATTCATCCTTTCACCAGTGTAGATTTCTCACCTCCAATGTCACAAGTTTTCTTCCCTTATAATCCCAAACTTTTGCCTGTGACAATTAATTTCCTTCTCTCTCTGGATATATATATATATATATATATATATATATATATATATATATATATAAATGAAATAAAATGGAAGATATATATTTTTTCCTTTTAGACACTGTGGTTTACAATAGTGTTACTAAAAGGATATCATGCATATCACTTTATCTTTTCTCAGCACCCAGTTCTGTCCAGAGTGATCATTACCAGCTATTGTGATCATAGTGGTTTCTTTTCTATACTAACTGCACTCCCCTGCTATTTGTGGCAAGCTTTGTACTATGGACTGGTCCCCATAGACCTCACCTCCATTATCTCTAGATATTAATATCATACTATCTTTTTCTATATCCTACAAATGAATGTGATCATGCTATGTCTATCCCTATACTTCTGACTCGTTTCACTCAACATAATACTATTCATAATCATTAATATATAAGCACATTCCATGATGATCTCGTTTTTCCAACATTAGTACAGTATTTCATAATGTAGCTACTCATCTAATCTCAGGCACTTGTGTTGTTTTCAGATTTGGGCTACTGTGAATAGTGCTGCAATCCACATAAAAGTGATGACTTTTATGCTTTGCATTTTGGGACCAATGGTTATATTCCTCGGACGACTATGGTTGGGTTATTTGGAAGTTCAATTTTTTTGAGGATTATTTATATTGTATTTCAAAAAGCTTGGACTAATGGACCTTTCCATCAGCAGTGAATTAGTATTCCTTTCTTTTTGCTTACTGGCACCAGCACTGTTTCTTCTTGTACTTTTTGATATGTGCCAGTCTATGTGGTGTGAAACGATATCTTATTATTGTTTTGATTTGCACCTCCCTGATGACTAATGATGTGAAGCATTTTTTCATGTGCCTTTTGGTCATTTTTATTTATTCTTTGTGGAAATGTCTACTCATCCCTTTTCCCATATTTTTATATTGGATTAGACTTTTTTCCTTCTTTCTTTTTTTATTTTTTAATATAATTTTTATTTTAATCATAGTGGCCTACATATCATTGACAATAATATTTTAGGTATATATTCACATAAAATCAGGGGAATTCCCATCACCTAATTGTCCTCCCTCCACCTCCGTTCCTGTCCTATTTCCCATATCCTCCTCCCTCCTCCCTGGGGCTGCCAGAATAAGTGGTCCCCTCTGTGCCTAGCTAACTACTTAGTGGTCCTACACCTGTTTGGTCTTGGTACCTCCCTTATTTCCCGCTCTAGTTGGGAGGCGGGACTAGATAGTTCAAGTTATGTGGTTTTGTTTGAAGAAGAGAAAAGTAATAAACTGGGGAAAAAATCAAATATGCCGAAAATGGGCGGAGTCCTTCTGGAAGCTCTCATCCTAGTTTTGAGAGACAAAAGGGAAAAAGGAGGTGGAACACCACAACAGTACAAAAAGAAGTGTCAATTAGAACACCCAGTGAACACACCAACAATAAAGATAAGCACCACATAAAGGCCATGGTCTTGAGATAAAAACCTGGCAGGGCACATAGAGGGAGAAAAGAAAAGAAAAGAAAAGAAAAAAAACTAAATATGAACGGAAACAACAACTGCAATAACCACACCAAAACAAATAAATTGGCAAAAACTAGATAAATAAATAAAAAAGAATTTTAAAAATTTGTGCTTTTTGCCTTTTTTTTTTCTTCCCTCTTGCACAGGCACAGTAAATATTGGGGTCATTCGAAAAGGAATTCCCTTGGCCTAAGAAAAACAGGGTTTCTCCACCCTTGAAGTATATTGTCATGGGATTAACTATAGACTCCTTTCAGGTTCATTTACTCTCCCCTTGGTGATTTTGTGGTGTATGGAAGACTTCTGCTCCATCATGACCGGACTGTATGTATCCTGGGACCAATAGAAAAGCCCTAGTCTAGGGTTTGAGCTATGACCTGCACAACAACCATGATCTCTAGTTCCAGAGGTCTGAGACAATTGCAACGGAATGGGGCTTCTGGAAACATAACGAAAGACGCTATCCCAGGCCCCGTCCTAGGATCAGTGCAAAGACCAAGACCACCAACCACAGAAAATGGATGAAAATGACACGGAGGGAATAGAACTTCTAGAACCACAAAGAAAGACTTCATCATAAGTTCCACTCCCTGACCTGTGCAGATACTGAGATCTCTAGATACAAAGGTCTGATTTTATCACCCAGGACGGAACAGAAGTCTTTTTTCTTCTTTCTAATGGTATTATATACTTAAATATTAACTCCTTATCAGATAGTCTGAGCAAATAGTTTCTTACATTCTGTTTGCAGTCTTTCTATCCTAATCACTGTTTTCTTTGAGGGTTAAAATAGTCCAATTTATTTATCTGGCTTTCACATGCTTGGAAAGTGGTATTTCATCCTTAAAGATGCAATTGGCTTCAATGTTATGGAGTGCTCTGCCAACATTTCCTCTATGTACCTTATGATTTTAGGTCTAACATTAAAGTTTTTAATCCCTTTCTTTTTTGACTTTTGTACTTGGTGTTAAAGAGACCTCTGATTTAACTTTTACATGTTGTTGATCAATTTTCCTAACATGATTTATTGAAGACACTGTTCCTGTCCCTTTTCAAATTTTATGCTCCTTTATCAATATTAGCTTATAATATCTGTGAATCTATCTAAAGATATGAAATTTTATTCCTCTAGTCTAAAATTCTGCAATTATTCAAAACCTTGCCATTTTATATGTAATGTGAATTACTTTATTAAACAGCATGTATCACATAGATGACATAGTTAATCCTAATACAGTTGTTTCTAGGTAAGAGGGAGCAAGATGATTAAAAAAAGAATAGAAAGAATGCAGCATGAAGAAAATTTGTGAAATTTATTGTATCGCACTTTGAGGTCATTAAGTCATTGTCTGAAGGTTTAATAAACTTCTGTTGCTAGTTGATCACCACATTACTTCTTTTGTTTCTGAACATTAGATGGCTTCCGATACAATATGGCATCTAAATTGGTGTTTTCTTCCTGAGATAATAGTAAATAAGAAATTAAAGTTGCATGACTGATATGTAGCAATTGTAGGAAATAATTTTGTCTACCTGGGATTCTAAAAATTCAAGAAGGTGAGGGGAGGCTGCATGAACTCACTCTAAAAAAGTACTAGAGGATCCCCACCATACAATTTTAATGCGACTGCTGCCCAAGCCCCATGGATGCCAGTTGTGGGACCAACCCACCTAAAAGAACCTGTAAAAGCCACAAAAAAGGAGTGAGCTTGACCTGACCATGAAGGGTAGAGCCTGATCCACACCACATGCTTGTCAAAGTGGCTGCTGCCCAAGACCCAAAGCTTCTGATTTGGATACCAATCCTGCCAAGAAGAGGATGTGAAAGCCATGTGAATGGAGGTGAGTTGAACCCACCCACAAAGGACGGAGCCAGAGGAACTCATTCAATTTGCTTCACTCAGTGGCTACACACATTTCCTAGTCAATGAATCCTAGCACAAAAAAAAACACTAAAAATGGCCCGGAGAGATAGCACAGTGGCGTTTGCCTTGCAAGCAGCCGATCCAGGACCAAAGGTGGTTAGTTCGAATCCCGGTGTACCATATGGTACCCCGTGCCTGCCAGGAGCTATTTGTGAGCAGACAGTCAGGAATAACCCCTGAGCACTGCCGGGTGTGGCCCAAAAAACTAAAAAAAAAAAAAAAAAAGTGTGTTAGGGGCCGGAAAGGTGGCGCTAGAGGTAAGGTGTCTGCCTTGCAAGCGCTAGCGTAGGACGGACCGCAGTTCGATCCCCTAGCGTCCCATATGGTCCCCCAAGCCAGGGGCGATTTCTGAGCACATAGCCAGGAGTAACTCCTGAGCATCAAACAGGTGTGGCCCAAAAAAAAAAAAAAACAAAAAAAAAAACCAAAAAAAAACAACACTAAAAACATCACAGTACAAGCGTGACAATGGTGAAACAGAGACCAACACCATTCATAGAGAATGAAGATGGCAGCTCTGATGACCCAAAAAGTGCCAACCACCTATTTAGCCTCTCAAATAGAAGTTTAGACAAGAAATAAGGAAGATGTTTATAGAATTTAGGGAAAGCATAGATCTAGCTTAACAAACCACAAATAAGAATCATTGATCTTATTCTCTATGTTCCGCCACTACTTCCTTCAGGTCTAGAGGATTGTTTGTGATAAATTTGTTGTAAATCTTAAGGATGCCTCTTTGGCATTTCCTTATTGATTTTGCTGTTTTCAGTATTGTAGCTCTATGAGTTTTATCATTATGCCTAGAATGTACCTTAGAATGTTTTCATTTGGGTCTCTTTAACTAGTACTCTTCTGATATCCAGGATGTAACTGCATACATTCTTCTCCTCTGGAAACTTCTTAGCAGTGATGCTTTGACTGCTTCCTTTTCATGGGGATTTTCTTTCTGGCTCTCTAAGACCCAAGTGATTTTTTTCTTTTGTTTCTGTAGAATATATCCCAAAGTTCCAATGTCATCTGCTCATTTATTTTGAGGAATATTCCAACTTCTATTCATTTATTTTTAATTTTTTCCATTTCTGCTGTTGTCTGAGGTGTTATACAATTCATAGTACAGTTCACTAATTCTGTCTTCAGCAGCTGTTACTCTGCTGGTGTGGTCTTCCTATGAGGTTTTCATTTTACTATCAAGTTTTTCAGTTGTCATTTCTGTTTGAAGTTTCCTCTTTTTCTCCTCATATATCCTCTGAATGTTCTATGGATTTCAGGAATTTCTTGAACATCCTCAACATTTCCTCTCTAAAGTCCTAATCATAGAAGCTATATAAGTGTCTGATGCTAGTTGGGTTTTCAAAACTACCATCTACATTCACTAAGTGGTAGGGTTCTGTTTTGCTTACCTATTGTGACCTTTGCAAAATAGTGATGTTCTTTTAACGTGATCCTATGTGGTTCTTTAACTAGAAGAAAAATGTGACTGAAGCAAGAGTCATCGTGCTCTTTTGAAAGTTCATTGACCTGGGATGAAACAGCTCTTCTGTGTCACAAAATAGGACCTCTTCACCTGTTTCTCTGCCTCAGTTTCTTGGAACTTTTTGGCTTGCTGCAGCCCAGTTTGGAGTTGCTAAAAACCTCTCCTCTTATCCTGATGCTTCTCTTTCCTTCAGGCCACACTGATCTGGTGTGAAAATGGCTCTTCTGAGTCACAAAGAGGATCCTGCTGCCACATTGTCTATTCTCCTCACTTTCTTGGAGCTGAGTCAATTTTTATTTAAATCAATTAAAGTTTGACCTGCTTCACACATAGTACTGAATGGTTAATCCAATAACCACTCAAATTTATAGTTCAAGTCTTGTATATTGCTTTTTATTTCACTTTCCTAATTCAGTCATAAATGTTTATTATATTGCTATAATGTTTCTACAGTGTTGTTTTGTATCCTTAATTTCCTTAGTATATTAGTTATCTAGGAAATTTTAGACAGGCCTTTTACTTTCCTCCTCTCTGATTTTTTTTTCTTATGATGCCACAGTTGTATCTTACTTTTTTCCCAAAAAAATTAGGATTAGTGATGTGAAATCTTTGTGTGGAAATCTCAAATAAATAGTGCAAAATCACAGCGAATTTTTCCTCACATTTCTCTTCACAATGTTCCAAAATGACCTCATTGTTAATATTCTCTACATAACCTTCTTAGAACATGACACTGAGTAGCATACTCACTCATAGTGCTTATATTTTCTACTAGATTAACAAAAACAGATTTACTCTTTGCTTTATAAGGAATTTTATACATTATCAATATTGAATTAACTTTGAATACTTTGATCTTTTCTCTTATCATTCATAAAGTTTTGTATTGCAATCTTTCACCTACTACAAATTAATATTATTGATTTTAAATTATTATTGATATTAAATCAATATCTCTAATATACTATGTTCTAATATAAAACCTATATTCCTTTTTTAGTATAAAATTTTTTGACAGAACTATTCTCAGATTTTCCCATGTAACTTTCTTAATTATCTTCACTCTCCTTAGATTGTGTACTTAGTAAAGCCTACTTAGCCTATTTCCTGTAAACTCTAAAATGTATTAACATAGGGCCAAAGTGGTAGCACAGCAATAGGGTGTTTGCCTTGCATGCAGCTGACCCAGGAAAGACGTCGGTTCAATCCCTGAGATCTCATATGGTCCCCCTGAACCAGAAGAGATTTCTGAGTGCAGAGACAGGAGTAATTCCTGAGCATCACAAGGTGTGGCCCCAAAACAAAAAGTAAAATATATTAATGCAGACTTTTTAAAAAATGTACTATGACAAAGAAGATATTATTATTAGCACAATAAGATCCAAATACAATACAAAATTTAATGTTTTATATCTTAGATTCAGATTTGAAAACCTATGTATAGGACAGGTGTTACATTATATTTGAATTATTTTAATTATCTAGGTTAAAAAGATATACCAATTCATAAGCACAAATTGATTTTGATTTATATTTAGATAATTCCAATTAAAATTCTTTAAATTTTGTTGGAGTGAGCTATATGAAATAAATTTATTATATTCCTGCCTAGTGGTAGGCTGAGGAGGTGGGAAGGTACCTGGAGACAATGGGGGAAGGGACTATTGGTTATGGAATTGATGTTGGAACATTGTATGCCTAAAACCACTATATTATGAACAGCTTTGTAAATAAATGTGCCATAATAAAATTAATAACAGTTCACATCAGCCAGTTCTCAGCAATACAAACTCTTTTTCTTACCTTTGCTGTGAAGAGTTTACTTCAACCAAACATATCTACCATCACATTCTGATTTTGAAGACCCATCCTAGTTTCCTCCTCTACCTTTAATTATTCATTCTCCACCTCACTAAATTCAACATATTAACTCACAAAATTATCTTTCTCATTTGCTAAACAGAATGTAACTCTTGCAAAATACCACCTACCATATATTCCTTTCAGTTCTCTGAACCACAGGATCAGCCTGAAATATTTTCTTGTCTGTAAAAATCTCTAAGAAAACATCTTCCATTTATATCTCAAAGGTCCACTCCTCTGGATGTCAGTAGGACATTAACGTTTCCACATTGTTCACATTGCATTTATTTTTAGCTTAGTATCCATTTCTAAAAAGTCTCCTATTTGATAATAGGGACTTTGGAGCCAGAAGACAGTAGAGCCAGAAGAGTATTTCTTGCACGTATCCTACAGAAGTGATCTCCTAGTGGAAACAGAAGTAAACGCTAAGCACTACAAGTGGTGTGGTCTAAAAGAAACAAACAAAAAATAAATAAAATGGACTTTGAATTACCAGGCATTGTGTAGCACTGAATACTTCACAAGCACAATACAGACTGAATTAATAAAATTATTCCTGTGAATATTTATAGTTTTGGTAGAACTATCCAAGTGATACTTTAGTCTGAGTGCTGCAATATTATCCTGATATAATTGTAAAATAGTTTATTTTATTAAGAATTCTTTTCTTCATAATTATTAGAAATCAGAGACTTGATGAAGCTCCAGGGATACTACCATGGAGTAGCATAATTTGTAAAGTTAAATGAGTTTTTTAGGTAAATTTTATACATTTTAATTAATACCACTCAAGAAATGTCTGACTTAATGAGAGACTATTGCATGTACAAAAGTGTTTTAATAAATTAGAATGATAGAAGTTGATACCAAAATGTAAATGCAATTATTATTTTATCAGGCTGAACCCAAAGCCATAGGTATTCAATAGTTTCTGCAATGCAAAAAATTTTTTATTCTGCTTTGAAATCAAAATAATCACTGCTAGCAAATATAGTCATTGTTATAAAATATAATTTATGAAAAAATTAATCTGTTGCCTTAAATACAAGATAAAATAAACTCGGGAATCTATAGGTGCTGCTTGTAAGTTTAAAATAGGGAGGAAGGGGCCGGAGCGGTGGTGCAAGCAGTAAGGTGTCTGCCTTGTGCTCGCTAGCCTAGAATGAACCTCAGTTAGATCCCTCAGCGTCCCGTATGGTCCCCCAAGCCAGAAGCGATTTCTGAGTGCAGAGCCAGGAGGAATGCCCAAGCATCAACAGATGTGGCCCCAAAACCAAATAAATAAATAAATAGGAGGGGAAAGTAGTACACATTCAGCTAATGCCATGGAAGTTATTTGAGAAAATAGAAGACATGATCGACCTGACATATTCTCTGTACATCTGTTCATCTCTGAGAAAATGACCCTATTTAGAAAGGGTCATTCTCTTAAGTAACATGAGATGGCCCTTTTCATCTTAAGTAACACATTTGAAGGTAAATTTCTGTCCCTTAGAAAGATCATTTGTTCATTACATTTGAGATTTTGAATTGTGATTTAGAATATATATATATATATATATATATATATGGGAAACAGGAATGCAGACAATAAAGGCAGAATTATTAAGAGAATAAAATGCCCAACTCATATCACTAAGTCTGGTTGTTTCTGGAAAGGAAAGACATAATTAACATATTAAACATGATCACCCACTGTGTTCACTTGTTGTTTGTAATCATCATTTTAATTTTTCCTTTCTTGCCTACAAAAGAAAAATTTCTATCAACAGGTCCCAGACATGTGGTTTACAGAGTAATAAACACAAAATACTCAACAAATAGAGAAATGAACATTAAAATTTCTTCTGATGTATGTTTATCTTCATATCTTCAATTAAAATACTATAAGTTTATGTTTGTAAGAATGACATGTGTTTTATCACAACAGTGTATACTTTATTCCTGAATAAATAAACACATATTAGAATATTTATCATAGAATATTTTTACATAGGCTAGGTAATCTAAAATATTTGGAAGGAGTATACAAGGTATTCACAGAGTACACAGATTTAAAATAGTCATCACTGTTTCCAACACTTCTGGCAACTAGTGATTTCCTCTTCTAGAATAAAACTTTGTTTTTTTTTCTATTTACAATAGCCAGAATCTGGAAACAATTCTGACAACAGAAGAGATCTAAAGAAACTGTGATACATACACACAATGGAATATTATGCAGTCATCAGGAGAGATGAAGTCATGAAATTTTTCTATACATGGATGGACATGGAAACTATTATGCTGAGTAAAATGAGTCAGAGGAAGAGAGACAGACACAAAATAGTCTCACTTATAGGATTTAAGAAAAGTGAAAGCTAGTATAATAATAATACCCAGAGACTATACATAAGGGTTGGAAGGACCAGCCATAGTATGAATTTATCATAAATATTGGTGAGTTTATTTAAAGAAATAACTACACTAACAACTATTACGACAATGGTAGTAAGTGAGAGAAGCAGAATGCCTATTTTAAAGACAAGCAGGGGTGGGGGAGGAGAGAAATGGGGGTCATTGCTGGTGGGAAGGTTGCACTGGTGAAGGAAATGTACGTTTTACTACAAAAACTACAAACATGTTTGTAACTATGGTGCATAAATATTTTAAAAATTAAAAAATATTTGTTTCTCTTTCATTTTAATAAAAAGTCACTTGTTTATATTTGTGATTTTGTTTTATGTTGTTATGCTTATGTGTAGTGTAGTATAAGGAGTAACCCAGGTTTTAAACAAAGAAAACAGGTATTTTACCATTGAGTCATATCTCTGACCCCTATATTTGTTTTTCAACTATAGACAAGAAGTGCATTTGTATCACTATGTATAAATGCAATTATGCTTACTTCTCCATGTTGATCTGATTCAGAAGTTATTTATTTATGATTCAGAAGTTCAAATGTGAGTTCGAGATAAGCTACAATGGTAGATCTTATACCTTACATGTGGGAAGCCCTGGACTTGATTCTGGGGCCACAAAAAGTAGAAATAAACTAAAATAATAAAAGCCAGACAGAAATTCAATGTTCTATCTGCTGTGCAGATATTTTCAAGAAGTTTGGAAAAACCTGTATTCATTTAAAAAACATATTGCAACATAAAGTAGTCCAGAGATACATAGATAGTTTTTTTACAGGTATAATTTAAGATTAATTAAACAACTCTCACAAAAATTGGCAAGAGTTTTCTTGTTCAAAGAGCAAGAAGACACAATAAATAGACAGACTTGATATTTTGCCAAATACAAGCATAATAAAATTTTAAAAACTGGCAGAGCTATTAATCTTTTACCCTGACATAATCTTACCATCTGCTATAAAACAAGATATAGATGATAACCATCTAAGCACATCTAAAAAGAAAAGAGTTGTGTCTTATGATTTTTTCATAGAACTAGTTAATATATGCCAAAAATCTATATTAGTTATGAGAATTTCACAAAAATATATATTGTACCTAAGATATTATTGCTATTTTATCCCTACTGTATTCTTTCCTAATTTATAAATTATGTTTCAAGATATGCATGATTACATGTATAAATAAATGTTTAAATAAATGGTTATAATTACATAAGTAGTATGCATCAATATTTATCCTTGGGAATACACGCTTTAAATCCTTAGTATATTAGGCAGTATAATTAAAATTTTGTAAACTCCAGCTCAAGAGAACATAAAGCAAAGTGTGGCATAATTTTCTTTAAAGAGAGTGATTGTATTCATTAGTTGGTTTCTTAAGTCATTCTATAATGCTCTATCAGTTCACTTTTATTTCGAAGTAAAATGATCTATATTTATCTTTGTCACTCGGTTTTCTGTAATGCTAAGTCCTCTAACAAGTTATACTTCAAGAACAAATATATACATAAAAACCACACAGTCAGGAATGGACCGGTGGCACAAGCAGTAAGGCCTTTGCCTTGCATGTGCTAACCTAGGGAGAACCTCGGTTCAAGATCCCTCCGTGTCTTATATGGTCCCTCAAGCCAGGAGCGATTTCTGAGCACATAGCTAGGAGTAACCCCTGACCTTCACTGGATGTGGCCCCAAACCCCAAAAAATAAACAAATAAAATAAATAAAAAATCACATAGTCATATTGACAGAGAAGTATTTATGGCATAATTCTTTTTTTTTCATATTTTTTTTATTTTAATTATGACAACAAAGATGTAAAGAAGAGGACAGGGTAAAGTTACAGTGGAAGCCCAATCACCCATAAACAGCATTCTCGGTAGTCCCATCGATGATGTCCCAGCCTTGAACTTTCAGCCAAAGAGCATTTAGAAAAACAAAACTGAACCCATGTACAGTACAATTACTTGTCCCTCAGATCCCCAGTTGTAGTACATACTATTTCTTAGCAGCACACAATATAATCTAAAGACATTATACTTATGTAGCTCCTTAAACATTGAGGGCAAAGTACATTTCTCTAGTTCCATGTACATACTACCTAGTTTAAGTTAACCTCAAAAGTTTTAGTGGCTTGTTTTTCTTAAGGGTTGGAGTCAAGGGAACATAGTAAAAAATGGTATTCAAGTGGCATTTGTTTGCATAGGCCCACCAAAACATAAGGGACATGGAAAGACAAATTATGGTCTAAATACAAGGAGACCCTAATCCTGAAGTTTCCTGGCACAGGATTGACTCTAGGCTCCAGGCAAATTAGTTTGTTCAATTCAAGTCATCCTCTGTAGTGGCAATACACCTCCATTCCTCACATAGTCTCTGTTGTTGGTATCATGCTTCTGTATTAAAGATCCTGGAGTCTGCATGTCCCATATTGCAGTCAGGATGGTGCATAGCATCCTCTCGTTTCACCTCCCACTTAAGGGGCACTAGAGAGAACCATGTCCTGTAGAGCAGGTCATTGTTGCTATCAAGTCTTCTCGGTGGAAACGGAAGTCTCTTTATAAGAGGTCGATGTCAGACCCTTGGTAGTGTCTTTCCTGGTAGAGGACTGCTTCCCGCTGTTGTTCTAAAAGACCTTGGATGTTTCGTAGATAGCTTGCCTGGTTCCGGCGTGTATGGAGGATGCCCATTCTTCTGAAGCCTGTGCCAGTTCATTATATCAATGTTCAGGGTGTAAGGTACATTGTACTGAGATTTATTAGATAAGAACTTATCTGTATGTATTTTTTTTTCCCATTTTAATGTGTCTATGCAAACAAGGATCAATGCCATGGGGCATTATTGGTGCATCTGGAGATCCGGAGGAATGGGGGAGAGGGAGGTCGTGTGACCCAATTGCGGACCCCCCTGACCCTGGGCTGGACTCAAAGGCCGCTGGCCCATGAGGGGTCTGCCAGCTGGCCGTCCATGCCGGCTAAAATCTTGCTCCGGGAAGGGAGAGAGACCTCCCAAGCCCGAAGTTCAGGGACTGGAGCCCCCCCCTATGGCATAATTCTTAATGTCCAAGAGATGAAAAGTCAAGCATTCATTAGAAAAACACAATTTAAAAAACTGTAAACATGAGAGGGCCAGAGCAATGTCCAGTGGGTAGGACAAGTGCCTAACATGTGGCTGAACTGTGTTCTGTCTATGGAACCCAATATGATTCCCCCCGCAAGCCCTACCAGAAATGATACTCAAGTGCAGAGCCAAGAGTAAGCCCTGAACACTACTGGATGTGGCCCCAAACAAACAAAACTACTAAATATTTGAAACTTTATTCTATATATTAAGGAAATGATTGAGGGAAGTAGAAATAATAACACTGAATTTAGATTACAATTTTAATGACTAATTTTTAATTTTATTAAAAAACAAACCATAATGACATATAAGTTCATTTTTTTGGTTTAGGGGCCACACTGGTGATGCTTTGAGGTTACTCCTGATTCTGCACTCAGGAATTATTTCTTGGGGGATCATATGAGATGCTGGAAACTAAATCAGTTCAGCTGTATGCAAGGCAAGCACCCTACCTGCTGTACTCTGAACTGAACTTTATGTTTTTTTCTATTTTAAAACATTTAATTTTTAATTTTTGCATTATTTTTTATTTTTTAATATATATAAAATATTTATTTAAACACCATGATCGCAAGCATGATTTAGTTGGTTTTCAGTCATAAGCAGAATGTCCCCCCATTCACCAGTGCAACATTGCCACCACCGATGCCACCATCCCTCATCCCACACCCCTGCCTGTATTTCAGACAGGCATTCTACTTCTCTAATTCTTTAACACTGCCATGTTAGTTGTTAGTGTAGTTATTTCCCTAACAGCTTTCACTACTCTGAAACCATTGTGATTTATAAAGTATTTCATAGATGGCTGGCATATTTGCTGGCATAGATGGGGTTTACACCAACAATGAATCAGGGTCAATCTCACTTTCAGTGTTGACCTTCCTCCACAAATATTCTCCAAGTGAATTCCATTCCACCCACCCACGAACCCACCCACCCATCCACCAACCTGTCACTGTAATAGTCCATTTTAAGTTTAGATTCCTAAAGTTTGGATCTCTTTATTCCATTGATGTTGTCTTTTTGGCTTGGATACTTAGCTCTGTCCTTTTTTTTTCTTTTTCTTTCTTCTTCTTTTTACTTTTCTATTGAGTTCAAGGCAAATTAAAGTCTTTCAGAGTTCTATTTCAGGCACATAGTGACAGTGAGTTAGGGTCATTCCCAACACTAGTGTTGTTCTCCCTCCACCATAGTTCCCAGCATGCACCTCATACCTCACTGTTAGTCCTCTGGACTACTAGTGTCATTACCTTTTGTGGGTAGCTTGTTGTAGTTTGGGTCTCTTGATTCTATTGACATTAGTTTGGGCACTTGGGGCTGGGCTGACCATTTATTATTTCCACTGAGACCACTTGGCCCCTGATTTCCATCCACATTTTTTTTCTTTTTCTAGTTTGTAGGAAGACATAAATGTGAGGCAGAACAAGATTATTCATGTTCTATGGTTCTGTAAGATAGGCAGGGGACCCTAGCTAGAAGCTATAAATATAAATTATATTAAAAGGGGGGCAGATGTGGCAAGGTTTTGTTTGTTTCTTTGCATAGGCACAATAAATGTTGGGGAACATTAGAAAGAAAAATTTCCCTGGCCTAAGAGATACAGGGTGTCTCTACCCTTGAAGCATACTGTCATGAGATGGACTATAGGCTCTGGGCATGTTTGTTATCATACCTCAAGTTCTTTCTTTATGGTGCCAGGAAAAGTTCTGTTCAGTTGCGGTTGTCAAAGTTAGTCTTTTGTAATTAGAGATCTTTGTTTTGCATAGATTCTAGAGTAAAGCCTAGGATAAAGCCTTTCTTCATTGACCTGAATTTCTTAATTTACATTAAATCAATAATGTAACAAAATACTACATCTATTGTTTTTCATTATTTGAACAAACTCCAAGACTATTACCTTTTACAACTATCCTTACATTGTAAAATGAATGCTATTTTCAAATACACCAAAAAAGACTTACATTAAATATATTTAAAACTGGGCTGTTAAAGTACAACGTTATGACTCCTGAATAATTTTTTTTTCTGTTTAAAAGAGTCTCTAAAGAAATCACTCCAGTATTTTTTCCAATGGGGGAAGTATTTCTTCAGCAAACTAGCAGAAGGGCATGATAAATATCTCAATACTATTTCCCAAATGTGTACAATTTCTAGACATTATTTGGGTTACCAAATCCTTTGAGGCTCACCAAAACCCCAGTCCTGCAGGTTCATAAATCATTTCCATTTGAAATGTAGGTACTATTTTTATTCCTGCATATAACAGCTCTACTCTAGTGGGAAACTTTTCATAATGTTTCCAGTGTATGTTTTTACTCTGTGATATGAACATATGGAACACAGGGAATGAAGTAGAGTTAAGGAAAAAAATGAAATGAAGACATTCTCTTATATCAACAACCTTTTCTCAGAAACTTACAATTAGGACCAGAAATTACATCAGCGTCATAAAATGCACACAGTGAAAGAAAAGCACAATAAGTCACATTTTTTTAAGGAACAACTCATACGTTGTGGAAAGTAGTTAACAATTTAGAATTTAAATTTTGATTGGTTTTAATAGAACATTTCCATCTTTCTTGATCTCTAGCTTAATTTAAAAGCTCAAATCTGCCTTGGAATCGTTATTTCGCAGTTCATTCCCTTGTAATGTAAAGGAAAGAAAAAGCAAAGGAAGCAAAATTTCTTTTAGTAAAATTTTCTATGATCAATTTCCATTTTAAACTCCAGATAATGAAATCAGAACAATAGTACAGCAAGTTGAACTCTTGCCTGGGTTTGAGATTCAGCAACTCACATTGTCTCAGAGCGGCCAAGGGTGACCCTGATTGCAGAGCCAGGAGTAAACCCTGAATACTAAGATACAAACTCAAAGCAATGAAACAAACAAAGAAACAAAATCCAAGTAAGTTATTGCCACCTCCCACCAATAACAATGGCCTATTTCATAAAGTCAAAAATAAAAAGTAATGTTGGCAGTGATAATGAAAAAAAAAGTCCATATTTAATTTTGGTGGGGCCATTTTCTGATTGAGTCTTTCTGAAAAACAATACTAAGCAAGCTTTCTCAAAATTTTCAAAATTGAACTATACATGATCCAACGATTCTATTTGATATCTACTCTGACAATACAAAAATATCAATTTAAAAAGACACACGCACACTATAGTTTTGTG
The DNA here is from genome assembly GCF_024139225.1 of Suncus etruscus. Taxonomy (NCBI): domain Eukaryota; kingdom Metazoa; phylum Chordata; class Mammalia; order Eulipotyphla; family Soricidae; genus Suncus; species Suncus etruscus. Next base: position 6,645,454 of record NC_064857.1, read on the forward strand.
CTATTTAAAATAATACTTGGAAACAATTCAAATACCTAGGACAGGTGAGTGAGTAAAGAAATCAGAGCAAATACACAAAAACTACTGAGCTACAAGAAAAGTATAAAATTTTTACTCTTGCTGCAATTTGGATAAGACTAGAGGTGACATGTAAGTGATATAAACAAGGGAAGAAGGACAAATGTTGGATGGTCTCACTCATATAATTTATATAAAGAAACAGCAAGAGAATAAATAGTGTCCAATGAAAATAAACCTTGGACTTGAACAACAAAACTGAGGTTACCAAGGGCATGTGGAAGCAATTAGAAGGATGAGGAAGGACTCTGTAAACATCATTAATACTACTGTAAGTAAACAAATATTTAAAATACCTAATGTATAAAATTTAGAATATTGCAATGGAATAGTATACTGAGATTGGGACTTAACTCATTACACATAGTCAGTTTCTATTGCTTTAAGTAATATAAACTAAGCTTTTGTTGTTAAAACGCGATATATTAGAAATAGTGATGTTGGTTTGGGATACAACGATATTACATTTGCCTTGCACAAGGCTGGGCCAGATTTGATCCCTAGCATCCCAAATGGTGTTTACTGAATGGAGAGTTTCCCTGAATAGACCTGGATATACCCCCCCCAAACAAATACAAATTTGATATTTCTGGGGCCAGAGTGATAGTACAGCAGACAGGTGCTTGCCTTGCATGTGACTGAAGTGGGTTTGATCCTGGTAATCCATAAAGTACACTGAGTAAAATCAAGAATGAACCTTAAATTCAGAATAGAAGTAAGCCCCGAACCTTGCTGAATATGCTACCCCTAACTTAAGTAAAAGGGGAAAAAAAGGAAATCTTTTATCTTAATAACAGTACATCTGTGTTCTTAATACCAAATCTCTTAAATTGCAACCTAGAACACATCAGTCAGAGGTTAGGATGAAAAATATAATAATAAGCTTGGAGACCAAAACAAAACCCTGATAAAATTATGTGTAATCAGTAATAAATATTTCTCAGAGGCATAATTCTAGATATCACTTGATCTTTTCTCAGGTTTGACCTGAAGAATTTCTACCTTGTATGGAAGAATCAGCAGTGGCACTTAATTGCCTCACAATTTATAGTTGAGTAAACATAAAAGAAACATGCTATGGAATCTGAGGGACAGTTACAGAACACACAGAGGGCTTGCTTTTCTTGCAGCTAATTCCATTTCTAAACCCAGAACTAGATATTGTTCCCTAAGCACCACCAGGTGTAATCCCTGAGCACTGCATACGGAGTAAACCTTGAGTACAGCCAGATGTTGTGTTCACTTGCCTCCCCCAAAATATAAAACAAAAAAAGGGGAAAATAAAGATGCCATTTTTTCTAGAGTTCTATAAGGAGTATCAAAACTAAGAATTAGTTTTCAGTAGAATGCTGATCTTCAGGGGAGAAATGAGGGGAGGATTAGGTCATGGGGATACACTGGGACAATGGTTGAGGAAAGTTGACACTTGAGGAGAGAGTGTGGTATGCATGAAATTTTATCACTGGCAATATTGTGAATCATGCTGACTAAAATAAAATTTAAAAACATGAAAATAACTAACTATAGCTGAGTCTGACTACCTGTGAAATGAAGCAATGTAGAATTCCCAAAACTACTATGAAAAAAACAAAAGAGATTCTTTTCCTGTGACCCAGACTGGCTGCATGATATGCTCAACATTTTCTGGAAATTTTGCATGTATGAAAACAAAACCAAAAGGTTATCTTTAAACTCTATGTATTCCTGATATCATATTTTAAAAATGTCAAAAGATGCAAAGGGGACCAGAGTGATTGTATAGTAGGGAGATCACTTGCCTTGCATGCAGCCTATCTGGGTCCAACTCCCAACATTTCCTATGAACTCCTGAGCACTGCCAGGAGTAATTGCTGAGTGAAGAACAGAAATAACCCTTGAGCATTGCCAGGTGTGGAACAAAAAACTGGAAGAAAAAAAATAAATGTATTTGTTCTTATTGTTGGCTAAGAAATAGCCCATAGACTATTATTTTCATAATATCTGGTACCTGGATATACTTCAAAAGGGTGAAGACATGCTTCATATGTGTTTGGCTCAGATTTAATCTCTGGCGCTGCTTGGACCCCTGACTATCTCCAGGAATAACTCCCAAAACCTTCAGGCAAATAACCTTAATTCAAAACAACCCAAAAATGTATAATACTAACTAGTCTAAATGTGGAAAGCTCTACAAATATTTATATTTATTATTTATATTTGCCTTCTATAATTTTCACAGCACTTCTGAGTTCATCAATTTAAGAACAACAACAAAACCCACAAATATTTAATGAGACTTGATGGAGTTAGAATTTGACCTAGTCTCATCTTTCTTTTTACATTTTCTTAAACACAGTAGTGACAAAATTGTTCATGATTGAGTTTCAGTCTCATACACCATCCTTCACCCATGAACATTTCCCACCACCAATATTCTCAGTTTCCCCTCCCAACTTCCCAATCCTGATATCTCTGGGACAGATATTCTCTCTCTCTCTCTCTCTCTCTCTCTCTCTCTCTCTCTCTCTCTCTCTCTCTCCTCTCTCTCTCCTCTCTCTTTATTTCTATCCCTCTTTCTCTATTTCATATTTCTATTTTCCTTTTAGACACTGTGGTTTGAATTATTGTTAATGAAGAGGTACCTTCCATATCACAAAATCTTTGATCAACACACAGTTATTGTCTATAATGATCAGTTTCAACTATCACTGTTGATTGATAGTTCCACAATCTACCTAATTGCACTGCTCCACTGGTCCTCCTGGCCCCATTTCTATTGTCTCTAAAGATTAACATACTAGGGAATATCTATGCCCACCCAGTGGTTCCCAACTGTGAGAAACTGTAAGTGTTGCCTGTGTGTGTTTTTCAACTGTCCTGTCTCTTGAACCTCTTGAGAGTGGGCCGAAAAGGGCCCAGAAAAATAGCTCTCCCAGAGGCTCATCCAAGGGCTGGAATGCCAAGGAACTGTGTCTGACCATGAAAAGTGGCTATCCTCAGTATTCTGCAGAAAGGAAAGTCCCCTGTTTGTATTGTCAGGCTGGGAATATCTATGCCCACCCAGTAGTTCCCGACTGTGAGAAATTTTAAGTGTTGCCTGTGCGTGGTTTTACACTGTCCTGTCTCCTGAACCTCTTGGGAGTAGGTTGAAAAGGGCCCAGAAATATAGTTCTCCCAGAGGCTACAGAAGAGCACAGCCGCTTGCCGCTGCGCACTCTTTCTAACCAATGAACCCCACTACACATGCAGGAAAAAATCACACTACAAGTGTGACAATGGGGAAACCTCGAAGGGAAACATCATGCACCAAGAATGAAGACGATAGCGCAGATGACCTAAAATATTCCAACCATTTGATTAACCTCTCGAATAAGGAGTTTAGAATAAAAATATGGAAGATGTTTGTAGAACTCAAAGAAAGCATAGATCAATCTGAACAGAATACAAAGACAGAAATCAGAAAACTCAAAACTGAAATAACAGATCTGAAAAACATGGTAGTCCACTGTAAACCTCAGTAGATGGCCTCGCCAGCAGGGTAACAGCAGCTGAGGACAGAATCAGCGTGCTGGAAGATGAGATGCAGAAAAAACACAACACAGCATAAGAAATTGGAAAAGAATCTTAAGACAAATGATCAGGCAATGGAAAAAGTGCTCAAGGAATGTGAGCAGATGAAAATATAAGTCTTTGATAAACTCAACACAAACAACATAAGAATCATTGCAGTCCCAGAGGCCCAGGTAGGAGATCTCCAGGAATAATCAACTGTCAAGGACATCATCAAAGAGATACTCTTAGAGTTAAAGAGTACATGCAATCAAATCCTGCATGCCCGAAGAGTACCAGCTAAAAGAGACCCAAAGAAAAACACCCCAATACATATCCTTGTTATGATGTCAAATCCCACAGATAAAGACAGAATACTGAAAGCAGCAAGATCAAAAAAGGAAATTACATTCAAAGGAACATCCCTAAGACTTACAGCAGACATGTCACAAGAAACTCTCAAGGCCAGAAGACAGTGGTGGGATATTGTGACAAGACTGAATAAAATGGGTGCATCACCGAGAATACTGCACCCAGCCCGACTCACATTCAGGTTTGAAGGAAGAATACACAGCTTCATAGATAAACAACAGCTCAGAAATTTCACAGATGAAAAACCAGCCTTAAAGGAAAAACTGAAATGTCTACTTTAAGACAAGAGACCAACAAACACAGCAAACTTATCTACAAAGGTGACATTAAATCCTATGACAATCATCTCCCTCAATGTCAATGGACTAAATTCACCAACTAAAAGATACAGAGTGGCAAATTGGATCAAAAAGATGAATCCAACCTTCTGATGCCTACAAGAAACACAACTGAATAGTCAGAACAAACATAGACTCAAAATCAAAGGCTGGAGGAAAATCATCCAATCAAACAACACCCTCAAAAAAGCTGGGATGGTCATATTAATATCTGATGATACCAAATTTATACTCAGAAAAGTTGTAAGGAACAAAGATGGACACTATGTACTAATTAAGGGATATGTGCAACAGGAAGAAATCAGACTATTAAACATATATGCACCCAATGAGAGACCAGCAAATTATCTAATACAATTACTGACAAATCTGAAAGAAGACATCAATAATAACACAATAATTGTGGAAGACCTCAACATGGCCCTGTCAACACTTGATAGGTCAACCAGACTGAAACCCAACAGAAACATACTAGCCCTGAAAAGAGTAATGGAAGACAGAGGACTAGTGGATATATATAGGACACTCCACCCCACAAAACCTGGATATACATTCTTCTCCAATGTACATGGGTCATTCTCCAGGATAGACTACATGCTGACACATAAAACATACCTTTATAAAATTATGAGGATAGAAAACTTTCAGACTACTTTTGCTGACGACAAGACTCTGATTAGATGTGAACTACAAAGGCACACAGAAAAAAAAAAACTTTAACAATTGAAAATTAAACAGCCTGCTACTGAACAACCAGTGGGTGCAAGATGAAATCAAAGAGGAAATCAAAACTTTCCTGGAAACAATTGATAATAAAGACAAAAACTGCCAGAATTTATGGGACACAGCTAAAGCAGTCCTGAGAGGAAAATTTATAGCTTTGCAAGTACACATCAGGAAAGAAGAAGGGGCTGACCTGAAAAGCTTAATGACGCAACTCATAGAAATAGAAAGTGCTAACAAAAGGACCCAAAAATAGGAAGATGGAAGGAAATAAAAAAGCTGAGAGAAGAAATCAACAAAGTGGAAACCCAAAAAACAATCCGAAAGATCAACAAAAGCAGAAGTTGGATCTTTGAAAAAAAATAACAAGATTGATAGACCACTGGCAAAACACACAAAGAAAGAGAGAGAGAGAGAAACCTGATAACACATATTAGAAATGAAAAGGGGGAGATCATGACAGATATTGCAGCGATCCAAAGGGTAATCAGAGACTACTTTGAGAAACTTTATGCTACTAAATATGAAAACCTAGAAGAAATGGTTAAATTCTTGGACACTTATAACCTTCCACAGTTAAGTAAGGAGGATGTAGCATATCTAAATACCCCCATCACTATTGAGGAAATTGAAACTGTAATCAAACATCTGCCCAAAAAGAAAAGCCCAGGCCCAGAAGGATTTACTAATGAGTTTTTTTAATCCTTTCAAGAGGAGCTACTACCAATCCTAGCCAGGCTCTTCCATGAAATTGAAAAAAACGTAAACACTCACAAGCAGCTTTTATGAAGCCAACATCGCCTTGATACCAAAACCAGACAGAGATGCTTCCAAAAAAGAAAATTACAGACAAATATCCCTTATGAATGCAGATGCAAAGATCTTCAACAAAATCCTTGCAAACAGGATCCAATGCATCATCAAGAAGATCATACAAGGGGCCAGAGAGGTGACACTAGAGGTAAGGTCTGCCTTGAAAGCGCAATCGTAGGACAGACCGCAGTTTGATCCCCAGGAGTCCCATATGCTCCCCCCAAGTCAGGAGCAATTTCTGAGTGCAAAGTCAGGAATAACCCCTTGGCGTCAAATGGGTGTGGCCCAAAAACCTAAAAAGAAAGAAAGAAAGAAAGAAAGAAAGAAAGAAAGAAAGAAAGAAAGGAAGGAAGGAAGGAAGGAAGGAAGGAAGGAAGGAAGGAAGGAAGGAAGGAAGGAAGGAAGGAAGGAAGGAAGGAAGGAAGGAAGGAAGGAAGGAAGGAAGGAAGGAAGGAAGGAAGAAGAAAGAAAGAAAGAAAGAAAGAAAGAAGAAAAAAAAGAAAGAAAGAAAAGAAAGAAAGAAAGAAAGAAAGAAAGAAAGAAAAGAAAGAAAGAAAGAAAGAAAGAAAGAAAGAAAGAAAGAAAGAAAGAAAGAAAGATCATACACTACGACCAAGTAGGTTTCATCCCATGAATGCAAGGATGGTTTAATATCTGTAAATCTATCAATATCATACACAACATCAATAAAAAGAAAAAGAAAAATCACATGATCGTATCAATAGACACAGAGAAAGCATTTGATAAGGTCCAACACCCATTCTTGATTAAAACTCTCAGCAGGATGGGAATGGAAGGAACCTTTCTCAATCTAGTTGAAGCCATCTACCACAAGCCAATGGCAAATATTATCCTCAATGGAGAAAAACTAAAAGCCTTTCCTCTAAATTCTGGTACAAGACAAGGCTGTCCACTCTCACCACTCCTATTCAACATAGTACTGGAAGTGCTTGCTATAGCAATCAGGCAAGAAAAAGATATCAAGGGAATCCAGACAGGAAAGGAAGAAGTCAAGCTCTCATTTTTTGCAGATGACATGATACTCTACTTAGAAAACTCTAAAGACTCTACCAAAAAGCTTCTAGAAATAGACTCATATAGCAAGGTGGCAGGCTACAAATTTAACACACAGAAATCAATGGCCTTTTTATACACCAATAATGAAAGGGAAGAGATGGATGCCAAGAAGGCAATCCCAATCACATTAGTGTCAAAAAAAATCAAATATCTTGGAGTCAACTGACCAAAGATGTGAAGGACCTATACAAAGAAAACTATAAAGCCCTACTCCAAGATAAGAGAGAACACACGGAAATGGAAACACATACCGTGCCCATGAATTGGCAGGATTAACATCATTAAAATGACAATATTCCCCAAAGCATTGTACTGATTTAATGCGATCCCTCTAAAGATACCCATGATATTCTTCAAAGAAGTGGATCAAACACTTATGAAGTTCATCTGAAACAATAAAAACCCTCGAAGAGCTAAAGCACTCTTAGGGAAAAGGAAAATGGGAGGCATTACTTTCCCCAACTTTAAACTGTACTACAAAGCAATAGTTATCAAAACAGCATGGTAGTGGAATAAAGACAGACCCTTAGATCAGAGGAATAAGCTTGAGTTCTCAGACAATGTTCCCCAGACATACAATCACCTAATGTTTGACAAAGGAGCAAGAAATCCTAGGTGGAGCAGGGAAAACCTCTTCAACAAGTGGTGCTGGCAGAACTGGTTAGTCACTTGCAAAAAAGTGAACATAGACCCCCAGTTAACATCATGTATGAAGGTAAAATCCAAATGAATTAAAGACCTAGATATCAGACCTGATACCATAAGGTATATAGAACAACACGGAGGTAATATACTCCATGACATTGAGACTAAAGGCATCTTCAAGGAGGAAATTGCACTTTCCAAACAAGTGGAAGCAGAGATAAAAAGATGGGAATACATTAAGCTGAGAAGCTTCTGCACCTCAAAAGAAATAGTGCCCAGGATACAACAGCCATCCACCATGTGGGAGAAACTATTCACCCAGTACCCATCAGATAAGGGGCTAATATCCAAACTATACAGGGCACTGACAAAACTTTACAAGAAAAAAAACATCTAATCCCATCAAAAAATGGGGAGAAGAAATGAACAGACACTTTGAAAAAAAAGAAATACAAATGGCCAAAAGGTACATGATAAAGTGCTCCTCATCACTGATTATCAGGGAAATCAAAATCAAAACAATGATGAGATACCATCTCACACTACAGAGATTGGTACACATCACAAAGAATGAAAACAATCAGTGCTGGTGGGGATGTGGAGAGAAAGGAACTCTTATCCACTGCTTGTAGGGATGCCGTCTAGTCCAACCTCTATGAAAAGCAATATGGAGATTCCTCCAAAAACTGGAAATTGAGCTCCCATTTGATCCAGCTATTCCACTCCTAGGGATATACCCTAGGAACACAAGAATACAATACAAAAACCCCTTCTTCACACCTATATTTATTGCAGCACTATTCACAATAGCCAGGCTCTGGAAACAACCAAGATGCCCTTCAACAGACAAATGGCTAAAGAAACAGTGGTATACACTCCTAGGAATATACCCTAGGAACACAAAAATACAATACAAAAACCCTTTCCTTACACCTATATTCATTGCAGCATTATTTACCATAGCAAGACTATGGAAACAACCAAGATGCCCTTCAAAAGACGAATGACTAAAGAAACTGTGGTACATATACACAATGGAATATTATGCAGCTGTCAGGAGAGATGAAGTCAGGAAATTTTCCTATACATGGATGTACACAGAATCTATTATGCTGAGTGAAATAAGTCAGAGAGAGAAAGAAACACAGAATGGTCTCACTCATCTAAGAGTTTTAAGAAAAATGAAAGACATTCTTGCAATAATAATTTTCAGACACAAAAGAGAAAAGAGCTGGAAGTTCCAGCTCACCTCAGGAAGCTCACCACAAAGTGTGATGAGCTTAGTTAGAAAAATAACTACATTTTGTACTGTCCTAATAATGAGAATGTATGATGGAAATGGAGAGCCTGTTTAGAGTACAGGCGGGGGTCGGGTGGGGAGGAGGGAGACTTGGGACATTGGTGATGGGAATGTTGCCCTGGTGATGGGTGGTGTTCTTTACATGACTAACCCAAACACAATCATGTATGTAATCAAGGTGTTTAAATAAAAAAAAGAATATATATTATACTTTGAAAATAAACCTGTTCACTTACTCAAAAAAAAAGAAAGAAAGAAACAGTGGTATATATACACACGGAATATTATGCAGCCATCAGGAGAGATGAAATCATGAAATTTTCCTATACATGGATGTACATGGAGTCTATCATGCTGAGTGAAATAAGTCAGAGGGAGAGAGAGGGAGAGAGATGCAGAATAGTCTCACTCATCTATGGGTTTTAAGAAAAATAAATGTCATTTTTGCAACAATCCTCAGAGTCAATGAGAGGAGGGCTGGAACTTCCAGCTCACTTCATGAAGCTCACCAAAAAGAGTGGTGAGTGCATCTATAGAAATAACTACACAGAGAACTACCATAACCATGTGAATGAATGAGGGAACTGGAAAGCCTATCTGGAGTACAGGTGGAGGTTGGGTGGGATGGAGGGAGATTTGGGACATTGCTGGTGGGAATGTTGCACTGGTGAAGGCGGTGTTCTTTACATGACTGAAACCTAATCACAATCATATTTGTAATCAAGATGTTTAAATAAAGAAAAAATATTACCATACTATCTTATTTTTTTTATATTTCACAAATAAGTGAGATTATTCTATGTCTATTCCTCTCCCCTTGATTTAATTTACTCAGCATAATATTCTCCATGTCTATCCATATATAAGCAAATTTTTATTATTTTATGTTTCCAGATTCTGAACTACTTTAAATAGTACTGTGATGAACCTAGGAGTGCAGTATTTCTGTGATGTGCTTCTAAATTTTTGGAATATATCCCTTGGAATAGTACTGCTGGAGCATATGGAAGCTCAATTTCTATTTTTTGAGGAGGATTCATATCATTTTTCAAAAAGGCTGGACCAGTAGGCATTCCCACCAGCAGTGAATAAGAGTCCTTTCCACCTTGCATCTCTGCCGGAGCTGGCTGTTCTTGTTCTTTGTGTTGAGTGCCAATCTCTGTGGTGTGAGATGGTATTTCATTGTTTCAATTTGCATCTACACAATGAGTAGTTATTTGGAACATTGGTTCCATCGATATTTCTTCTTGGAGGAAACATATGTTCATTTCTTCTCTCTAGTTTTGTATGGGGTTAGATAATTTATTTCTTACTGAATTCTAACAGTGCCTTGTAATATTTTAGATATTAACCCCTCATCTGATGGGTATTGGGTGAATAGTTTCTCCCATTCTGTGGGTATTTTGTATCCTAGCCACTGTTTCATTTGAGGTGCAGAAGCTTCTCAGTTTAATGTAGTCCCATTTGTTTATATTTGCTTTCATTTGCTTGGCAACTGATATTTCTTCTTTGAAGATTCCTTTAACCTCAATGTTATGAAATGATCTGCCTACATTTTCCTCTACTGTACCTTATGGTTTCAGATCTGATTTCAAACTGATTTCAGGTACTCCTGAAGGAGTTAATAGGAGGCAAAAACTGTAATCATTTCTTTCAGTTTCTCTTGTTTTGAGGCATACAGCTTCATAAAATAAATTCTGGTTAACCATTGGATTTCTGTGATATCTATAATGGCATCCCCTTTATATTTTTGATTCTCTTTATTAATTTTCTCTCACTCTTTTTCTTTGTGAGTCTTGGTATTGGTTTATCTATCTTGCTTATTTTTTTTAGAGAACCAACTCTTGCTTTCATTGAGCTCTTGGATTTTTGGATGGTGTTCAGTTCATTAATTTCTGATCTAAGATTTATTATTTCCACCTTCCTACTTACTTTTGACTAATTTTACTAATCACTGTCCAATTTCTTAAGCTGTGGCATTAAGTCATTTATATAACCCTTTTATTTCTTCCTAATGAGTGCTTGCAAAGCTATGAATTTTCTTTTTAATACTGCTTTTGCTGTATCCAAAAAATTCTAATAATTTGTGCTGTCATTCACATTTGTTTTCAGGAATATTTTTATTTTCTCAGTGCTTTTATGTCTGAATGTACAGTAGTGAGCTGTTATTTTTCAACTGTTGAAGTATTTCTCCATTTTTGTTTATAATTGGCTTCTATTTACAATGCATCATGGCTGAAAAGATAGTTGATACAATTTTTATCCTCTTGATTTTATGAAGGTATGGTTTGTGGCCCAGCATGTGATCTATCTAGGAAAATATCCCTTGAGCAATGGAGCAGAACATATATTTAGTTTGTAGCATTGAAAAAAGCCTTATGTATGTTTACCAAGCCACTCTCTTTTATTATTCCTTCAAATTCAGTATATTCATGTTGAGTTTTAATCTAAATGTTCTATCAGTAGGTAGCAGAGCAGTGTTGAAGTCTCCCAATACAATTGTTTTGCTATTGGTTTATTTCTTTAAGTCTATTAGTAGTTGCTTTAAGTATGTTGCTGACCCCTCATTGGATGCATATACATTTAGAAGTATGCTTTCTTCCTGGTATACATATTCCCTTATTATTAAGAAATGAATCTCTCTCTTATAAACTATTTTAGCTTAAAACAGTATTATCTGTTATTTGTATGACTACTGCATCTCTTTTAAATGAGTTTTTGCTTGAATGATTGTCCTACAAACTTTGAGTCTGAGTTTGTGCTGACTATTTAAATGCAGAAAAATGTTGGATTCACTTTTCTAATTTATTTTGCCACTCTGTGTTTTCTTTTTGGCATATTTAGTCTGTAAACTTTAGGAGACATGATTGCAGTGGGATTTTTGTGCCTTATATTTTTAGAAGTTTGCCTAAAGTAGACCTTTTAGTTCTTATGTATGGTTGGTTTTGAGACTGTAAAGATCCTGAGCTGCTATTTATCTGTGAATCTGTGTATCCTTCCTTCAGACCTGAATGAAAGTCTGGCTGGGTGAAGTATTCACGGCAAGGTGTTGATTTCATTCAGTTTTTTCACTATATCCCACCACTACTTTGGACCCAGAGGGTTGTTCTGATGAATCTGCCATAAATCTTATTGATGCCTTTTTGTATGTATTTTTTCTTTTTGATCATGCTTTCAGTATTCTATCTCTCTGTATGTTTTTTATCACTGACAAGGATAAGCCTTAGGGTACCATTATTTTGTTCTATTTTAGTTGGTACTCAGGGGCTTTTAGAACATGGTTGTATGCACTTTCAGATTGGAAACTTCTCAGTAAGCTTTGACAGTAGCTTCTTCCTGGAAACAGGGTTTTCTCCTTGTCTCTCTGTGACCCCAATGACTCTATGTTGTTCCTATTGAATTTATCCCAAAGAACTATTGTTGTCTGTTTACTTACCTTGAGGACATTTTTCATCATCTGTTCCTTTATTTTAAGGCTTGTTTCTAACATCTTCTGTTGTATAGAGGTATTATGCCGCTCATATTATGTTTTTACCTACCAAGTTTTTCAGTTGTCATTTGTTTAAAGTTTCCTCTTTTCTCCTCTTTTAAGTCTTATTGGCTATCAGTTCCATAGTTTCTTTGAGTTCCTTGAACATCCTCAACATTTCCTCTCTAAAGTACTAATCAAAAAGGCTATATAGATGGCTGTTGTAAATTGGATCCCAGAACCTCCATCTTTATTCACTAGGTTTGGTGGGGTTCGGCATTGTCTTCCTGTTGTGACCTTTGCAGTGTGGTGGTGCTATTTCTTTAATGTGTTGTAGTTGGACTCCTTGCCTAGAATAAATATGAGGCCATGCAACAAAGTAGAGCAACTTTAGTCTTCTCTTGAGGCACTAGCCTAGGTTCACAATGGTCCTTTGATTCCTATAGCTACCTACCATCACCCCAGCTGCTGGTCTCTCATCCTGCCTTTCTCATGGCCAAACGTTTCTCTGGGTGCAGAAACCGTAGTTCTTAAAGTGGGCTGGGCCTGCGGCCCTGCGTGGGCTGCTCAGGAAGGGGTGTGGGATTGGCCAGGCCAAAGGATATTCATAAGCAGGAGTTTCCCCATCTACAGCTTCACTGTTGGTTATCTCATAACATGCTGTTTTGTAACCTGCCATCTCTCAACATGCTAACACTGCCTGTATAGTCAAATAGCTGGACCTTCTTCCCTCACTTAGCCTTGTCCCTACTGCAGTCCCTCCTCACTAATGCCTACATCCTGCAAGCTTGGCCATGCAGATGTCTCTGTGCACTGCTCCACACCTCCCTGCCCCTCCACAAAACCAAGTCAAGGTGCCACTCCAGGACATATTCTATTTCTGGCAGCAATGTCACTATTGACTGTTTCATAGCTAGCATTTCACAGCCATGATGCCTCTATCCATACTGCCAAAACATGGGGCATCTCCTGCCTTGCTTAGTCTTGCCCCTCCTGCACTCTCTTGGTGCTAATCTCCGCATCCTGTAAGCTAGTTCCTGCAGGTTCACTCAAAACTTGCTTCACAGACCCTAGTCCTGCCATAGAACCAAGTTAGGGGAACTTTCACTACCAGTGTCCTTTCTCCAGGATCATCACCTCACTGCCACGTTTGCTTATGGTTAACCCCACCACCATGTTTCGTCTAAGAATCTACCTAAGGCTTGATTTTAGATCTGATGTCCATTTGCCACTTTGTCTCCAAGAGTCTTGTGTCCCCTTGTCAGACTTGGGGGTTTCGGGAATTTCAAGCTCAGGGTCCCTTGGAGACAAGCTGCTCTTGGTATCTACAGTCTCATTCATGCTGCTGCTACTATTGTAGCCACTACTGCTACCATCTTCTCTCCACCATGTTAGATCTTTCTTACCTCATTTTTCACTATTCCTCCCTGCACTTGTGTCTCAACTACTTACAGTTCCCAGATGCTAAGATCTGTTATTTTTTTTTCCCATTTAACAGAGGCCAATTAAGCCCTGTGAAACTCAAATGATTTGCATAGAATTTTGAATTACTTCATTTACAATGCTGCTTAAAAATTTCTCGTACAGATGCTGATAAGAAAAAGAATATAACATATATTCTACAGCATTTGTAAATTACAAAACCTTCTCAAACACATTATGCTATTCCATTTGAATGATGTTTCATGCAGTCATTACATTGGGCCAGAAAAGAAAAAGCACATAAAATGATTATGCAGGAGTCACCAGACTAAACCATTCTAAGAATAAACAGAAAAAAAAAAAACCACTGAAGTAATCATTACTATTTTCTTTTTCTTTTTGGGTAAGCGGGGCCACACCTGGCAGCCTTCCAGGGTTACTCCTGGCTTCGCGCTCAGAAATCACTCCTGGCAGACTTGGGGGACTATATGGGATGCCAGGGATCAAACCCAGATCTGTGGAATGCAAGGCAAATGCCCTACCCACTGTGCTATCACTCCAGTTCTGATCAATACTATTTTCTTCCTTCAGTATTAAGTGGTAGAAGCTGATGAGCATTGTGAAGCACATTAAATTTTCCTCCTGTGAAGCACATTAAATTTTCCTCTTTTAGATACCAAAGTATCTAAAAGAAAATGAAAGGAGAGAGAAGACAGAGAAGAAAAATGTATGCCCCAGAGACAGGAAGGGAAGAGGGCATCAGGAAGGGGAAGAGAGAAACTGGGGACATTGGTGGATAGAACTGTGAACTGGTAAAGGTCATTGTACATTGTATTACTGTAACTCAATCATGAACAACTTCATCTATGGAAAGAAAAACAACTCTATGTACAACCTTATGGTAATGGTGTTTAAATAAATAAAATAAAGTAAAATAAAAATTCTCTATTAAAAGTAACAAAAATAATATAATTTTCCTTCTTTCCCTCCTTTTTCACTCTTTGCTCTATAGTAGTTTCACACAAATAGACAAATAATTTATTTCCTGTGTTCTAAAGACAATTAATTAGGAAATTGGCATATATATTTTCTCTATGTATACATTGTCTTGTCCTAGATTAGATCTACATTATGCTAATGAAAACCACCTTTAGATTAAGAATTTTCAGCTGGCATTTGCCATACATATACTTGCCTACTTTATTTTCTATTCTAATTTTTTAATTTGGAAATACAATTGTAATGTAGAAAGAACTGATTTTTTTCAACTTGGTATGGAAATAGTTTGAGTTGGGATCAAAAGTCATAATCATAATTCTAAGATTCACATTGCAGGGACATCATTAGGAAGGGTAGAATATCGTCAATAGTATGTCAAACCTGGATGTAGTTCTACTTATACTGATTACTTGTATGAGTAAAATAAGATGTATTAAATTAATTATCTGGGCTTTGAGATTTATCTACCTAAACACAAAGCAGTGAATGGGTGTATTGCTTCCTTCTGGTCTCCCAGAAGTTTCATCCTCAGGCATATACTTGTGTAGTGACCAACAGATATTATTTTAGCAAATGTTTGTGGATCCTATTTCCTACAAGTCCTGGTAAGACCATTATCTGAGTATATTTAGTGCCAACCTTATGCAGAGATCCTTGTGACAGAAAAAAAATGAGTAATAATCCAGACCAGGCCATAACAATGGACTATAAGGAGGCTTCTAGAATCCCTCTTGCAGACACTGACTGTCTGACAGAAGAGAGTACATGGTCACAGAGAAAAATACTCATGTGGCTAAGCTTTCAAGATAGGATATCAAAGGATAACAACACTGACATTTAAGTTTCAGGGAGTAAGGCTTTGGTTTAAATTTATTCCAGAGGGCCAGAAAAATACTATGGCAGACTTACAAGAAAGTCAACTCCAAGTCACTTAACTTGCACATGGCTGAGTCGGGTCAATCCCTGGAAACTCATATGAACTCCTGAGCCTACTAGAAGTTATCCCGAGTCAAGAGTAACTCCTGAATATTACCTGGTGTAGCCCCCAAACCAAAAATAATAATTATAATACTAATAATTCAGGGGATATCTATTGTGATATGTTCAAACCAGCTGGTTCCTGCTTATATTCACCATCCTTGTACAGTACACTGCAACCATTTCCTAAATTGTTTTAGCTCCCTTTTCTTTCTGTTAATTATTTGTGCTCAGTTTTCTACCTGGAAAATTCATAGTAGTACCTCAACAATTATATAAAAAAGTGTAAGAATAACATATAAGAGAAAATATTGTCTGTGTTGGTAGGGAAACTCTTCTCCACTGCTGATAAAAATGAAACGTTTTTTGGTTCAACCACTATGAAAAATGGTAAGGAGAATTCTTAGTTAACTTACAATTCAGCTGCCATATATCCAAGCAATTCTACTTTTGGGTATCCACCACCAGAACTGAAAAATATCCATTCAAAAAGACATATATACAAAATTTTATATTTATATATACATATATACAAAATGCTGCAATGAGTACCTAAGATATGATATCAACCTAGGTGTCCCAGGGTTATGAATGGATTAAGAAGACATATATTTGCATATGTATATATGCATATACAAACTCACACACAATGAAATACCATGCCGCTTCAAGGAATGATAAAATTATGCAATTTACTACAACCTGTTTGGAACTAGAAGATATCATGCTGATGTCATTGGAACAAAGACAGACTTTCGCATCAATGGGTAAGAATAAAATATTCAGTGACAACCCCCCAGTATGTGGTCAATTAATCTTTGAAAAAATTAGCCAAGTACATGAAATGGAAGAGACAATTTATAAATAAATGGTCTTGGGACAATTGGATGACCACATGTAAAAAAAATTGAAGATCAATCTATACCTCACACCATAATGAAAGTCAATTTAAAGTGGATTAAAGACTTTGAGATTAGGCCTGAATCCTCAAAGTCTATTGAAAAAAAAAAAAAAGGCCAAACACTCCAAAACAGACAAAAAAAATTTTTTTAAATGATAGGATACCAATGGCAAGGACTAAAGAATCAAATCTGAACAAATGGGACTACGTTAAACTTAAAAAGTTTCTGTATGGCAAAGAGATACAGGCTAAAATTAAAAGACAGGTAGCTGAGTAGGAAAAAATTTTTGCACTGGGCACAACAGATATTGGTAGCAACAAAATACTCTAAGGTTAACTCCACAAAACCTAAAAAAAATTATCAAAAAATGGGGAGAATAAATGAACAGATACTTCTCTGAGGAGACCAACAGATGGCCAACAGGCACTTGAAAAAATGCTCATCATCACTTATCATTAGGGAAATTCAAATCAACAGGTGTTAGTCAGACGGATGCAAGTTGTATTTTGTATTTCTCCTCTTCACACACATTCTTTTCAGAAAAAGTTCTGCAAATGAAATGCATACCTTTTAATAGTATGTAGCTTGTAATATAGCATATATTATCAAACCATATTTATTCTTCATTTAAAAGTATTCACTAAAATATTTGTTCATGTCATCATGTAATGAAAAAATTTATTTTGTGATTTTAATCAAGAGCTAAATGAAAAGGATCACCTTTGCTTTTAATAAGAATTATCAAAAAAAAAAACACACTCACAAATGTAGTCACTATGTTCGAGACAGGCCAGTGAAAGATCATGGATACAGGGGCCCATGCAGCAGAAAGCTGGCCATGTCAGAAAGTAGGACAAGCCCCCACCCACCTGAGGCCACACTTACTGCCTCCATCACCCATAATCACCATTTTCCCCATGGCTCTGCCTCATGACTGACACTCTATGATTCCCGTCAAGGATAACAATCTGACCAAACTTCAGGCATGTCAGTTTGGGGGCTGGTATCAGCAGGGCTTTTTAAAGCAAGTGCAGGCACCCTCTTTATCTATCTTCCTTCTTCCAGGAGGCCTGGCAGCTGAATAAACACCCCTGAAAGTCACAGTATCAGTAACAGTGCTTTGAATTTCATTGGTTTGATACTGTCAACCCCATAGGAACACCTCAATCTAAAAACAAGATAAAACAAGAGCTTATTGGGATCGGAGAGATAGTGCAGCGGTAGGGTATTTGCCTTGCATGTGGTTGACCCAAAACGAACCTGGGTTCGATCCCCAGTGTTCCATATGGTCCCCAAGAAAACAAAAACAAACAAAACAAAAACAAAAATAAGATCTTACTGTGTTTTATGCCATTGTATAAATGACTTCATTGGAGCTACAATAATTTTCACAATTGTACTTGCTACTTTACTGTCTTTTTTTTCTTTCTTTTTAACTTTCTTCTCTTTTTCTTTTCTTTCTATTTTTTTTAAATAACTTTGCTTTCGGGGCCGGGTAGGTGGCGCTGGAGGTAAGGTGTCTGCCTTGCAAGCGCTAGCCAAGGAAGGACCTCGGTTCGATCCCCCGGCGTCCCATATGGTCCACCCAAGCCAGGGGCGATTTCTGAGCACATAGCCAGGAGTAACCCCTGAGCGTCAAACGGGTGTGGCCCAAAAACCAAAAAAAAAAAAAAAAAATAACTTTGCTTTCTCTTATTGGAACCAAATATATTAAGATCAACTATATGATGCACTTTCCTTAAATAAAATTAAAAAATAGTTATAAAAATAAATATCAGATAAATCATACAGGACCTTAAAGCACTTGATTTATTAAAGCATTTGCTTAAAGTACTGGTTCATGCAGCCAATCTTGATTTAATTCCCAGTGACCTAGAAGGTTCCAAAACCACCACCAGGAATGACCTCTCAGAGTACACATCCAGAAGTACACCTTGAGTATTCACCCCTCCAAAAAAATATATGAGTAGATTTAAACAAAAATTAAAAACAGGAGCTGGAGAGTTAGTAGGAAGGTTGGAAGGTATTCGCCTTGCATTTAACCAACCAAAGTTCAGTCTGACAATGTTTTTAGTCTGCTGACCCCACAAACAGTGATCTTTGATGAGTCAGGAGTAAGCCCGGAACAGAAGTTGTGGTGAGTAAAATAACTTAATAAAATTTTAAAAATAAAAAGAATTGTCCAAATAAAGTATAGTCAATACATAATAACTTTTTGTTTTCAATTTTCTAAGTCAAGTTCTCAATGTAAGAAATCTCACTTTATCCACTGATAACTAACTCTTTAGATAAAAACTGTTACTTAGATTTTAATGATTGATTAATTGATTGACTGATTGATTTTTGGGCCACACCAGTGGCACTCACATGTTACTTCTGGCTCTGCACTAGAAATCAATCCTGGCAGTCTTGGGGGACCTTATGGGATACTGGGGATCAAACCTGGGTCTATCCCTGATTAGCATCATGCAAGGCAAATGTCCTAACCTCTGTGCTATCAGTCCAGCCCAATAGACTTTAAACCAGGGGTCTCAAACTCAATTTACCTGGGGGCCGCAGGAGGCAAAGTCAGGGTGAGGCAGGGCCGCATAAGGGATTTCGCTTACCGAATATTCGCAATAAAAATTCGGGTATGCGAATGTTTAATGCGATTTTTTTTCTTACTAATGCGATTTTTATTGCGATTATTCGGTAAGCGAATAATTGCGAATACTGCGATATTTGAAGGCCGGCCGTGGGCCACAAATGTTGTACAGAGGGCTACGAGTTTGAGACCCCTGCTTTAAACTATTTCTCCTTAGTCACTCAAGGATGCCTGGTAGAACAGTATTGCAAACGTGTGTGCTGAATCAGAATTAAGCATCTCAATTACTAAATTGTTCTCTCTCTACCAAGGCTGGCACATGGGTCAGTGATGATTTATATAAACATACCTTACAAATGGTATAAGATTTGTGTGACTTAGTCTTTTATGTACAAAACATTAACACCAAATCTGTAGTATACAATGGCAATGTTATCTGGTTCAGAGTTCTAAGTCAAGAAAATGAGTTGTTGGGGTCCAGAACACAGCAGGTAGGGTGTTTGCATTGCACATAGCCAGCCAAGGTTCAATCCTCAGCATTCTATATGGTTACCTGAGCCTGACAGAAGTAATTTCAGAGCTCCAAGCCAGGAGTAATCCTTGAGCACTGTCTGCAGTTGCAGAAAAAGAAGTTGCAAAACTTTCCTTCTGGCCAAAATAGAAAGATGATTCATTGTGTTTTGACTTTTACTTTTACTTTTACTTTGTGTGAATCTTGATTCACACAAGAAAATAGATGTGACTTATATTTATACACATTAAAACTCAAGCAATTACTTTAAGGGAAATCGTAACTAAGTTCCAATAATTAAGGTTTTATTTTTGGTCAGGGTCTCTCAAAAAAATACATATTCAGTTCCCAGTTCAATGTAATACTATGTAAGTAAGGTACATTCATATCAACCATGCTCTGATTAATTTTAGGAAATACTTAAATTTTAAGTGAAATCTTTATATAAATAGATTACACATTTACTCACAATGTTTATTTTATATTTTATATTATAGGATCGCAAGGCATGCCAGCTATCACTTAAATCCTAAACTAACATTCACTAATATATATCTTCAAATTTACTCTTTAATTGGTTCAGTAAATTTAGCTACTCTCTTCAACAGTGGTTGAATTTAGATTTTCATCTACTAAATATTCTTTCATTAATGACGTGATCTTTTCTGAGTTCTAACTGGATACCAAGGAAGATCCATGATTAACTTTCTAACTTGTGATCTCATTAGCCTTTTACTTCTTTCTGATCTTCTCCACTGAGCTCTCCGATGAGTTAATTTCATGGAACATTATTGAACGCAATCAGATAGAAGATCCTTATGGGGAAAGGATTAATAATAATACCTCCTCCTATTTATATGTCAAGTCATCAAAGTCAAAAATCATCTTCATCAAAGAATACAAATTGACTACTTAAGTAGTATGCACTCTCCTGTAACTCAAAAACATACAAGTCAAAGCTTCCTAAAGATTATATTATAAAGCTAAGAATATGCAGTATTTTTAAAACATAAACATCAACTATTTTTATAAAAAGTTCCTAACGTGCAGATCTAAGTTATAGGAAGACAATGAATATAATAAATGGATACCTACAGTGAGAAAAATTTAAATATGTTTGAAAAATTAGAATATGTGGTACCTGAATCACAATGAAAATTTTATTTATACAATTTTGTACGGTTTTGTAGTGCCATTAAGAACATCTAGGTAAGGGATTGAAACAACAGCAGGTGCAATCCCAAGCACTATAGAACTGGAACAGTAATGCATCTTCAGGTCCTAACATTAAATTGCCAGTCTGCTTGACTATAAATATCAGTGGAAGCAGTCCCCAATTTTCCTGAAAGAAAAAAAAGAAAGGAAGAAAGAAAGGAGAGAAAGAAAAAAGAAAAAGAAAAGAAAGTAGAAAGAAGAGAAATAAAAAAGAAAGGTGAAAAGAAAGAAAAGAAGAAAGAAAAAAGAGAAAGAGAGACAGAGAAAGAAAGAAAGAAAGAAAGAAAGAAAGAAAGAGAGAGAGAAAGAAGAGAGAAAGAGAAAGAAAGAAAGAGAGAGAAAGAGAAAGAGAAATAAAGAGAGAGAAAGAGAAAGAAAGAGAAAGAAAGAGAAAGAAAGAAAGAAGAGAGAAGAGAAAGAGAAAGAAAGAAAGAAAGAAAGAAGAAAGAAAGAAAGAAAGAAAGAAAGAAGAAGAAAGAAAGAAAGAAAGAAAGAAGAAAGAAAAAAGAAAGAAAGAAAGAAAGAAAGAGAAGAGAGAGAGAGAGAAAGAAAGAAAGAAAGAAAGAAAAGAAAGAGAAAAAGAAAGAAAGAAGAAAAAGAAAGAAAGAAAGAAAAGAAAGAAAGTAAGAAAGAAAGAAAGAAAGAAAGAAAGAAAGAAAGAAAGAAAGAAAGAAAGAAAGAAAGAAAGAAAGAAAGAAAGAAAGAAAGAAAGAAAGAAAGAAAGAAAGAAAAAAGAAAGAAAGAAAGAAAGAAAGAAAGAAGAAAGAAAGAAGAAGAAAGAAAAGAAAGAAAGAAAGAAAGGGGCCGGAGAGATAGCATGGAGGTAAGGTGTTTGCCTTTCATGCAGAAGGTCCGTGGTTCAAATCCCGGCGTCCCATATGGTCCCCCGTGCCTGCCAGGAGCGATTTCTGAGCATAGAGCCAGGAGTAACCCCTGAGCACTGCCGGGTGTGACCCAAAAACCAAAAAAAAAAAAAAAAGAAAGAAAGAAAGAAAGGAAGGAAGGAAGGAAGGAAGGAAGGAGGAAGGAAGGAAGGAAGGAAGGAAGGAAGGAAGGAAGGAAGGAAGGAAGGAAGGAAGGAAGGAAGGAAGGAAGGAAGGAAGGAAGGAAGGAAGGAAGGAAGGAAGGAAGAAGGAAGGAAGGAGGAAGGAAGGAAGGAGGAAGGAAGGAAGGAGGAAGGAAGGAAGGAAGGAAGGAAGGAAGGAAGGAAGGAAGGAAGGAAGGAAGGAAGGAAGGAAGGAAGGAAGGAAGGAAGGAAGGAAGGAAGGAAGGAAGGAAGGAAGGGCCGGCAAGGTGGTGCTAGAGGTAAGATATCTGCCTTGCAAGCGCTAGCCAAGGAAGCACCATGGTTCGATCCACCAGTTTCCCATATGGTCCCCCCCAAGCCAGGGGCGATTTCTGAGCGCTTAGCCAGGAGTAACCTCTGAGCATCAAACGGGTGTTCCCCCGCAAAAAAAAAAAAAAAAAAAAAAAGAAAGAAAGAAAGAAAGAAAGAAAGAAAGGAAATCACTCACACTAAAGTGTATATTTTGTTTATGGTAGTCTCACATTTAATGTTCAGCAGCATGTGATCCCCTAAGAACTGAGCAGAGTAGTCCTTAAGAACTATGAAATTTATTTTTTTCCATTCAATAAAAAGATGTTTATTTTATTTTTTTTCTTTATTTAAACATCTTGATTACAAATATGATTGTGATTAGGTTTCAGTCATGTAAAGAACACCCCGCTTCACCAGTGCAACATTCCCACCACTAATGTCTCAAATCTCCCTCCATCCCACCCCACCTCCACCTGTACTCCAGACAGGCTTTCCAGTTCCCTCATTCATTCACATGATTATGGTAGTTCTCTGTGTAGTTATTTCTATAACTGCACTCACCACTCTTTGTGGTGAGCTTCATGAAGTGAGCTGGAAGTTCCAGCCCTCCTCTCATTGTCTCTGAAGATTGTTGCAAAAATGACTTTTATTTTTCTTAAAACCCATAGATGAGTGAGACTATTCTGCGTCTCTCTCCCTCTCTCTCCCTCTGACTTATTTCACTCAGCATGATAGATTTCATGTACATCCATGTATAGGAAAATTTCATGACTTCATCTCTCCTGACGGCTGCATAATATTCCATTGTGTATATGTACCACAGTTTCTTTAGCCATTAGTCTGTTGAAGGGCATCTTGGTTGTTTCCAGAGCCTGGCTATTGTGAATAGTGCTGCAATAAATATAGGTATGAGAAATGGTTTTTTTGTATTGTATTCTTGTGTTCCTAGGGTATATCCCTAGGAGTGGAATAACTGGGTCGAATGGGAGCTCAATTTTCAGTTTTGGGAGGAATCTCCATATCGCTTTCCATAGAGGTTGGACTAGACGGCATTCCCACCAGCAGTGAATAAGAGTTCCTTTCTTTCCACATCCCTGCCAGCACTGATTGTTCTCATTCTTTGTGATGTGCGCCAATCTCTGTGGTGTGAGATGGTATCTCATCATTGTTTTGATTTTCATCTACCTGATGATCAGTGATGAGGAGCATCTTTTCATGTGTCTTTTGGTCATTTGTATTTCTTTTTTATCAAAGCGTCTAGAACCATGAAATTTAATTCAATACCAAAAGGCATAAAGAAGGGCTAAAGAGTTCAATGGGCTGAGGTACATACTTTGCGTAGACATGAGGCCTGGTTCTATCCCCAGCACTATATGGTACCCAAAGCATTACCAAAAAAACACCCCCTGGAGACTCAGCCATTAGTAGAACCTGAGCACCATCAGGGTGTGGCTCCCCAAGCAAAATAAAAAAAAAAGAAAAGAAAAGAAAAGAAAAAGAAAATGAAAGACTTTAAGATGACTAATGCTACTATCTGCCTTGCAGGCACAAATTTCAACCTTTTTACTACCCTACATGCTCAGTGTAATCCTTATAGCATGTATGTGTCCCCAGCACCACCACTAAGTTTGTGGACAATCTCTACAAAGTACAACAGAAGGGAGGGAGGGAGAAATTTGTTTAGTAAAATAACATTTAAATAAATATCACCATGGTCTTAGAAGCTTGTTGGAAGCAATTATATTCTAAATAATTCTCTTCAACACAAAGGCAATGTCCAAATGTCTGATGTTTCCATGCGTTGATCAAAATTTCTTGAGTCTTGGGGCCGGAGAGATAGCATGAAGGTAGGGTGTTTTTCTTGCATGCAGAAGGACGGTGGTTCAAATCCCGGCTTCCCATATGGTCCCCTGAGCCTGCCAGGAGTGATTTCTGAGTGTAGAGCCAGGAGTAATTCCTGAGTGCTGCTGGATGTGACCCAAAAACAACAACAAAAAAATAATAATTTCTTGAGTCAATGATATTTCTAGTTAGAATTAATCCTACAGTTCCTAGAAAGAAAAGTGTTTTAGGGTCATGAGACATGAAAAGAGATGATTTTTCCTTTTCCCAGAGCATAAAAAAGAAGAATGACCAGACATCCTTGTGACTAAATATGATTGTGGCATATAGTTTATGGATCCATAGTTTCTGTGATTTCCCACTGAGATTTATGATGAACAAAATGGCGACCAATAATAAAAGATAATTTATTGCCTTATGTTCTTCCACAACTTCCTGGTTTTAAATTTAGTATAGATATATAATTGGGATTGTAGGAATAAAATTCAGCCCTCAAACAACTAAAATAGTCTCTCTACCATCAACCCCATCTATGGCCTGTTAAGACTCAAATTTCAGTAAGTGTTTATGAGAATAGATATATATTTACAATTGCAGTAGAAAATAGTGAAGGGAGTTAGAGAGATAATTAAAAAAACTTAGCACAGATTTTGTGGGTTTGTGCCGTTATTTATTTTTATTGGTTGGTTTGGGGGTTTTATGCAGTTGTGTTCAGGGCTTACTCTTGGATTTGTGCTTAGGGGTAATTCCTAGTAGTACTCAAGGGTTCATATGGGGTCTTTGAATTAAATCTGAATCTGCTATGTGCAAACTTCTCACTTGTCCAGTGTGCTATAGCCACTGCCTGGCCAATAAGGATATGCTTTCTATGCAGGATATCCAGGTTTCATTCCTGAAACCACCTGGTCCCCTAAGTTTCACTGGAAATAGCCCCTAAAGGTACGATCCAAAAACAATGAAAATTACCCATCTGAGTCATTTGTCTCACACATATGGAAAGCTATTCTATTGCTTCCAACACTAACCTAAATAATCAAAATACTCTTCCTTGTGCAAAACCTAACAAGAACTCTGATTAATGTCTATAGAACCATGCACTAGTTGGTTTTAGTGTATGTTCCAACTAGTTGGTTTATATTTCACCTAATCCTCTTAATCGGTTAATATGTCATCTTCATGCTCCTTTAGAGCATTTATCTAGCTGATATTTTCATCACGCCACACACACATTCTTAACATGTTGAAGACGCTGTACACAATTAGTGACTAAGTTTCTACACTTTTTTTTTTTTTTTTGGTTTTTGGGTCACACCCGGCGGTGCTCAGGGGTTACTCCTGGCTGTCTGCTCAGAAATAGCTTCTGGCAGGCACGGGGGACCCTATGGGACACCAGGATTCGAACCAACCACCTTAGGTCCTGGATCGGCTGCTGGCAAGGCAAACGCCGCTGTGCTATCTCTCCGGGCCCAGTTTCTACACTTTTTAAAACTTCTTCTATCCCATCATGATGACTATGATCTCTATGTGATATGAGATTTAAGAGAACACCAGATTCCTGGGAAAGCAATAAAAATGAAACACAGAAGTTTCATAACAGTGGGTGTTATAAATAAAAGTCATTTTATTTGCACATCAATCAGGTGACTCAAAAATGAGCAAGTAGCAAAACAAGACTTGAATCTGAAAGTCCACAGTTTATTCCCCTTCATCACAAATCAGTCTATCACCCTAGTTTTATGAAGCTTTTTTCCTATGCTTGACTAAGGACTCTTATTTTAATATCACCTCAAATAGAGGTTTTCCCAGACATTCAAAGCTGTACAAAATAATATTTTATTTATATCTTTCCTATGTCTTAGTAGTGGAGAGAAGGTAGAAGTGTTAGGAATGTGACACAGAGATGTCAAAGCTTTTACTAAATTAAATTTTCAAGTGTACACACTTTCATCACATGTACCCATAAATGAATATTAGTGTGAATATTTGGTATTTCCAACTCAAACGACAAATAGTGAATAGAAGAGTGAATGAAGGATGAAATCAGAACATGAATGTTACTTAAAACCAGTGGATGATTATTTGTTCTGTAGCCTTCTGTCAATCTTAGTTTTCTTCATATTTTTACCTTGTGACCTTTTTTTTTAGCATCCCCCAAACAGTCCTTCAGAAAACCCCAAAATTATCTCTCCAAATCTTGTAAATGCCAAACTTTGGTTCTACCACATACCATTTATCTTCCCAGGAAATGGAAGAATCCTCTGGGGTCATATATTCATGTGTGTATGACAGCAGGGCAAAGCTTCCAAAAGATCAATCCATATATTTGACTGCTTTGTAAGGGATTTACTAAGTGCAAAACAAATCATTCTTGGCGCCTGACTTTGGAAACATTTCTCTTTGTGTTTAGAGAGTGCAGTCACCCGGTCACTTGCATTCTGAAACATGAAGTTTTGCAGATGGTTTAGTGTGCGCTCACTAAGATGGTCTTCCCCATTAACTCCTCAGCTCACAACACATGCTGTTTTGGAGTCTGTCCTAAACGATAATCTCATGGCCTCGCAATAGCCTAGTCGAATTAGTATTAGGTGCTTGGCTTAGCACTAAAAGATTTAGAAATATATTAACAGAAGCTCTACAAGATGCCCCATCTGCAAAACCCAAATGTATAGGCTTTAAACACACATACACACACAATGAAAGAGCAAAAGAGAATAAAAGTTTCAGAAAGCATGTCTCATTGGTATGTTTTCCTGAACTTGTATTCTTAGGCTGTTCTAACTTGACTATCTTGGGTATAAACTTCCCCATTATGGAATTTCTCCAATACTAGAACATTGCAGTACCATAATTTATTAGGAAATACAATAAAAAAAATGATGAGTAAAGGAAAGATTTGGTAGACAGAAAAGCAGAATGAAAAAGCAGATCAAATAGAAATGGCAACAAATCTCCGAAGGGCCTCTGAAACTGTATGGGCTGTCATATTTGTTCCGCATATAGGCAAAGTAGACATTTTATCCTTCCATCTTCCACTCATTGAATGTGACCTGTCCCCCCCCAAAGAGGATATAGCAATGGACAAGACAGTAACGACTAAAAGAGCAATTGCTACAGTCTTACCCGTGAAATTATTTATTTATTTATTTAGATCACATCTTGATTTCATATGTTGGCATATAACCTAAATACATTGTATCTGGCAACTAAAGGAATTAATGCTGTATGCTTGAAGGAAGAATTTGGGCAGGGCACCAGACTGTTTACGGCATCTACTATGTCTCTATCTAGAAATACTAGAACATGCCACTGAATGGGATGAGTACTCTTGCCTTTTGAAATAAAATGTTCTTCCAAAATGCAACATGAGGGGAACATTACCAATAAAAAAAATCCATCATCACCAAAAAGGTCAGGCTATTAAACTTATTACAAGATCTTTGCCTAACACAAAGTATAATAATACAGAACCAATGTAATAACAAACAAAGTCTATGAAGTTCTTCAAGACTTAGGCGAAAATGCTATTAAAATTTGTGTGGATTAATAAAACTTCAAGAATAGCCAAAATCATTTTGGAAAAAAAAATTAAAATGGAGCAAAATGGTGGCACAGTGACAGTGTGTTTGCCTTGCACGCGGCTGACCCAGTACAGACCTCAGTTCAATTCCTGGAGTCCCATATGATCCTCCAAGTCAGGAGGGATTTCTGAGGGCATAGCCAGGAGTAACCCCTGAATGTCACCGGGTGTGACCCAAACCTCCCAAACCTCCTCCCCCAAAAGAATTAAAAATATTAGCCTCGCCTCAAAACATAGGTTCTAGCACCCATCAAAGAGAAAGAAATAGGCTTGTGGATTAGCTCTTGAATAAATAAAGAACATTGGAGGTGGGAATAGTTGGAGGGAGTCATACCAAAGAAAAACAATCTACGTGGTTAAAACTACATACTAAGTGACTCATAAGCCATCACACATCCATAGCCTATGCTTTATATATGTTATAATATGCATTATATATTATAGATAGTCAAATATTAATATAGTATGGTAGTATAATATATACTAATAGTATAATATTAAATAATATAATAATGAGTAATATAACTATATAATATCAGATATCATTATATTATATATTTCTATATAATATATTATAATACATATATAAATTATTATATTTTACATGTATGAATAGAATAGATTAGAAGAGAAGAGAATATCTATATTGTATTATAATTTAATATGATTAATATAATATAATATAATATGATATGATATAATATGATATAACATTATATATATTTTGGTTTTGGGACCACACTCGGTGATGCTCAGGGATTACTCCTGCTTATGCACTCAAAAATCGCTCCTGGCTCAAGGGACCATATGGAATGCCAGGGAATCGAACCCAGATCTGTTCTAAGTCAGCTGCGTGCAAGGCAAACATCCTACTTCTGCGCTATCACTCTGGCCCCACAGTATTTATTTTTTAACTCTGTGATTCTTTCTCAATTTCCCGTCCATACCTAGTTAGAAATTAAGGGAAACAACTAATCGTGCGGTGGCAAAATACCAACCATAAAATTCACCATAGTGAGTGAAAATGAACCTATGTGTTGACAAAGACATCAAAGAAAGTATCAGCACATATGTAAATATAAGGAGAACAGTCTCTTGACAGATGAGTTATTATAGAGAATGAGTTCCTTGGCTTTATTTCCCTTGCCAAGCTAGCAATTTATGATAATGGTGCAGGAAAGAGTTCTGCAGACTTCAAATCATGAGGTGAATTTTCTTCACCTACACATGCTTTTCCTTTAGAAAGGAATCATTCTTAGGGATTTATGCACTAGTGAAGTGGCATCCAAATGGATTCTCTGTCTAGACTGTGGTATTATTTTTCCCCACCTCTACCAATTCCCTCAGGACTACCACCCTACCTATTTTCATGTTTTTTTAAAGTCCCCCCTTTTTGGATTTTGGGGCTATGTCCAACTACGCTCAGAACGTACTCCTAGTTCTGTGCTCAAGCATTACTCTTGGCCATGCTGGGCAGAGGTAGGTTTTTTATTCCTTACACTCTCAGACCCTTAAAAATGTTTTTAGGGGCTGGAGAGATAGGACATCGATAGGGCATTTTCCTTGCACAGACTCTGGTTCAATTTCTGTCATCCCATATGGTCCCCCGAGCTTTTCGGGTGTGATTTCTGAGCACAGAGCCAGAAGTAACCCCTGAGCACCACCGGTGTAACTCAAAAATCAAAAATAATAATAATTGATAATAATAATAATAAAATGTTTTATACCTAGACTAAGTAAATTTTTTCAGTCACCCATTTAAAATCGCCTATAGTCAATTCAATAATAACCTTTCTTAAGACAGCAGTTGCACTCAAGAAAAGAAGATATGCTTTTGAGATTTTATTTTCACTGAATCATGCAGAAGACTTCTATGAAAAATTAGAAGTCTTTCAAGTCAGGTTTTTTTATTGAATGCTATATAAACCTTAACGTTCTGCTTATGTATTGCTTTACTAGAAAAATATAACAGAGCCAAGTTCATATTCTCCTGGTTAAATACCCCTTTCAATGTCAGATGAAGCAAATATTCTTTCTTTGCCCTGCCATCATTTTATCTTCTTGAAAGGCTGATGGTTCATCTACCTATTGTTTAAAATATTCATATAACTTAAAATGGAAATTTCCACATAGAAATGTCTTGCCTGGCCTCAAAGAGACAAATCAGTCTCTTACATGCTGCTGGAGACTCCTTTAACTAAATCATTAATTGGTTTTCTGAGCTCTAGAATTTACTGGCTGAAGTTTAAATGTACCCTTAAAATCAAGTGAGAGGAAATAAAATAAACGTAGAAACTCTTTATCATCCCTTCAACTATAAGGCTGCATCTAAGTTAATGCTGTGCATCATAACTGCCAGTTACATAAGCTCTGCTTATAAATTATTAAGCAGTTTAGATACTAACACTAAAGCTTGGCCAAATGGAAAGATGCGGGGAAGTTCAGCATTTCTAGGACCACAGAGTAGCGAGCCCTCCTTTGTTAAAGCCACTACACAAATGTCAGGAGGATATCTTCAGGGAGTTGCTATCCCCCTATACTGCAACCTTTGCATGGTACCATCCATAACCAACTGACCTGCTCCAGCTCATTAAAGTTAGTGTAATGGATCATTCTCTCCTAATTGTAATCATCAGCAAATTACACTCCACTCTAGGCTAGCCAGGCAGCTGAGAGGTATGTGACAGTACGATGCATGAATAACTTTCGTCTTAGCCCCGTGCCTTGATTTAAAACCAAAGAGAATAAGTGGGGAGGGGAGGTCCGGAGTTAAAGTGTTAAAGAGTTCTAATAAGTGTTGTAATGCATCTCATTTATATCATTGCACGCAAACATAATGCTCTTCCACGACTAGAAAACGAGAGGGTAAAATGGTGCAGATTGCCCAGGGGAAATTCCTACTTGGTCAATTTTGCAATAATTTTCCCTTTTGATTTTTACCATTTTCGAACAGTAGAGATATTATCATCTAATGATGAATGAAAATTGTAAAGTCTTTAGAGCACCTGACACTGTCTGATGAATCATTTTTTATTTAAAAGATGAGATATGGAGATAAATGCAGGAACACATAATGGATAAACAACCACAGATTTCTTAGAATTCATCAAAATAATATACTTAAAATGTTTTGTTTTATCTAATGGTTCTTCCTTCAAAGACACTTAACTTTTAGAGAGATCATTAGCATATATTTTGGGATTGGACTGTGGTCATACTACTATTTGGAATGTTCCTGGAAATGGAAGGTTAAAGAGTAATCTCATTAGATCGTGACATTGTGTGAAGTATTCACTAATGTACTGAACTAAGAAATCTCTAGAGGAGAGCAATTTTAGCCTAAACATGAAGGGCACTGAACTGTCATGGCAGGGTTTAATAGTTTAATAGTTCAGTCAGCAAAATGAGCCTTCCACCACTCTACCAGCTGAATTTTGAGTTTTCATTGTGTAAGCGATCTTATAAATTCGATTAAGATCCAGGAGATAACATGGAAGAATTAGGATGCATCTATAATTCCTGAGACATATAAACAAAAGATATCTTAATCACAGTGACAAAGCAATTGTTTAGAAGACTACAGTTCCCAAGATAGAGACCAGCAACATCAGAATGATCTAAAATTTTGTTTGAAGTGCAAATATTCGGCCCACCTAAGATTTAGAGAAGCAGAACTCTGTGTTTTATTACACTGACAATGTGACTCTACCAAGGCAGGAGAGGCTAAGGTGCTTACCTTGTATGTAGTTGACCCATGTTCAATTCCTGACACTACAGAATGTCCCCTGAGCTCTGCCAGGAGTAAGCCCTGAGCACCACTGAGTATGGCCCCTCAAAAAAAATCAAAAATAAATCCAAGCAAAAATTTTGACATGGGACAAACTTTTAGAACTATACTAGACAATAAAAGATAACATAATTTGTTTTATATTTGATTTATATCTTATATTTGGTTTACATTAGATTTATATTTAAGCAAAAGTTATAATGAATCTTATTATAGGTATATTAGTTAGCAAGAACTCTGTGTGTGTGTGTGTGTGCATGTGTGTGTGTGTGTGTGTGTCT
Source organism: Suncus etruscus (assembly GCF_024139225.1). Classification (NCBI taxonomy): domain Eukaryota; kingdom Metazoa; phylum Chordata; class Mammalia; order Eulipotyphla; family Soricidae; genus Suncus; species Suncus etruscus. The sequence continues at coordinate 6,677,213 of NC_064857.1, forward strand.
GTCTGTCTGTGTGTTGATCCCTGTGTTGCCACGGATCAAATCGAGGGCTTTCCATGCATGCACGCTCACACACACACACAAACACACACACCACACACGGGATAAGTTCTTTACTGCTGACCTCCAGCAGTTTGTATGTTTTTTATTTTATTTTATTGAAACCATTGTGGATCTACAGAGTCCTTCATTTTGAGTTTTATCTATTTATGAGTCAGGGCCATTCCACTACCAGTGTTGACCTCCCTTTACCAATGAACCCAGAGTGCATCCTATGACACCACCCTTTGCCCCAGGCCTGACAGTATAACAAGGCCATTTAAGTTTAGATTGTTAAAGTTTAGATCTCTTGATTATATTGTCATTAACTTTTGCTTGGATGTTTAGTTCTGTTCTTATTTTTTCTTCACCAGTATTTCTGAGACCACTTGGCTCCTAACCCCTTTTTTTCTTTTCTTCTTTAGTTTTATTTTTAAAAAATGCAGAAATATGTGGCAAAACAAAGTAATTCATGTCCCAAGGTTTTATGAAAAAGGAAGAACCCCTATTTAAAAGATAATTTAAATGATAATATATTAAAAAAAAAAAACAGAAAAAGGAGAAAGAGTGTTTGTGGCAGTTTTTTGTTTTTTGTTCTTTTTGTTTTTGTTTTTGTTTGTTTTTGCATAAGCACTGTAAGAGGTGTCTACACCATGAAGTATTGCCTAGTGGGTCTTGAGCATCTGGGTTCCTTTCCTGAAGCAGACTGAAATCATGAATATTATAATATAATAGTAAATTACCTAAAATTGAAAATAAATTGCAATAACATACTCAATGAATGAGCACGGTAGAAGTGGATTATATCATATAGTTAATTGTTAAAAGTATTTTGATAAATGGCAAAGAAAGTAAATATATATTATGTAATTTTTCATTTATTTTTAAATAATTTTTATTTTACCAAAGTGGATTATAAATATTTCACAATAATATTCTAGGTACATAGTGACATTGAATCAGGGGCATTCCCATGGCCAGTGTTGTCCTCCCTCCACCCCTGTTCCCAGCATGCATCTCATATCCCCCTCCTAATCCTCCCAGGCAGCTAGTCCCCTCTGTATCTAGATTGCTGTAGATTGGGTATCGATTCTGTTGTCATTGGCTTTAGATTTGGTGTTTAAGTTTGATCATTTTTTATTTCTACTCAATATTTATATGCCTGTTTGGTCATGGTACCTTCATGTAATATTTATTTTAATTTAAATAAAGGATGAGACTGTTTATTCTCATCACAACACTTCAAATTGTTCTGGATATTTTGGGTTTAGTGTTTTGTTTTGGGGTCACACTCAGCTGTGTTCAGGCATTACTTCTAGCTCTGCACTCAAAAATTACTCCTGTCAGTTTGAGTGGACCTTCTGGGATGCTGGAAATCAAACCCAGGTTGGTAGCATGCGAGGCAAATGCTCTCCCCACTGTGCTGTCACTCTGGCCTTTGTGCTGGATATTTTATCTAAAGCATTAGACAATAAAATTTTATAAAATACATTAAGATTGAGGGAAGTGATCAAGATATTAAAAGGAAAACTAATCATTATTCACAGATAGCACAATCATATGAAGGTAATTCTAAGGTATTTAAGAGAACATTTAGAACTAATAGATTCATAAAATTTGAATTAAAATTTGAATTAAAGTTCAATATACAAATTTCTATACAATTGTAATGAAGAATGCTAAAATAATATTAGTAAAATAATTTAATTTAAAAAGGAAGCCTAAAGAATAAAATAGTTGGGGTAAAAGTAGCCAAACAAATGCAAAAGTTGTGAATTGAAGACTACAATGCATTAAAAAATAAGTTAGAAAGGCCTAAATAAATAACAATATATCATATGTTGATAGACCTGACGACTTACTATTGTTATTATGGGAAGACTCCATTACTGATCTATAGATCCAATTAAATTCTTATCAAAATCCTAGAAGACATTTTGCTGAGAGGGACAGCAAAATATCAAATCTGTACAGAAATTTAAGACACCTCAAGTAGTCAAAACAGTCTTTTCAAATATTTCTCTTTTTATCAATCTATTATTTGTTTACAATATTATTGAATTTCAGTGGCATAGTTAATGTCTTTATTTATAAATAGTATTTACTCACCACATCCACCAACAAATTTTCAGTGTCCTCCCACCAACAATAAATCTCTCTATCCATTCCTTCCACCCACTCCCTTGTCTCTCTATTTACCACCATAGTTACAACAAGTAGTTTTGGAGGACCGGGGAGATCATACAGTAGGTAAGGCACTTTTCTTGCACACGGCTCTCACAGATCAATCCCCAGCATCCTAAATGGTAACAAAGCCTGCCAGGAGTGATTCCTGAATGCAGAACATCTAATATTACCTGAACACAGCTGTGTGTATCTCCAAAAATAAAAACAAAAATACAGCTAATTTCTTTTACATATAGTAGCGCTCACGTAATTTATGCCTTTGAAAGTGTTTGTACTTTTCCAAACATTCCTCCAGAAATCCTCCACCACTTTCCTTTATTCTTCTAGTCTGCTCCATCCCAGCCTTAGTTCACATGTCAAAATCTAAGGTTTACCTTTATTGGGTACTGTTCATTACCTTTTCCCTATGATATATGCAATCAACCAACATCTATAAATCTCTCTCACTTATTTCCCTTAACATGATGTCTTCCAGTTCCATCTGATTGGTAATAAATCCGAGTAATACAGCTGGATAATATTCCATTGTGTATACCAAACCATACCATGTTTTGTTTTCTTTTGTTTCGTTTTAAATTTGTCTCTTGGATTATTTCCAGATATGAGGCTGTAAATGTGCTGTACTATAGGTATGCATGTAACTGTTTGAACTAATGTTCTGAATTTGGGCAATTAATCCAAAGAAGTGGAAATGCAGGGTCGTGGAAGTTCTATTTATAATTTGTAATTTTGGAAAAAGTCTCCATACTGTTTCCTAATAATTTTGAACAACCATATCAACCATAATTTTCTGCCAACAATGAATGTGAATGTTTCTATTTATCTTACTTTTATTTTTTTTTTTGCTTTGATTTAGATTATATTTGGGGGTGGGGTGTCATACTGGAAGTGCTTAGAAACTACTCAGTACTCATTAGTCACTCTTAGTGGTGCTCAAGACTATATATGTTTTGAGGATAGAGTTCAGGTATTCTGCATCTGAAGTATGTGCTCCAACACACTGAACTATCTCTCTGGCATCAGGTTTCCATTTTACACACATTATACTGACACTGGTTATTTCTAGTTTGTTAGTTGTTGTTGTTGTTTTTTTTTTCTCGTATAGATTGCTCACAAGTTTTCACTCTCTGTGCTGTGCCCAACCCTAAGGACAAGCCACATTTTTTTTAACATTTTAATAACTCACTGTCAATACTAAAACTTTCTACAAAGCTACAACCATCAAGAGTACACATTATCTGTATAAGTCTAGACACATAGATCAATGAAAGAGAACTGAGTGTCTAAAATAAGCCCATACATTTATGTCACTTGACATATACATTACAAAGTAGTACAACTCAACAGAGTAAAGAATAGCAAACACTTTTCAAGCAATACAACTGGAACAGCTGGATAATCACATACAAAAGAATGATTTTTTTGTAGGTCATAATGTAAATAAATTCAAATATCTTAGGACTAAGATATACCAAAAGCTTTATAACAGTCATGGCCTGGAATTAGAAGATTATTTATAATAATCATTTTATTATTAAATGATTATAATTATTTATAAATACTTATAATCTCAAAATAAGATATGTACAAGTTTTTACCTTCTCAAGAAACCCATGTTCCCTCTTGATCATCTCTTTTTCTCTCTCTAATTCTCTCCTCCTCTCTCTCCCTCCATCATTTACTCTAAATAAATATCTCTAAAAAGTATTTTGATTCTGGGCCAGAGAGATACCACAGTGGTAGGGTATTTGCCTTGCATGTGGCTGGCCCAGGACAGACCTGGGTTCAATTTGCAGCATCTCATATGGTCCCCCGAGCCTGCCAAAAGTGATTTCTGAGCCCAGGTCCAGGAGTATCCCCTGATCAGTGCTGGGTGTGGCCCAAAAACAAACAAATAAACAAGTATTTTACTTAAAAAAATAAGCTTCTATTTAAAGGACACCTCAAGTGACAAAAAAACAACGCAACCAATAATATCTTTTTATTTTTTTAAGCACATAGATAAGTGAAACTATACTGTGTCTATCTATATCCCTTTGACTTATTTCACTCAGCATAAAAGTTTCAATGTCCATCCCTGTATAAGAAAATTTCATGACTTCATCTCTCCTGACAGCTGCATAATATACCATTGTGTATATGTACCACAGTTTCTTTAGCCATTTATCTGTTGAAGGACATCTTGGTTGTTTCTAGAGTCTGGCTATGGTAAATAGTGTTGCAATGAAAATAGGTCTGAGGAAGGCATTATGAGTTTTAAGAAAAATAAAATACTTACAGTAGTAATGCCCAGAGATAATAAAAATGAGGGATGAATGGGCTGGCTTATGATGTGAGGCTCACCACAAAGAGTGGTGAATACAGTTAGGGAAATAACTACAATAACAAGTAGCATGACAATGTTAATGAGTGAGAGAAGTAGAATGCCTTCTTGAATACAGGCAGGGGATGCGGGAGGAGTGAGAGGGGGCAATGGTGTAGGGAATGTTGCCCTGGTGAAGGTGGAGGTATTCTTTTTAGACTGAAATCCAACTACAATCATGTTTGCTATCACGGTGCTTAAATACATACGGTATTAAAAAAAAAAAGGAAAAAAAAAAACTATGGAACCAGATTGGGTGAAAAATTGCAAATGTAGTCCTTAGTTCCAAAATATGAAAGAAATACAGAAAGAAGAAAGAAAGACAAAAGAAAGAAAGAAAGAAAGAAAGAAAGAAAGAAAGAAAGAAAGAAAGAAAGAAAGAAAGAAAGAAAGAAAGAAAGAAAGAAAGAAAGAAAGAAAGAAGAAAGAAAGAAAGAAAGAAAGAAAGAAAGAAAGAAAGAAAGAAAGAAAGAAAGAAAGAAAGAAAGAAAGAAAGAAAGAAAGAAAGAAAGAAAGAAAGAAAGAAAGAAAGAAAGAAAGAAAGAAAGAAAGAAAGAAAGAAAGAAAGAAAGAAAGGGAAGAAAGGGAAGAAAGGGAAGAAAGGGAAGGAAGGAAGGAAGGGAAGAAAGGGAAGAAAGGGAAGGAAGGAAGGAAGGAAGGAAGGAAGGAAGGAAGGAAGGAAGGAAGGAAGGAAGGAAGGAAGGAAGGAAGGAAGGAAGGAAGGAAGGAAGGAAGGAAGGAAGGAAGGAAGGAAGGAAGGAAGGAAGGAAAAAGAAGGAAGTTGGAATAAAAAAATGTGTTTGCAACCGAGAGGAAACTTTCCTGGCATCACAAAAAAGCCTTCGAGATGGGGTAATGAGTATGTAGGGAGCCAGGGGTTGATCCCATGATGGTATGCTTCAAGGATGGAGAAACCCTGAATCTCTTAGGCCATGGGAATTCCCTTACTTCCCCAATGCTTACTGTGCCTATGCAAAAAAAAAAAAAAAAAAAAGTGAGGGGAACGCCAAACCCTGCCACTTTAGCACCCATACTTTTTCTTGTTTTGTTTTGATTTGTTAGTTTTTGACTTTATTTTCCTTCTCTTTTTTTCTTCCACTTTTTCTTTTTCACTTTTGTGGTTATTATTTAGACATTTATTTTTATTTTTATTTGCTGGGTCATTTTTCTTCTTTTTTCTTCTATTTTTCTTTTCTTTTTTTTTCTCTCTCTTCTTTTTTTTTTTTTTTTTTTTGAATAGTTGTCATCAAATTTTTTCTCCCTTTTTTCTTATCCTTTTTATCTCCAATGATGGTGGAATGGATGCTCAATCTGAGACCAGTTGCACTAGCATTCTGGGGGGTAAAGGAGGGAGATATAGGATGCATACTGGGAACAGGGGTGGAGGGAGGACGGCACTGGTGGTGGGAATGCCCCTCATTCATTGTCACTATGTACCATAAATGATGCAGTGAAAGATTTATAATGCACTTTGGTCACAATAAAAATTAAAAAAAAAATGTGTTTGCTTTCAGGTCAAAAAGTAATTAAATTAAAAATTTATGTAAAAATTAAACATCACATCATCACATTTATAAACAGCCTGAATCAGAACCAGATAGCAGAGCAGGTTAGATGCTTGCCTTACATAAGCAACCCGGGTTCTATCCCTGTTACCCTAAATGATCTTCCAAGCCCCTTAAGGAGTGATTCCTAAGTATCCAGCCAGAAGTAAGTCCTGAGACCTGCCAGTATTGCTCCAAACCAAATAGCATAATCAAAAGCAATAAAATTAAAAAAATAAAAACACGTCACGAAAAATTGTGTTTTGAGGTACTAGAGAAACAGTTATGAGTTTAAAGCACTTGCACATAAGGTCAACCTGGTTCAATCCTGAAGGGGACTGTGGGGGAAAGAAAAGAGACACAACAAGAGTGATGCAAATAGTGAAATGCTCAGAGACATACTTAAAGTGAGGTACACCTGAAATGTACAAATATTATCAGGCAATCTCACTCCAATAAAAAACTAAAAAAGGGGCCGGGCGGTGGCGCAAGAGGTAAGGTGCCTGCCTTGCTTGCGCTAGCCTTGGACGGACCGCGGTTCGATCCCCCGGTGTCCCATATGGTCCCCCAAGCCAGGAGCAACTTCTGAGCGTTACCAGGAGTGGCCCAAAAAAAAAAAAAAAAAAAACTAAAAAACATCAATGGGGCTGGAGCAATAGCACAGAGGGTAGGGCTTTTGCCTTGCACACAGCTGAGCCAGGTTGAACCTGGGTTTGATCTCCGGCATCCCATCTAGTCAGTCCTCAGAGCCTGCCATAAGCAATTTCTGAATGTAGAGCCAGAAGTAGCTCCTGAGTGCTGGTGTGTATGACCCAAAACAAATAAGCAAAAAGATAAAGCTCTTTAGTTAGAATCATATTTAATATAACTATGATTTTATATGATAGAGATGAAAGTAAAACGGATACGGTAATAAAAATTCACAGGTGAAATTGTGTTGTATCTACTAAGTTGTGCAGAAACTTAAATTCAGTCCTTGAGGCAGATACAAACAATGAGATAATTATCTTTACCTTTTCTACTCATTTGGCTATTTTTATTGCTCAAGTTGTGATGACCAGTCATACAGTCCTGGTCACGGTGCACTGGATATTGAACTCTGGCTCACAATTAATCGTGGTTTGACCAGAAAGATAGCACAGCGCTAGGGCTAGAACTGAATTAGCAAATTCGTGAAGATGAGGTTGTTACTTATCACTGAGCTATTGCTGGGTTCCCAAGAATAGATGGAGTTTAATTTTTAGTATAATTATTTATGACATTATTTATATTCTATTAAGGCACCATGATTCAAAATGTTATTGAGAATTGACCATAAGACATATGATACTAGCATTATTCCCATCATCATTAACTTTCCTCCACCATTGTTCCCAGGGTCTCACCCACATCCTCTCAAAACTATCTTTACATTTTTTAAATTTTTAACAGATGAATGACTAAAGAAACTGTAGCACATATATACAATGCAATATTATGCAGCCATCAGGAGAAATGAAGTCATGAAATTTTTCTATACATGAATGAACTTGGAATCTTTTATGCTGAGTGAAATAAGCCAGAGGAAGAGAGATAGACACATAATAGTCTCACTCTTCTATGGGTTTTAAAAAAAATAAAAGGCATTATTATAATAATCCCCAAAAACAATAAAGATGAGGGCTGGAAGTACTGTCCCATGATATAAATCTTACCACAAAGAGTGGTGAGTGCAGTCAGAGAAATTATTATACTAACAACTATCATGACAATGTGCTTCTGCCTTTGCATCACACATGATTGTGCTCAGGGATTACTCCAGGTGGTACTTAGAGATCCTAACATGGCTCTAGAAGTCAGATTGGGATTAGTTGCTTGCAAGTGAGGTGCCTTACTTCCTCTATTATCTCCCTGGCCCCTCAAATTTAAAATTCAGAATGAAACTAAAATGAACATTTTATTAATTTCAAAAATGTGTATTACAGATGAAAATAAAGAAATGGAAAAACATTTTAATCAAACAGCTAATGAATCAGCTAATGAATCAGAAATACAATAAAAGTAAATATACTACAAAGACAAAGATATATACAAAGACAAAGATTAAAATACCTTGCAAAATATCCAAAAGTCAGCTTTACTGTTTATAAGAGATCACAAAGATTAGAAATAGAATACCTTAACAAAAATAAGCTCTATGAAGAGTAAAGAAAAATATGACAAAGCAATATCAGACAGTTTCAAATTTGAGGCAAATGCATTAACAGGAATAAAGAAAATTTTATTTTAACAAAGGAGATAGAACATACCTCATGAATTGTATAAATCTCTCATTCATCAGAATCTCCAATCAATAAAGACTGGTACCAGCTGAATAAAATATAAGTGAAAATGATTACTTGATTACAAAAGAAAAATTTATTCACTCAATCTTAATTGTTAGCACATAACAATTTAACCTAAACTATTACCCACAGTTAAATTTATTTCTCCCTGAAATTCTTTGTGTTTATGCTCTGTGAATAAATTTAAAGTGATTTTTTTTTCTGTTATAAATTTCTCTCTCTAGTCCAACTGAGACTTTCAGGAAGCAGAGCAGCCTTAGCCTGTATTCCTAGGAAAAATTAGACAGAAGAATTAGAAGACAGCACCAGTGACTACTTTAATCATTCAGGTAAAAGGCCAAATGCTTTTCTGAGTGGAGAAATCTCAAGGTGAAAGGGACTCAAAACATAAGGTGAGGGAGGGAAACACAGAAGTTTTATTCGAGGTAGAGTATTTGCAAGGTGACTGGATACAAGGACACAAAGGTACTTTAAGATTTAAGGACACTTTAAATTTTAAGAAAAAGACAAGCATGGTTTTCATTAGCTAAATTACACAGAAAACAACTAACACGCTACCAAGTGAGGTCTTCTCTTCCCTTTTGTCTCCTGTCCAAGTTTGGTCCTTGGAAAGTTTCTGGGACCAACTTGAAAAGTTTCACCTGCCCCCTATAAAACTTATGTGTTCTTCAAATATTTTCAAATTTGAAAATGTGATGAGCCAAAATTCCAGGAAGCATCCTCCAGCTACCAAATCACATAGAATGTGGGAACTCTAAGTGTTTTTGTTCGTTAAATTTTTCAGAAAGTTAGTGGCTATGGCAAGTGGCCCGAAACAGAAGATGATCTGAAGGAACAAATTAGGTGTCAAACACAGGATCCCATATCCCTGAACTCACCTTGAATAAATCAAATTCATCTTGCTAGGCATTTTCATTTGGATTTGGATTGTACCTCTGAGATCCCTGACAAATTAGCATGTACATGAAATTCCTATTATTCATGCCCTATAATCTTTGCCCTTACCATAGAAAAATGATATATTGTTTAAGATTTAAGAAAAAGACAAACATGGTTTGCATTGTCCATTTGGATCACTTGATGTAGTAAGAGATACAAATTTTATGAGATCGAAATTCTGTATCTTAAATGACTTAAATTCAAATAGAACAACTAATAGTTGCATTCTCTCTTGGTCTTTTTTTATTGTGGTCAAAGTAAATTACAAATCCTTCACAGTAATATTTAAGGCACATAGTGATAATGAGTGAGGGACATTCCCACCACAGTGTTGTCCTCCCTCCACCCGTGTTCCCAGCATACATCCCACATCTCCCTCCTTTCCCCCCATAATGCTAGTGCAACTGTTCCCCCCTTGTACAGCTTGATGTAGATTAGGTATCGGTTCTGTTGTCGTTGACTTTGGATTTGGTATTAAAGTCTGATCATTTTTAATTTCCACCAAATGAACATACATCTGTCTGGTCTTGGTAAGAGGACAGAATGCTTTTAAACTAGGTTTTGCAGGGGCTTGGTTGAACAATGGTCAGGATACTATTTGCCTTGCCCTCAGCTCACCTCAGTTCCACCCCAACATTCAATAAGGTCCCCAAACCTATGAGAAGTGATCCCTGACTACAGAGCCAGGAGTAAGTTTGGATCACTGTCAAGTGTAAACCTCACCCCCCAAAAGTTTTGGGAGCCTGGAGGAATAATGAAAGGGCTTAGAGAGCCTTCTTTGTGAGCATACGGGCATAAGTTTTAACTATAGGTGTCCCCCTATGTTAAATTTGGTCCTGGCAGCTCTGCTGTACAGATATGGAAGCTCTGTTATCTGTGATAACAGGCACCATCAGAGATTTCCAGCCACACTTCAGCCCAGTCAATGTGTGTGACAACTACAGATAGAAATGACTAAAGGACAGTAGTCAAAAAAATGTGGCCCCTGGAGAGTTGTGCATACAACCACCCAAACATCATAGCCATAAGTTGTATGTGTTGACTAAGTGTGTGAGACCTGGATCCCAAACACAAGCCTTAAAACAACAAAAAGACAAACGTTGCTGAGAATTTTAGACATATCTGTGAGCATCATTAGTCTCATAGGCTATGACAGCAAGCACCACGATTAAAACTGTGCAAGTGCCACATTTAGCATGTATGCCACCTCCCTTCATTACAAGGATAGCAGCATCAATAAAATTTCTTGATAAAAATAAATTTATTCATTAATAAAAATAAATCTATTCCACCAATAAATATGCAAGCAGAAGAGGATTGAGGTTTTGAACATGGATTTTGTTTTATAATCATAATTCATCATTATAAAAAGTGAATTGTGTTGGGGCCAGATTGGTGGCACAAGTGGTAAGGCATCTGCCTTGCATGTGCTAACCTAGGATGGACCATGGTTCAATCCCCCAGCGTCCCATATGGTTCCCCAAGCCAGGAACAATTTCTGGGCACATAGCTAGGAGTAATCCCTGAGCGTCACTAGGTGTGGCACAAAAACCAAAAAAAAATTGTGGAGCTGGGTTTTTTGGCCATGTATTAAGAAAGTAATACATAAACAGTTATTCCTTCTCATTCTATGTGAAGGAAGGACAATACTTGTAATTCTATGTGGTTTAAGGGCACTAAATGGGACCACATGTCTTTAAAAAGATTTTGACTAACAACTTCAATAATGCTGGTAAAACTATGATTGCCTAAGAATAAGAGTGATTTGACAAAACCAGAATGTTACAATTTGGATGTATACAGTTTTTTATCCTCATACTCTTCTGCTATTTTAAAATAATCTTCAAAAACATGAATCATATGACTATAAAAATTAAGCAGAGTTTTTAAGTTCTACATTTCAAGGCTTGAAGTCTTGAATTTTTTCAGTGATTGCTTATGACTTCCTTATATAATCACGTAAAATTCATGACACGAAGCAAAACTCTCAGAAACAATTATTCATACTCACCCACTGAATTTTCACGAGTTGCATACCAATATTTAGCATCAAAATACAAATAGTAATGTGACTATGTTCACACTTTGCTTTTAGCATTAGAAATATCAGTAGTTTTTTTATTTTTATAACGTATTTATTTTACTTAAATAAAAAATATTTTAAATAGAGCTGGAGCAATAGTACAGAGATAGAACATTTGCCTTGCATATGGCCAACCAGGATAGAGCCAGGTTCGATTCCCAGGATCTTAGTTCTCTGGACCTGCCAGGAGTAATTTCAGAGTGCAAAGCCAGGAATAACCTCTGAGCATCACTGGGTGTGGCCCAAAATTAACAATAAATAAATAAATAAAAATTATTTTAAATAAAAATACACAAAACTAGTGATAGGTGAGCCTTAAACAATTTTTCTTATTCTTACTTTTTTTTTTTTTTTTTTTTTTGGTTTTTGGGTCACACCTGGCAGCCCTCAGGTGTTACTACTGGCTCTCTGCTCAGAAATTGATTGCTCCTGGCAGGCTCAGGGGACCATGTGGAATGCCGGGATTCAAACCACCGACCTTCTGCATGCAAGGCAAACGCCTTCACTCCATGCTATCTCTCCGGCCCCTTATTCTTACTTTTTAATATTCAAGCTTTATAGCTATACAATATTCCAGTAAATTTATTCCATAATTTTGCTATTACTCTAATCATAATTTCATTAAATTTTGTTTTCAAATTTATTTCTATAAGTACTATTTTAAAAGAAAAGCCTACAGGGTGAGGGAGAGAGTTCAGGGGTAATTTGTTTAACTTTCATATGATCATATTGCTGTCCCTGAGTCAATCCCTGGCACAGAAAATGAGTCCGTACCCACCACCAGTGGTCATTCTTTAGAACAGATCCAGAAAAAAATATGAGAACTATCGAGTGTGACCCCACAAACCCTCCAAAAGGGTCTTCAACATTTTTTTGTTTTGGTTTTGTTTTTGTTTGTTTTGGGCCACACCTGGTGGCACTCAGGGGTTACTCCTGGCTCTGTACTCAGAAATTACTCCTGGCTTGGGGGGACCATATGGGATGCCAGGGATCAACCCCGAGTCCATCCTGGGTCAGCCGCATGTAAAGCAAATGCCCTACTGCTGTGCTACCACTTCGGCCCCAGGTCTTCAAAATTTTACTTAAATTCTAAATAGTGCTACTATAAGAAGCTATTATTATATAAATGTAATTAATTGTACTTGTCCATGTTTTATTTAGAGTATGCTTTGGCATTCCCACTTTGTATTTTCCATCATTGTTTGCATTTTTTCTTTTCCAATTCATCACATTTTCCCAATTCCTCTAGACTATCCATGTTCCTAATGACCTGTGACTATGCCTGCTGTCCACCATTCATTTCTATCACTTTCTACTTGGATGTCATCTGAAGTTTAATTTATTCTTAGATTAGCTGAATAATGCTACAAAATTATGAGCTTGCACAAACTATTTTTATTGTAAGAATTTATTCAAGAGACAAAATTGATTAACATATTGAGGAGAACTAGCATAACATAATATAGTAACATAATATAACATATAATTAATATAATATAATAATACATGTAAGTCAAAGAACATTTCTGATTAAAAAACAATTTTTTATCATAATGGCTTACATATCTTCCACAGTAGTATTTTAGGTACATATTTACATTGAATCAGGGGAATACCCATCACCAAATATGTCCTCCCCCCATCCCAGTTCCCTTTCTGCAACCCATATCCCCCACCATCACCCCCCGGGGCTGCTAGAGTAGGTGGTCCCCTCTTTGTCCAGCTCACTATTAGTGATCATATATCTGTTTGGTCCTGGTACCCTCCCTCGTTTCCCTCTCTATTTAAGAGGCGGAGCTAGATAAATCAAGTTATGTGGTTTTGTTTGAAGGAAAGAAAAGCAATAAATTAGGGTACAAAATAAGAAAAGAAAAAAAAAGAAGTCAAATACACTGAAAATGGGTGGAGTCCTTCTAGAGGCTTTCAACCTCAGTTGAGAGAGGATGTGAGAAAGGTAATTGAAACACCACAACAATACAGAAAGAAATATCAAATTAAATATCCAGTGAGCACTACAGCAATAAAGATAAGCACCACACAATAGTCTCGGTTCTGAAATCAAATCATGCTGGAGTGCAAAAAGAAAGAGAAAGATAAGATGAAACTGTGGTACATATACACAATGGAATATTATGCAGCTGTCAGGAGAGATGAAGTCATGAAATTTTCCTATACATGGATGTACACAGAATCTATTATGCTGAGTGAAATAAGTCAGAGAGAGAGAAAAAAACGCAGAATGGTCTCACTCATCTATGGGTTTTAAGAAAAATGAAAGACATTCTTGCAATAATAAATTTCAGACACAAAAGAGAAAAGAGCTGGAAGTTCCAGCTCACCTCAGGAAGCTCACCACAAAGAGTGATGAGTTTAGTTAGAGAAATAACTACATTTTGAACTGTCCTAATATTGAGAATGTATGAGGGAAATGCAGAGCCTGTTTAGAGTACAGGCAGGGGTCGGGTGGGGAGGAGGGAGATTTGGGACATGGGTGATGGGAATGTTGCACTGGTGATGGGTGGTGTCCCTTTTATGACTGAAACCCAAACACAATCATGTATGTAATCAAGGTGTTTAAATAAAAAAAAGAGAAATATAAAAAAATAAATAAATAAAAATAAAATAAAATAAAATAATATTGGAGACATCAACTTCAATCTCTACACCAAAATAAAGATGTCAAAAAATCGATCAATCAATAAAAAAAGTATGTGGGAAAATTATTGTTTTGTGCTTTTTTTCCCCCCCTTTTTTTCCCCCTGCATAGGCACAGTAACTATTGGGGATATTGTAGGGGGAATTCCCTTGGCCTAGGAGATACAGGGTTTCTCCACCCCTGAAGTATACTGTCATGGGATTAACTATAGACTTCTTGCATGATCATTTACTCTCCCCTTGGTGCTTTTGTGGTGTATGGAAGACTTCTGCTTCATCTTGGATGGTAGCATCAGCCCTCTGTAAGAGCTTGCACAAACATTTTAAAACAGTTCAAGCCAATATTTATCAATTTTCAAGGGACTTGCCATGCAAGTTTTATTTTTCCCTTCAAAAATTTTACTCGTGGGTCCAGAGCAATAGCAACACAGTTAGGGTATTTACCTTGCAAGTAGCCAAACTTGGTTCAATCCTCCAACTTTGCATATGATCCCCAGACCTACCAAGAGCTATTCCTGAGTGCAGAACCAGGCGTTAGCACTGTTTACAGCTGGGTGTGCATAAAAAAAAAATCACATTTGATGTGCAGGGATGTAGCTCAATGGCCATGTGTGTACCTTACAGGCATGTGGCCATAAATTTTGATTCTTCAAGCAGGCCACAGTCAAAGCACAATTTCAAAGGTACTAATGTTTGGGGTCTTGGTGCCCAACAGTGATTGCCATCTCCAGTGCACTGCAAGAAAGTACACACATGCAAACCCTGATTGTCACAATATAAATATTCAAACAAAGGGAAGGTAAATATAATACTTAAATAATAATAGAAAGATAGTCCACCATTACTTGAAGCATTTATCTTATTTTGGAATTTCCTTGAACATCGCTAGTGTTGGTCTGAAAAGATATTATAGGCAGTCATGAGCTTGCCATGCTATCTTGCTTAAATTCCTCAGCCATCATATGGTTCCTCAGCATTGTCAAGAATGGTTCATAAGCCATGAATTAGGAGTAACCCTGGGCACCAATAGATGTGTCCCACACACAAAAAAAAAAAAAATAGAAAAAGAAAGAAGCTCAAATGAAAAATAATGGTCACCAATAATTTTCAGGTAATCTTGTCCAAGCTGATAACTCTATAACATTCTCAGAAAGAAGGGTTGTGGGCCAGATTATCCTTTATTTGTTTATTTGTTTATTTATACATATATTTATTTATTTAAATATACAAGGTACTGACAGAAGTTAACAAGAAAGAAACATCTAACCCCATCAAAAAATGGGGAGAAGAAATGAACAGACACTTCCTCAAAGAAGAAATACAGATGGCCAAAAGGCACATAAAAAATGCTCCACATCATTAATCATCAGGGAGATTCAAATCAGAACAATGAGATATCTCATGGCACAAATATTGACACCCATTACAACATACAAGAACAGCCACTGATGGCTTGGATGAGGGGAGAAAGGAATGCTCATTCACCTCTGGTGATAAAGCTGTCTAGTCCAGCCTTTTTGGAAAATAATATGGATATTCCTTAAAAAAAATGGACATTGAGCTCCCATATGATCCATCAATTCTGCTCATATGAATATACCGTAGGACCAATAAAACACAATACAATAATGCCCTCTGCCCTCCTATGTTCATAGCAGCACTATTTACAATAGCCAGAATATGGAAACAACCCAGATGCCCAACATCAAATAAATGGCTAAAGAAACTATAGTACATCTATACAATAGAATACTATGCAGCTGTTAGAAAAACTGTCAAGAAATTTGCTTATACATGGATGGATCTGGAGACTATTATGTTGGGTGAAATAAGAGGGAGAGAGTTAAGCACAGATAGTCTCACTCATCTGTGGGATTTAAGAAAAATAAAAGACAGTATAATTAGAGACAATAGAGATAATATCATGAGGACCAGCCCATGATAACAAGCTTATCACAAAGATGAGTAAGTGGAGACAGAGAAATATCTACACTTACAGCTATCAGACAATGATAGAGAGAGAAATACAATTGCAGGGGAGGTATGGATTGGGAGGACAATGGTGGCAGGAATGTTGGACTGGTAAAGGCAGGTGTGCATTTTATGGCTGAAACCCAATTATAAACATGTTTGTAACAATGGTGTTTAAATAAAGATTTTATTTAAAAATGTTCCTTAATAGTACCCAGCTCAGTGTGCAGTAAAGGAGTAAAAGTTAACCACAAGGAAAAGAAGAAAATTGGAACTTCTGTGCCACAAGGAATAATTTTTTAATGCAGAGTAATTCTGAGCATTTCCAGATGTGGCAATGAAAACAAAATAAAAAAACAGAAAGTAGAAACAAACCAAAAAACCAACAGGATATTAATAAGAAAAAAAGGAAAAAAACAAACAAAAAACAGAAGTTGGGGAATACAGAGAGCTCATATTCACTGATAGATTCATGAGAGATATTATGATAGTTGCATTAATTAAATTTATTTTATTTTATTTGAGGACTGTACAATTGGTGACCAGGTCTGAGTCCTGAGTCTGTGATTATAGATCACTCAAAGGGAAAGAAGCTTGGGGGACCATATAAGGTACTAGGCATAATATTTAGTGTACTGCATGCTAGGCAAGTGCCCTACACATTGTATTATAATTTCAGCACCAAGGTAATCTAATTAAAACCATTATAATGAGGGTGGCTTGGTACATGACAGAAAATATCTGGGATCAATATTGTGTTTACTCCACTTTTAGAAAATTAAACTATTTCCATATTTATATTATTTTAATAATTATAAACTAAATATTTGTGTTTGTATCTCTATAAATATGCTTATTTCTTCAGTATAAATTTCTCTGTAGAGATTACTAGGGCAAGGGTATAAAGCAGGGGTCTCAAACTCAATTTACCTGGGGCCGCAGGAGGCAAAGTCGGGGTGATCCTTGAGTGCAAAGTCAGTAGTAAGCCTTGAACATTAGGGGGTGTGACCCAAACAACTAAAACAAAACAAAACAAAAAGAGATTCCTCTAGGGCAGGGCCACAAAATGTTGTACGGAAGGCTTCAAACGGCCCGCGGGCCACGAGTTTGAGACCCCTGGTATAAATAAATACTTTTAAGATTCCTGAAACATTTTGCTAAGTTTCATTCTAGACAGATTATGATCAATTATACTCCTCCTAGCAGTATAAAAGTGTGACTATATATTCACATCCTCTCCAATACTGGAAATTAATATTTTAAAAGCTAGTCGTATTTGTGGTGAGCAAAAATGAAGACACGTATTTTTTATCCTAGATATCTAGATGAAATTCTTTTTATATTAGCCTAGCTTTTTCCTCTTTTATGTCTTGCTCAATCATAGTAGAAAAGGTTTCTTTGAAATTAACTTTGAATTCATATTCAGCTCTATTCTTCAACTTGATTGTTGCCAACTTGAGCACTATCTATTCTTCCAAACCAATCCAGACTTGTGATCATCTAAATTAGAAGCAGGGCGGATCAAAAATAGAATTCAATGGGTTAGGTGCAGGAGGCCTCTTCTTTTCCCAACAATTCATGGTCCCTGAGCATTCCAGGAATGAACCTCCTAACAGAGCTAGGAGTTGGTCCCAACCACTGTGATCTTGTATTTAAGTCAAAAATAAATGAATGAATGCAAAGAGAGAAACAAGGTTTGAGAATGAAATCTTTGTAGAGGAGTGTCTTGCCTGAATGTGGCCCTACATTTAACCTTCAGCAATACACAAACACAAATTCAACAAATAATCTTGAACTCAAAATTCAATTTAAAATATTAGCATTATAAGAATAATAAACTTATTTTGGTATACAACAGAATTAAGTTTTGTTGAGAATTAACTGTTATTTGTATATATAGTTAAATAAATATATTGGGGCTGGAGCAGTGGCACAAGAGGTAGGATGTTTTCCTTGCACATGGCTAATCTAGGACTGACCGCAGTTTGATCCCCAGCATCTCATATGGTCCCCCTAGCCAGGAGTGATTTCTGAGCACATAGCCAGAAGTAGCCCCTGAGCATCACTGGGTGTGGCCCAAAAATTATAAATAAATAAATATATAGATAACTTTATTTTACCACATACTTTAGGAAAAGGGTGTGTGTGTGTGTGTGTGTGTGTGTGTGTGTGTGTGTGTGTGTGTGTGTGTGTGTGTGTGTGTGTGTTTCTGGATCTCAAACCAGAAGTTCATGTAAGACTAGTAAACAATTTAGCTACATTCTTTATTATGAAACTTTTATCAATTTGAAAAATGCAACCTAATTTGACATTGGCAATAGGACATTTTTGTACTCTTGTTTTTGTCTTTCAAATATAAGCATATTTGTTTTTTATTGTTTATTTGTTTTGTCTTTTGTACCACACCCAGTGGCACTCAGGGGTTACTTGTGGCTCTGCACTCAGAAATCACTCTTAGCAGGCTCAGGAGACTATATAGGATGCCAGGATTCGAACCCTAGTTGACTGTGTGCAAGGCAAACATCCTACCTGCTCTGCTATTGGTCTGGTCCCTAAACACATTTGTTTTAAGTGAAAGACATATCAAACATCTAGAACAATTTATGTCTGCCATAATCATTAATAATAATACAATAGAAACTTACTGTAGTTGATTGGACAACTTATTCCCAAGAAAATTTATCAACCTAAAACTTCTGAATGTAGTCTTGTTTGGGGAAAGGGTCTATCTTAGTGATATTAAGTTAGGAGTCTTGGGATTCCAAAATATACAAAATCCTAGATTCAAATGATGCATGGTTTTAGAAGAAACAAGAGAATGGAGAGCAGAGGTCATCTGAAGATTTTAGAGATTGTATATAGACCAATTAAACACCAAGAATTCTTAGCAACAAACAGAGGCAAAGAGAGAGAGACTCTCAACAAAGGTTCTCTTACAGGGTCTCCTGAGATGCATAAACTACTCTGCTAATACTTCAATTTTAAAGTATTGGTCTACAGAGCCCTGCCAGATTATATTTATATTATAGAAATTTGTCACAGCAGCCCTAGAAGCATAATCTTAAAAGTAGACTAAAGTGACTTCACTTTATGCTTATAAAGATGTGGAACATCCCTACCAAGAAAGAATTCATATTCTTCACTGGAGGACTGCATATAATACAGTACATCTATGATTATTACTTCATGTAGCAGTTTTTTACAGAATTAATCATATTAATATGATATGATACAACTCAATTTTGACATTTATCCCTAAAAGCTGAAAGTTGATGTCTCTACACACACACACACACACACACACACACACACACACACAGAAAGGAAATGGCAAAGACAAAGAAAAAACACAGAGGTTTTTATGAAAATTTTATTTGTAAATGCCAAAATTAAAAAATAATCTAAATATTCTTAAGTAGATGAATCGATAAATCAACTCTGGAAAAACTAGACAATACATATTACTCAGTGTTAAAATAGTACCAAAGAATCAAGATGTACCAAAGCTGGAGCAATATTACGGTGGATAAGGCACAGTGGAAGACCTGAGTTCTATCCCTACTACCTCATTTGGTCCCTGGAACTCACAAGAAGTGATTCCTGGATATAGGGTAAGGAGTAACCACTGAGCATCACTGGGTGTAGCAAAACTAAAATAATAAAATGAAATAACATAAAAAAAAGTTAGAGAAAGGGCATGAGCTAAATTGAAATAGAAATTAGTAACTGAAAGAAACAAATCTGAAAAGACACTTCTACAGGTCCCCAGGAATAACTCAGGGCTTAGAGTACCTGCAAATTCCAAGAGCTAAGTTGCAAGTTTTATTCCTGGTGCTAAAGTACGTGTTGAGCATGAGAATGATAGCTCTGCCATTTATGTCTGCCGCACCAAATCCTGTGTGTGCAAGCACCTTAATTCAAAAATACCTGAGCTCCATGTCCAGGATGTGTGGTCCCAGTAAAAAGATGAGACATATAATCATAATGGAAGACAATGCTTGATTCCCAGCAAGCACATGTCAAGTTCTCAACCCACAGGTGAGAACCCCAGTTCCTGTGAGCTCCATAACCTACAAAGTACCAGATCATCTGAGGAACAGCACAAGAAAATGTACAAGCAGATAGTGATAGTGAGTCATCAGAACGACAGAGGATGGCAATGAAGAGAAATGATGGCGGTAGGCTACAAGCTGTCTGATTCCAACTAGAAGACTTTATAAAAAATTGTGGAGACAGAAATTGCTCCTGTGTTTTGGGGAGCGGGTTGAGAAGAAAAAAATAGACAGAGAACAAATGTTTTTAAGGGCAGTCAAAATTCTCTGTGAGAGTGGATATGTGTCATTATACATTTATCCAAATTCAGAAAACACGCAGCAACAAACTAAACTATAAAGCTTTCAAAGATGAAAATGTGTTGGTTTATCAAGTGTTATCAATGTACCAAACTGGAAGAAAAAGTATTGTAAGCAGGGAGGATAGAAAGATGACAGACAGACAGACAGACAGACAGACAGACAGATACATAGATAGATATGTAAGCAAGGAATAATAGAACATTTCCTTACCTTCCTTTCTATTTTATTCAGAGTCAAAATTGCTCTAAAAAGTAATCTTTCAGGGGCCAGAGTGGTGGTGCAGTGGTAGGGTGTCTGTCTTGCATGTGGCTGACCGGGTACGAAGCAAGGTTCAATCCCCAGGCATCCCATGTGGTCTCCCAAGAACCAACTGTGACCCAAAACAAAAACAAAAACAAAATAAATTTAAAAATAGTCTTTCAAATACAAAATAGAAACACTGTTACGTTGGGTTTGATCTTCTGGCATTCCTTATGGTCCCCCAAGTCAGAAATGATTCCTGAGCACAGCCAGGAATAACCCCTGAGTATCACCAAATGTGGCTCAAAAACAAACAACAACAACAAAAAAAAAATTAGAGGGTCAGAGTGATAGCACAGAGGGTAGGACATTTGCTCACTATTGTTTGCTCTCCAGAGTCCCATTTGGTCACCTCAGCCCTCCAGGATTAATTTCTGAGTGCAGAGCCAGTAGTAGCCTTTGAATGCCACCAGATGTGATTCCCAAATCAAAACCAAAACCAAAATGAATACTTTTGGAAGTTACTTTTGATGGTTCCGAGAACATCAGCCTTCAATTACAACTAAAGTAACCACCACGATCTTAAATTTTACTGTTATCTTCCCCTTCTTTTTGATCATGTGTAAATAAACAAAAAATGATGGATAATCTAACATGACTTCGCTCACCTGTACTTTCACTTTATATAAAATGAAACACTGTATTTATTGCATATTCTCTTAACTTGCCTTTGGCTCAATATTATGTGAAGAAAATCTTTCATTCTGGTTTAACTGTACAATGCTCATCAATTTTATTGCTAGTGATTATAAATCGACTGGTAATTATAATAGAATGTACAAGCATTTATTACTTCTAAATTTTGCCATTATTGTACAATAAGCTGCTTAATGTATATTGTGAACATCATAGAATCAACTTTGTTTTTAAGACATTACTCTTGGGCCCAGAGAGATAGCACAGCGGCGTTTGCCTTACAAGCAGCCGATTCAGGACCTAAGGTGGTTGGTTCGAATCCCGGTGTCCCATAGGATCCCCCGTGCCTGCCAGGAGCTATTTCTGAGCAGACAGCCAGGAGTAACCCCTGAGCACCTTCGGGTGTGGCCCAAAAACCAAAAAAAAAAAAAAAAAAAAAAAGACATTACTCTTTAGAGTCTGAAAACATACTTTTTTTTGGGGGGGGAGGGTCACACCTGGTAGTGCTCAGGGGTTACTCCTGTCTCTACGCTCAGAAATCTCTCCTGGCAGGCTCAGGGGACCATATGGGATGCCGGGATTCAAACTACCGTCCTTCTGCATGTAAGGCAAATGTCCTACCTCCATGCTATCTCTCCGGCCTCTGATAACATAATTTTGAGAACCTACTATGTGTTAAATACAGCACTTTATTTCACCTTCACTCCCCTGTGACAATGCAATACTTGAAAATTTAGAGTCGAGAAGAATGAACCTTAACAGAATTATTAATTAGTTTACACAGTATTTGATAGCACCCGCTTTAACTGCAACATTCTAGCTACTCTTCTTTGATGAGACACATCCATTTTTCAAAATTAAAAATTAGAAGTCATAGCTGGTGCTGTGAACAAAGCAAGTTCCGCACCAACTTATTATAAAAATCTAAGGATCAAATTAGAGTGGAAAACTGCCACTCAGTTTAAGATGTACACGATGAACTGTTGACAAAGAAAAATCCATTTTTAACACTTCAGCATATCATTAAGGAGGTAAACTGACTGAGTGAACTCAGCTTGGCATTTCTCACTGAACTCAGATAAAGAGCCCCTGAGTCGTGGTGTTCCATGACCTTCTTACTGACAGCCAGTGACAATGAATCCAATTACTTAAGCAGTCTTTTCAGCATCATTTAAGCAGGTCTCTCTATCCTTGTTCTACTTAAATGTTGGGGGCGGGTACAAGAGAGATGGATGCTTTACCTGCTGCATCTTAAATGTGAGGTCCTCCCTTTTTCAAATTCCATGATTTGGGAAATTTGCTCCTAAACAAACTTCATTTATTTTATCTAAAACAATGCAGTAGTTAATGGCCTCATTTTAGTGGGATGTCAGGAAAATAATAAGTGATACCCTTAAGATTGCAGGATGAGATAGATTATAAAAATCTATCCCCTGATTGGGGCCAGATTAATG
This sequence comes from Suncus etruscus, assembly GCF_024139225.1. NCBI lineage: Eukaryota > Metazoa > Chordata > Mammalia > Eulipotyphla > Soricidae > Suncus > Suncus etruscus. The sequence goes on from NC_064857.1 coordinate 6,700,059, forward strand.
GTTCAAGTGGTAGGGCATTTGGCTTGCATGTGGCTGACCTAGGACAGATGCCCTGGCATCCCATATGGTCCCCCGAGCCAGGAGTGATTTTTGAGTGCAGAGCCAGAAGTTTCCCCTGAGGGTCATTGGGTGTGGCTCAAAAAAACAAAACAAACAAAAGAAATCTATCCCCTGAATCTAGATCATTATTTCTACTAGATGCTACTTAAAAAGATGCAGTAATTATTTAATTACATATTTAATTAAAAATTATATGTGACCACCCTACATAGGACTTAAGTGATTGATTAGTACTACGGATTTAGCAGAGGTACCTTAGCATCAAAAACTCAATTAAGTATTTGATGTACACAATAAAGTTCTTATTTCTAGAGTGTTATTTTGGCTAATTAACTTCATAAATTGAGACTGTTAAGCTTTCATGTGGGTCACAATTTAACTGAATACTAAATGATTGGCTATTTTTACATCTCAAATTAATTTTCAATAAACCATTTCACATGTACTAGTAAATGGCCTTTTGTATAAAATTAAATAAAGAAGTATGTAGTATTGAAGATAGTAACAGGTTACACTGATCATCCAAAAGATACTTGTTCTTATTGACAACTGAAAGCTACCTGTACACAGATTTGTTTTTACATTTCCAGATATAAACAAAGGCTGGTGATAAAGTGTTAATTCTTTAATTCTATTGTCCTCAAAAGACCATCACTCAATAAATATATTGAAGAATTGCATTTTGATAACACCAAGATTTTCAAATAATTATGGTTCAAAGTAAAAGTCTTCAAGGCAGTTGAATAAAGTCCAACACAATCCTCTCTAACTATCCTAAAATTATAGAAATATTTTTCTTTTAGATGATACGAAAAAAATAAAAGTGAGAGTTGACCACAAAATTAGTTCCTGGAATTGTAATGGAGGAAGCATTCTAATGGTGAATATGGGGTTGAAACAATATGTGACTGAAACTATCACTAACAGTGTTATCAGTCACAGTTCTCTGATTTTGAAAAATGAGCTTCTCAGTTTTTTATTCCTTTTTATAGTTGAAAGGTTTGTTGAAATCATTTTAACTCTTTTGAGGGTTGATTTAACTATTGATAGTATAGAATTACAAAGGTTTGCCACCCCATAATAAATCTTTGGGAATGAAGTTGGTTTTGTGAGAGGGATCTGAAAGCTGGATAGAGGTTGACTTTTAAATTGATATGCACAAATAAGATCTCTTTAAAAGTATTTTCCTCTTGTGCAAAAAGATCTAATAGCCCTTAGGTCCATTCAATGGAGAAGGCAGGAAAAATAACCTACATAACAGTCAAACTTTGGTTTCCTGTTCCTTTCTTAATAACCTCCCAGCCCTCATTTTCTCATTTCCAAAGACTTTCCATTTTCAATAAATTATTTAAAGTGTAAGCAGAAGACAAAGGGACCCTAACTCATGAGACCAGAGAGATAGCACAATAGTAGGGTATTTGCCTTGCACATGGCTGACCTGGGATGGACCCAGGTTCAATTCCCAGCATCCAATATGGTCCCTTGAGATTGCCAGGAGCAATTTCTGAGCACAGATCCAGGAGAAACCCCTGAACACTGCCGGGTATGACCCAAAAATCAAAACAAACAAATAATACAACCCCTACTTCAAATAGAGTGGTTTTCAGAAGCCTGTTTGGGACAGACCCTGAGAAAAGTATATCTCCACAGTACTTCACCCACCAGAGTCTTAAGAGTGTATAGTGATGTTTCTCCATGGAACTCAATCAGCCTAGATGAAATAAATTATAGAAAAGTGGATAGATGAAATGAATTATAGAACAGTGAATAGAACAAACATTTCAATGGCATGAGAGTGTGCATAGAAACACTGCTCAAGATTCCTCAGGATTGAGTGGAAATAAAAAATGGTCAAACCTAAATACCCAAACCAAATTCAATCATAATAGAATCAAAAGACCCAAACTACAACAAGCTATACACAAAAGGGACCTGTCACACGAGCAGTCCAGGGGGCTAAGGGTGGAAACAGGGGAAGCATGCTGGGAACAGGAGCAGAGGTAGGTCAACACTCGTGGTGGGAATGGCCCTAATTCACTGTCACTATGTACCTGAAATAAAACTGTGAAAGATTTGTAATTCACATTGGCCACAATAAAAATTATTTAAAAAAAAAAAAAAAGGAGACACTGCTCAGAGACTAGCTTCATCATACAGAAGGTTGGGCATTTGCCTTGCATGTAGCCAACCTGAACTCAATCTTCAGCATCCTATCTTGGTCTCCTGAGTACCAGGATTAATTCCTGAATGCAGAGCCAGAAGTATGCCATAGAAATTAACAGATGTAACTCAAACCAACCAAGCAAACAAACAAACAACACCAACAAAACAGTATAACTCTGTGTCCTTCTGGTCAGTCAATAGTTATGACCTCTTCATGGCCTCCTCCAACCACCATGTTAACCCTTTGTCAGAAGTTATTGCTGCTTGGACCACAATCATAATACAATTGGTAGGGAAATTGTCTCATGGATATAGCAAGTCCTTATTCTAGCCTCAGTTTTCCACACTGTCCCTTGAGTAAATTGGAGTAAGCCCTTAGTTTTGCCAAGAGTCAACTAATGAGGCCTCCTTCCCCCAAATGAAAGGTTTGATAACCCTCAGCAGTAGCAGGATCTGTGCAGCATTTGGACTCAAAAACACTATTTTTAACTGAGGTATGACCATGAGAAGAAAGGAATTGTTGACCAGAAGCCGGACCTGAGGCTAAAGACTGTGGGTAACATTGAGATTCAAAATTGATATTTTGAATTGGACTGGACGAGAGTCAAGCTGATCCACTTCACTCCAGAACTGCAAATTTCTTCTAGTCAAAGAGCCCCACTACAATATGTAAAAAATAACACCACCAAACTACAAATGACACAAGGAGAAAGCAATGCAGAATGCCAACACATTTAGTAAATGAAGATACTAGTTTTGAAGACCCAACTAACAGTGACCAGTATAGCCTCTCTGATCAGGACTTTAGAGAGGAAATATTGAGGGTGTTGGAAAAACCCAAAGAAACCACGCAATGGACAGCCAATAAGACTCAAGAGAATATGAGGAGAAAAGAGAAAAATTCAAACAGAAAGATAAGGATGGGAAAACTTGATAGGTTAAATGAAAAAACTCACTGGAGGGCTTCACCAGCAGAGGAACAGTTAAGGACATAATCAGAGTTGGAAAATGAGATACATAACACCTCCATACAAAAGAAGTTGGAAGAGACTTGAAATAAATGAACAGCAGATGGAAAATAGCCTTATAATTGAGCATACAACAATAGACCACCGGGATAAATTCTACAGAGACAATATAAGAATCATTAGGGTTCTAGATCCAGGAAGAAAACTCCCTTGAAGAAACAAGAGTCAAAAAGATATTATTGCTGGGCCTGGAGAGATAGCACAGCGGCGTTTGCCTTGCAAGCAGCCGATCCAGGACCAAAGGTGGTTGGTTCGAATCCCGGTGTCCCATATGGTCCCCCGTGCCTGCCAGGAGCTATTTCTGAGCAGACAGCCCGGAGTAACCCCTGTGCACCACTGGTGTGCCCCAAAAAACAAAACAAAAAATTATTGCTGAGTAGTTCCCAGAGCTGAAAAGTACATGCACCCACATGTGGGTGCCAAAGGGTACCAGCTGAAAGAGATCCAAATAAAAGCACATCATAGTCCCAATGATGAAAATTATAGACAGAATACTGAAAAGAGCAAGATCAAAAAGCAGTATTAAATACAAAGAAACAAATTTGGTAACCATGCTCACAAACTCAGTAGTTAAGTTCACACTGAGCCAGCGCTCCAAGGACTCGCTCTTTTCTCAAACCAGGTGCAAATCAAGCAGTGAAAAATCCTGGGTATACCAGCCATGCAACTGAAAGCTTACAAATATGATAGGAGATGGGGGCAGGCCAAGCCACCACTACCCTGCTGAAGCCACAGTGCCAGGGCAGCATGAGGGCCTTCCCCTAAGAAATAGAGTGGAAGAGGAAAAACACAAATATCAAAAGATGGAAGCCAGGGGCCAAGCGGTCTCAGGTGCATTGGTAGTGTTTAGAAAAGGACAGAACGAAATACCCAAGCCAAAGGCAACAACAATGGAATCAAGAGGCCCAAACTTTCAATCTAAACTTAAAATGGGCCTGTTATACTGGCAGGCCAAGGAGCAAAGGCTGGTGACATAGGTTGAACTCTGGAAACAATGGTGGAGGAAGTCACACTAGTGGTGGGATTGGTCCTGATTCATTGTATGTCTAAAACCCAACTATGAAGAACTTTATAAATCACAATGGTTTCAATAAAATTAAAATAAAAAACAAACTTTGAATTGTCACAGCATGTTATGGAGTCTAAGGACAACCCCAAAGGATACAACTTATTCTCTGTTTTGAACCATTATGGCGAAATGGAAAAGGGTCATTGCACATCCTATTATAAAAATGCAGCAACACAACGTTGCTTTAAATTTGATGAGTCAGAAGTTTCAGAAATTTCCACTTCCTCTGTGAAATTTCCAGCTGTTTATGTTCCTTTTTATACTTCAAAGAAACCTGTAGCACTGGATACAGCTGTTTAGACTGAGCAGGTGTTAAAATAACTGTTCTTTTTAGATGTCTATAATATGGACTAATGCTTAATCCCACGGAGACAAGGGAAGAATGTGCTTGGAAGCCATGGACTTCCACTATAGTGCTCACTATACTAATGTTTTTAGTTTTTTAATTTTAATATGACTACAATAACTTTTTAATTATTTTGTTCACTGTGCTTATTAGAGATATATGTTTGATGCCCTGGTTTCTAATTACAGTGCTATATTCTATTAGATTTGAAATGCAGTACTCATCATTATAATACATTGACAAATATTCTAAATATTCCGCTTCCACTTGAATATGCCAGCTAATAGTATAGAAAGTTTATGTCCATAGATATCATTGGAATAAGCATTTGCATGCCATAGACTCTTGCTACAGTGCTCATTCACTGAGAATGATTTTGCAATTTATTTTAAATTCAAGCTATTACATCATAATTACTATTATATCATAATGCCCATATTTTCAATTTGCATTCAGAAAGGAACCTAGATGCTCAAGACCCATTAGATAATACTTCAGAATAATGTAGACTTCTTTTAGAATGCTCACGATTATATTAGTTAATTATCTCAACTTAAATCATGATTGTTTTAAGACTGTTCTGTTCATAATCTAACCCAGGGGTCCTCAAACTTTTTAAACAGGGGGCCAGTTCACTGTCCCTCAGATCATTGGAAGGTCTGACTATAGTAAAAACAAAACTTATGAACGAATTCTTATGCACACTGCATATATCTTATTTTACAGTGAAGAAACAAAACAGATACAAATACAATATGTGGCTTGCGGGCCATAGTTTGAGGACCACTGAATGAAGCCTTTTTTTGTTTGTTTGTTTTTCAGCAAAATTTACCTTCACAGATGATGATTTTTCTAGAAATTAGAAAACCCTGATGACTTGGAAACAGCAACAACTTGCTTTCAAGGCAGGATTTTCTACCTTGAACACAGAGATGAAACCAGGAGACACTGTGACACCCTGACTTTGACATAGGATCTATACAAAAATGAAGATATCTAATTACTGAAACCTATGACAATAGTGATTAAGAAAAACTTTTTCTGGGACCATGAAGAAAGACTTTGAGGTTAGACAACTTTGTATGCCTGCAGCGGGTAGTTTATGGCAGGATGCTTCATTGGTAGGTCTCCCTGTTTTCAGGCCAAAGGTTTTTCCTATTTTCCCCCAAGTTTTCCTGCACTTATGCAAAAAAATGCCACCCTTTTCTTATCTTTTAAATAAAAACTCCAACCTTTTTCATAAAACCCTGAGACACAAATTACTGTGTTTTACCTCATATTTCTGCATTTTTCTATAAAATGAAGAAGAGGAAAAACAAAGAAAGGATGGAGACCAGGGACCAAGTGGTTTCAGGGTGCATTGGTGGAGATAAAAAAAAAAAAAGGACAGAACTAAATATCCAAGCCAAAGTTAACAACAACAGAATTAAGAGACTCAGACTTTAACAATATAAACTTAAAAATTTAAAATGCAGTACAGGCAACAAAACGTTGTGGTAAAGGATGCACTCTGGGAATATTGGTGGACGGAGGTGGACACTAGTGGTGAGATTGGCCCCGATTCATTGTATGTTTGAAATCCAACTATGAAGGACTTTGTAAATCACAATGTTTCAATAAAGTACTTTAATTTAAAATTAAAAAAATAAAATCATGAAAAGGTAAAAAGTATTATAAGTAAATAAAATTAATGGGTTTTTTGTTTTCCCCTCTTTTAAAAGGCTGTTTTTTTTATTTTCCTGATATTGAACTATTTGAACTTCTTATATATATTAAATATTTTTACCTTAGTACATTTTTTTTTTGGTTTTTGGGTCACACCTGGCAGCACTCAGGGGTTACTCTAGCTCTGCGCTCAGAAATTGTGCCTGGCAGGCAAGGGGGACCATATGGGATGCCGGGATTCGAATCACCGTCCTTCTGCATGGAAGGCAAATACCTTACCTCCATGCTATCTCTCCAGCCTCAACCTTAGTACATTTTTATTTGCAAATATCTTTTCCTAAATTATCAGTTTTCTGTTCCCTCTGTTGATCTTTCCTTTGTTCTAAATAAACCATTTACTTGGAGGAGATCTACCTTAGTGTTCTTTTTTGCCTGTTCTTGTGGGTCAGGTCTGTTCTCAAAAATGCACGGGAAAAACTATATAGAAAATAGGGATTTTATTAGCATAAAAGTAAACTTGATTTGAGAAGGATGTCCACTCACAAGGGCTGGGAAGCAAACTTTGAAGAGTGGAAGGAGGGATTTGTTTTTATGCCCAGCAGAGACAGGATACTACAACATGTTCGAGTAAGTTTTCATGAAATTCATTGGTATTTGTGAGGGAGAATAGTGAGTACACTCAATTGAAGAGTGTACAATAAACATGCTTTTCCTGCACAGCAAATAAGAGGCAAATGTTTTGGAACTATGCTTTTAAGTAACAGAAGGAAGAGGAAGTTGACTGGCAGTTGAGAAGATTCCACTGCATTATCTCCACTGGCCAGACCTTTGGTCCCATCAGTGCCAAGGTCCAACCTCTACCCAATAAGAACCAAGACCATACAACAACTTATCTCAGACTCTATTGCAAGTATCTCCCTTACTTTTGGCAGTGGCCAATCATTTTTGGCTCTCCTGTGTGTGTATATGAATTGGTCTGATCATGAGAATCACCTTCACCAGAACTTTGCTATTCATACGTGCATTTTATCCCTGTTTCAGATTCTTCCTCCTCTCCTCCCTCGCCATTTTGAGAGCATGCCTGGCTGTGCGCAGAGTATTTTCTTGGTTCTGTTCTCAGAGATGAGTCTTGGAGGTACTCAAGCAACTGGTGGCAGGAATTGAACCAGGTCAGCCACATGCAAGACACATACCCCAACTTAACCCTCTTTAGAATCTCTCCAGCCCTAGATTTCCTTTCTTGTAAGGACTCCAGTTATATTAGATAAAAGCATAACCTAAAGATCTCACCTTATGTCTGCCAACAAATATAAACACTGTTACCAAATAAGATCATATCCATAGGTAATATTGAAGATTAAATTATATAAATTGAGTTTTGGAAGAGACAAAATTCAATTCTTAAGAAGCTATAAGTTATTTGACTTGATTCTCTGGTCTAGTCCACTGTTTTTGGATAGTTCAATGTAAGAAACAAACTAGATACTAAATAAATATTCATAGACTGATTAGCTCATGCGATCTATATAGCCTTCTACTTCAATTTGAAAGACCTTTAGGGATAGAGTTTATAATCTTAATTGATGTTTAATTAAAGGAGTACTTCCTTTAATCAGAAAACTTACATTTGCATTCTTTGCCAGCATAACTGGCTATAGACTGACAAATTGATCCAATCAGTCATTCAGGTGGAACCCGGTTAACAGGTCACTTCATTCAAAATCATCTTGAGACATGTTAACTCAGCTTCCTCTAAACCAATTTCAACTCATTCCTCTTGCCCTGTCCATTGAACAGATGGATAATGTTTTTCTTTCAATCGTTTAAATCTTCTAAACATCTAAGCCAAACAATCCCAAATTCTATAACCTTGAATTTGCACCTACACATATTCTAAATCATCCCATTTTTTTAAATAATTTTATTGTGCTCAATGTGAATTGCAAGTCGTTCACATTATATTTAAAGTATATAGTGAAAGTGAATTAGGGCCATACCCACCCCCAGTGTTGAACTCCCTCTGCCATAGTTCCCAGCATGCTTCTGCCACTCTTCCCAGCATGCCTCCCTCCCATGCCACCCCCGAGTCCCCGGCTGGTGGAACAGGTCTCCTTTGTGTATAGCTTGTTATAAATTGGGGATCTTGATTCTATTGTCGTTGACTTTTCTTTTGTTGTTTAGGTTTGATCATTTATTTATTTCTACTCAATGGTCAAGTGACTGTTTGCTTCTGGTATCATCCACTTTTCTTTCCCTCAATTTATGAGTCAGAAGACTACATCACTCCAATTTTTATATATTAATTACTTTACTTAAAGACCATGTATAGCATAGTTGATCATAATATATTTGTTTCCAGTAAATGGGAGCAAAAGCATCAAGAAAAAGAAAAAGGGGGCCGGAGAGGTGGCGCTAGAGGTAAGGTGTCTGCCTTGCAAGCGCTAGCCAAGGAAGGAAAGCGGTTCGATCCCCCGGCGTCCCATATGGTCTCCCCAAGCCAGGGGCAATTTCTAAGCGATTAGCTAGGAGTAACCCCTGAGCATCAAATGGGTGTGCCCTCCCCCCAAAAAAAAGAAAAAAGAAAAAAAGAAAACTAAAAAAAGAAAGGGAAAAGGGAAGATAAAACAATACAGAACTAGAAAATTGGTGAAAAATATTGTATCTTACAGTGAAATTATTAGTCATTGTCAGATTTCCTAAGCTCTTGTTGCTTGTTGATCTTTCTGTTTCTTTTGTTTCTAAACATTAAGTGGCTTCAAATACACACTGAGATCTAAGTTGACATGTCCGTACTAGACAACAGTATTGAAAATTTTGCATATGTGGCCACTGAGGTTCAAGAGAGCCAAGCACTGTGGCTGATATTGCGGCTCTTGTGGGGCACACGAACATCTCAAATTTATATCAAATGCTTTAGGGAGGTTTGAGGGGAAGTTTTGTTTATTTGGAAGTCATTCCCAGTCGTGCTCAGGGCTTACTCCTGTCTCTTTCTTAGGGTTCACTGAGCAGGGCTCCAGGAACTATAAGGCATGCTGGTGGTTGAATCCAGATCAGCTTATAAAAGGCAAGCACCTTGCCTGCTATACTATTACCGGCCCCATGCTGAAAGTATTTATTTGGGTATTTTTATAGTAAAACAACTAAAGTTCTTTATTTATTTTTTATTTATTTATTTATTTTGGTTTTTGGGCCACACCAGTTTGATGCTCAGGGGTTACTCCTGGCTATGCGCTCAGAAATCGCCCCTGGCTTGGGGGACCATATGGGATGCCGGGGGATCGAACCGCGGTCCATTCTACTCTAGCTCTTGCAAGGCAGACACCTTACCTCTAGCGCCACCTTCCCCACCCCTAAAGCTCTTTATTAATACATTATTTATTCATGTCGAGTCACTCTACCTTAAAAAAATTAAATAATGGGACAGATAAATAGTACAATGTGTATGATATTTGCTTTGCACAGAGCAGAACCAGGTTCATTCCTTGGCATCCCATACAGTGCTCTGATCACTAGCCAGCATGATTCCTCATTACAGAGCCAGGAATAAGCACCCCTCCAAAAAAAAAAAAAAAAGACAAATGAAACTATTCAATTTTCCATTAGATTTCTTCAAATGTTCATGTTAAAAAGACTTTTACCATGGATCACAAACATTTTACTTTTGCTTTGTTTTGTTTTGTTTTGTTTTGTTTTGTTTTGGGCCACACCCGATTATGCTCAGGGGTTACTCCTGGCTATGCCCTCAGAAATTGTTCCTGGCTTGGGGGACCTTATGGGACCGCGGTCTCTCCTAGACTTGCATAGGCAAGGCAGACATCTTACAGTTTGCGCCACCACTCCGGCCCCTGACATTTTTTTTAAACTCCATTATACACCAATACACCAACCCCTGACTTTTTTTTTTAATCTCCTTTACACAGCCAATTTCTTTGAAGCTGTTTCTATGGGTAAAAACATAATCATTTTCTATGGTTAAAAAATCTCTCATAGGGGCCCGGAGAGATAGCACAGCGGTGTTTGCCTTGCAAACAGCCGATCCAGGACCAAAGGTGGTTGGTTCGAATCCCGGTGTCCCATATGGTCCCCCCGTGCCTGCCAGGAGCTATTTCTGAGCAGACAGCCAGGAGTAACCCCTGAGCAATGCTGGGTGTGGCCCAAAAACCAAAACAAAAAAAAAATCTCTCATAGGAACTGGGAATATTTATATAGTGTAGCCTCACTGGTGGTAGGACTGGTGTTGTTACACTTAATGCCCGAAACAACTATATTATAAATAACTTGGGAAACCATGGTGTTATAATAACAGTTTTCCAAAATAAAGTAAAAATAAATTATCTCACTTGGGACTATCAAACCTTCATTTGGCCTCAGACTCATGTCTATTGTCTGATTATGAACCTGTCCTTTGATAGGATCAATACTGTCCTGTGGTGTGATAGAATGGGAATGGGAGACGGAGGCCACTGACTGTGGTTCTTGGCCCTAATGTTGATGCTGTGGGCCTGAAGAAGCATGTGTGAGGGCCACCACAGCTGCCTCTAGAGGGGGAGGAGGAGTGGTATATACAGTGCCTGAGATTGAATTCAGGGCTTTTATTTTTTTTTTAAATAATACCTTTATTTAAGTACCATGATAACAAACATGATTGTAGCTGGGTTTTAGACATACACAGAACACCCCCTTTACCAGTGCAGCCTTCCTACCATCAATGCCCCCCATTTCCCTCCTCTCCTATCCCTTGCCTTGCCTGTATTTGAGACAAGCATTCTACTTCCCTCATTCATTCGCATTGTTATGAAGTTGTCAGTGTAGTTATTTCTCTTAACTGCACTCACCACTCTTTGTTGTAAGCTTCATACTGTGGGCTGATCCTTCCATCCCTCATCTCTATAGCCTCTGGGTATTAATACAATAATGTCTTTTATTTTTCTTAAAACCTATAGATGAGTGAGACTATTCTGTGTCTATCTCTCTCCCTCTGACTTTGAATTCCGGGCTTTTTACATGCCAAATGTGTATATGAATTGTATAATAAAACTATGAGTCATATCCCATTGCTTGTTCTAATGAATAGCTATTTAAAATACCAGAGGTGATTTAATCACACAGTTTAAAAATTAACTCTAATCCTTACTTATTCTGCAAAAGGAAGTTACATCTACCTTCTTTGTATAGATATGTTAGACTTTGTAGCAACATAGAAACATACTTTGAAACCTGTCACAAATAGTGAGTTCTCTTAGAGCATTTCCTGAGTTTTCTTTTTTTTTCTTTTATTATTGTTGTTATAGTTGTTGTTGTTGTTGTTGTTGTTGTTGTTTGAGGGGTCACGCCCAACAGTGTTCAGGGATTATCTCTGGTTTTGTGCCCAGAAGTCACTCCCAGTAGGAATCAGGGTACCATAATAAAATGACAGAAATCAAACCTGGGTTTTGCATTCAAAGCAACATACTTACCCAACATACTATCTTTCTGGTATCTATCCTCTAGGTTCTTACTGAACAATTACATTTCATTTTAATTAAGCAACATTAATTAATTAGGCTTAATTAAACTAATTAAGCAAAATTTTAATATTACAAATATGTAATTCTGTTTGAAAGGAACCATTTTACTTAATGTTTTTTAAACTATAAAATATTTTACTTGAGGGCTAGAGTGATTGCACAGAGCGAAAGTCTTTTGCCTTTGACAAGGCCAACATGGGTTTAATCCCTGGCATCCTATATCGTCCCTCAAGCCTATCAAAAACAAAACAAAAAAATGCTTTACTGAACAGGAATGGGAATTGTAAATAGTGTCAATCATTGTAAAAGGCTATAAATAGCTTTTTAGAGCATTTCAATATATATATATATAAATAACTAAATGTTAATGTGCATTATAGTGTTCATGAGAAATATTTCAGAGCAATGAACTGTGAAAATGTTTCCCAAAAGTATGAAAAATGTTTAAAATGACTTTTTATTTATTTTGTTCTTTTTATTTCTAGTCCTGTGAATTATAACTCACTCACAGGTTCTTTATTACTTTTGCTATCTCTGTTATCTAAATTTAGTTTCATATAAGTAATAGGTAGATAGATAGATGATAGATAGATAGATAGATAGATAGATAGATAGATAGATAGATAGATAGATAGATAGATAGATAGATAGACAGACAGACAGATGGATAGATAGATAGATGATAGGTAGGTAGGTAGGTAGATACAGTACAGAGATACAGATAGATATATAGAACCTTCTAATAATGCTTAATATAAATATATTATATGTATATATCTTGCATTCTAGTTCTCAAATTATAGTTCTCAAATTAGTTCTTTATTACAGTAACGAGCCCATCAAAGGCTGATTTTATTAGTGCAATTTTTGGTACAATATCCTTGGACCTGAGTTGGAGAGATAGTAGGGTGCTTGCCTTCCACATGGCCAAGTTCTATATTCAACATCCCATATGGTCCACTGAGCATTGCCAAGACTAATTCCTGAGCACAGTGTCAGAAGTAACCCCTGAGCGCTACCAAGTATAGACCCTAATTAATTAATCAGTTAATAATTAAAAATACTGGAACCATATACCCAAGTGAGAGACTTTTATGGGAGAAAATAATTCAAAGAGGGAGGGGGTTGGAGAAGAAACTCAATGGGCTAGAATGCTTTGCATGCAAGATAAGGACTACTTGGTCACCCAATCATCATCGCTTGGAGCAATGCCTGGGTGTGGCCAAGAAATCAACAATCAATCAATCAATAAATAAAAAAGTAGAGGGAAGCAGTACAGACTTCTCACCTAGATTTATGATTTAATCAGTATGATATACAGCCTGGTATACTTTTTATAATTTTTATTGAGATCCATGTGAATTACAAATCTTTTTTTTTTTTACTATTTTTCTCTTTATTTGAATATCTTGATTACATAAACGATTGTGATAAGGTTTCAGTCATATAAAGAACACCCCTCTTCACCAGTGCAACATTCCGCCACCAATGTCCCCAATCTCCCTCCAGCCCACCCCACCCCCACCTGTACTCCAGACAGGCTTTCCAGTTCCCTCATTCATTCACTTGAGTATGGTAGTTCTCAGTGTAGTTATTTCTATAACTGTGCTCACCACTCTTTGTGGTGAGCTTCATGGAGTGAGCTGGTATTCCAGCCCTCCTCTCATTGTCTCTGAGGATTGTTACAAAAATGACTTTTATTTTTCTTAAAACCCATAGATGAGTGAGACTATTCTGTGTCTTTCTCTCTCCTTCTGACTTATTTCACTGAGCATGAATAATTCCATGTACATCCATGTATAGGAAAATTTCATGACTTCATCTCTCCTGACGGCTGCATAATATTCCATTGTGTATATGTAGCACTCTTTCTTTAGCCATTCGTCTGTTGAAGGGCATCTTGGTTGTTTCCAGAGCCTGGCTATTGTGAATAGTGCTGCAATAAATATAGGTGTGAGGAAGGGGTTTTTGTATTGTATTCTTGTGTTCCTAGGGTATATCCCTAGGAATGGAATAGCTGGGTCGAATGGGAGCTCAATTTCCAGATTTTGAAGGAACCTCCATATTGCTTTCCATAGAGGTTGTACTAGACGGCATTCCCACCAGCAGTGGATAAGAGTTCCTTTCTCTCCACATCCCTGCCAGCACTGATTGTTCTCTTTCTTTGTGATGTGCGCCAATCTCTGTGGTGTGGTGAATTACAAATCTTACACAGTTTTATTTAAGGTACATAGTGACAGTGAATTAAGGCCATTCCCATTGCCAGTGTTGACCTCCCTCTGCCACTCTTCCCAGCAGGCATCCCATATCTCCACCCATAGCCCCTGGACTGCCAGTGTAGCAGGTCCCCTCTGTATATAAAGCTTATTGTAAATTGGGTATCTTGATTCTGTTGTCGTTGACTTTGGGTTTGGTGTTTAGGTCTGATCGTTTTTTATTTCAACTCAGTGTTTGTGAGACTGCTTGCCTCTGGTACCATCCATTTTTTTTCTTTACTTCCCCTTTTCCTCAATTTATGAGGTAGAACAAGATGATTCCTGTACTATTGTTCTGTTGGAAAATAAAGCAGGAAGGAGCCCCTGTCTAGAAGCTATAAATATAAATTTAAAAGAAGAAAAAAATAAAAAATAAAAACAAAGCAAAACAAAAGCAAAAAAAGAAATATGGGGACTGATGTGACAAGCTCTGTATGTGTGTTTTGTTTTGTTTTGTTTTTTGCATAGGCACAATAAGTATTGGGGAAATTAGAAGGAAAATTCCCGTGGCCTAAGTCAAGAGATACAGGGTTTCCTCGTCCTTTTAGCATACTGTCACGTGATCAACTACAGGCTCCAGGCATGTTCATTGTTGAACCTCAAGGTCTTTTTATGGTGTCAGAAAACTTCTGCTTAGTTGTGATTATCAAAGTCAGTCTTTGGACAACATGGTATCTTTTATTAAATAATGCACGTAAAACTCATATTTGAAGCCCAAGAGATAATTCAGTGGGCTAAGCATTTGGTTTGCAAGCAGGAAGCCAACCCAGATTTGATCCTCAATAACGAATGGTGCCCAGTACCTCAGGAACAACCTCATTAGCAACCACTAACACACAGTCAGGAGTAGCCCCTAAGCATGGTAATCAGTAACTTACATCTAGTATACTAATTAAATGCAATTTAATCAGTAAACCATTTACATTTATTATTAGAACATCCAAGTTACCCATTTCTCTTAACAGTAGTAACAATAACAATAAGAAAAAATTAGTAGAATTACTAAATGTTACACTACTAAAATTTAAAAGGACTTAATTTGTAAAATTATGTTCAATTTCTTTTGGGGGTTTTGTTGTTTTAGGGTTTTGTTTTGAGTGTTTTGGGAGGGGTTGAGCTGCACCCCCATGGAGCTCAGAGATTACTCCTGGGTTTGCATTCAGGAATCACTCCTAGAAGGTTCAGGGGACAATATGGGATGTTGAGGATCAAACCTGGGTTGGCAAAGTGTAAGACAAATGCCCTCCCTACTGTGCTATTGCCTGGCCCTTTTGATATTTTGCTTTTACCTTTCTGGCCACACCCAGTAGTGCTCAGGGACTATCCTTGTTCAGGGGTACATATGGGGTAAGAGATGCCACCTGGGGTAGTAACCTTTGAGACAAGCACATTTCCTCCTGTACTATTTCTCCAGCCTCAGAACTGACTGTATTTTGAAGCAGAAATCATAATCCACTCTTTATAGTATCTTCAGTGCCTAAAAAACATCTTCTACAAAATTAGAATTCCATAAAAACATCTTATTGCTGGTTTCATGTCTAATTTAAATTAAATTACAAGTATAGGGATCTGAGCGATAGCAAAAGGAGGGCATATTTTTTTATCTTGCACACAGCTGACCTGGGATTGATTTCCAATCATACCATATGGTTCCCTGAGCTGAGCCCACCAAGAGTGATTCCTGAGCTCAGAGCCAGGAAGTAATGCCTGAGTGCCACCAGGTGTGGTCCAAAAATAACAACAGCAAAATTACAAATATTGCTGAAACCCTTTGAAACCTTATATAGTTGTGACAGTATATAATATTTAGTTTACAACATAAGGTAAAAGAAAGGCAATTTTTCTTAACCAATCTTTTACACAGTTGTAGTAAAATATTATAGATGAGATGTATAAGGAAATTTATTAAAAGTTGTGAATCAAATAAGTAAGTTCTATTTTTTTAAATTCTCCAGTTTTCCATAAAAGAGTAACCAAATTGACAGGTTGTGTCCCCCAGGAGGGAAACTGCAAATTTTTCAGGAAACCTTGAGGGAGACTTCTGTGCTACAAATATCCAGAGGTACTGTAGCAGACTGACCTGTCTTCTACCATTAATTTTATGCTCAAATAAAAATGTTGTTGCTGATGTTTAAACCAGGACAGCTCCATAAACTCAATTTTTTCTGGAATGATATGTAAATGAAACTGTGAAAGATTATGATTACACTGACCTATGCAGCACAAAGCTGACATCTCAGAAGGAGAATGTGGGCCAAGACCCAACCCCCAGCAATGCTTGTTGCCTCTTTTGTTCTATGCTCTCATCCCTAAAGATACACTCCAATTTAACAGAATGGACAGCTACAAATATGTACTTACTAAACCTTCTGCCATTCTATAAATGACTCCATTGGAAATATAATAACTTTAATTTATTGATCATTTATTTATTTATTTATTATTTTTTATTTTTAATTATGAGAACAAAGATGCAAAGAAAGAGGACAAAGGTAAAGTTACAGTGGAAGGACAATCACCCATAAACAGAATTCTCAGTTGTCCCTTTGAACTTTCAGCCAAAGAACATTAAGACAAATAAAACAGAACCCATGTACAATTACTTTGTCCTTCAAGTCCCCAGATTTTAATACATAATATTTCTTAGCAGCACACAAAGCAATCTAAAGCCATAAAACTTATGTAACTCCTTAAACATTGAAGGCAAAGTACTTTTTTACATTTTCATGCACATGCATATTAGTTTAAGTTAAACTCAAAAGTTTAAGTAGGTTGTTTTCCTTAAGGATTAAAGTCAAAGGAGCACAGCAAAAACGGTGTGAGAGTGGCAATTATTGTTTGCATAGGCCCACCAAAATATGAGAGACATGGAAGGGAAAAGCCTTGGCCTAAATACTAGGAGACCCTACCCCTGAAGTTTCCTGGCATAAGACCAACTCTAGGCTCCAGGCAAACTAGTCTGTCCAATCCAGGTCATTGTCTGTAGTGCCAATACACTTTCATTTTTCACACAGTCTTTGTTGATGGTATCATGTTTCTGTATTAAAGATTCTGGAATCTGCATATCCTACATTGCAGTCAGGATAGTGCAGAGTGTCCTCTCGTTTCACCTCACAATTAAAGGGCAATGCAGAGAACCCTGTCCTGTAAGCAGGTCGTTGTTGTTGTCAAGTCTTCTTAGTGTTAAGGGAAGTTTCTTTTGAGCAGGTCGATGTCAGAGCAGTGGTAGGCTTTTCCCTGGTAGAGAATTGCTTCCAGGTGTTGTTATAAAAGACCTTGGATGTTTTATAGATAGCTTCCCTGGTTCAGGGGTGAATGGAGGATGCCCATTCTTCTGATGCCTGTGCCTGGTCATTATATCAATGTTCAGGGTGTAAGGTCCCATTGCACTACAAGATTTGTGTGTTCCAATCTCTATTAGATAAGAACTTATTTGTATGTATAGTATTTTCCCATTAGAATGTGCCTATGCAAACAAGGAACAATGCCATGTGGCATTATCGGTGCATATGGGGGCCATAAGAACAAGTCCAACAATCCCCATGACATGGTTCAATTATAAGCATTAAACTGAGGGACTCTTTCACCAAAATTCCTTATTGAACAGCTCACAAAGAGAAGACAAGATAAAAAAGTGGGTAGAATCGTCACTGTAAAAGAATATTTAGAAAGAGTTATAGCTGTCAGAAAAAATACACATAAAATATTCAAAAGACATATGTGTCCATTTTATGTCTTTTGAAATAGTTGGGGTTGTTAAATCCAATGCACAACTTTGATCTGTGATTAGGACTGTGTAGTACTGAAGTTAAAAAGGGTAAATGTGGGCCCGGAGAGATAGCACAGAAGCGTTTGCCTTGCAAGCAGCAGATCCAGGACCTATGGTGGTTGTTTCGAATCCCAGTGTCCCATATGGTCCCCCGTGCCTGCCAGGAGCTATTTCTGAGCAGAGAGCCAGGAGTAACCCCTGACCATCGCCGGGTGTGGCCCAAAAACAAAAAAAAAGGGGGGAGGGTAAATGTGAGGTACTGATGGTTGGGGGTGGGAGAGTTAAGGAGTAATAATGAGCTTTGTAGGGGTGTGCAAAAGGGCAGAATCTGTTGGGGCAGGAGGTCGGTCTTGGTGTCTAACAAGTTAAGAACTGAGGGTAAAGAGGATTAATAAAGGAGAAGATAACAAATCCGGATTGGAAGATGAGGGAGTAGAAGGAGCTCTGGTGTGGGGGAGGGGAAATATATCAGAGGGGCTATATACATTGTATAGATGAATTGTTTATGGATTGGGCTTGTCAGTCAGAGAGGACCACTGTATAGAAAGTCTCATCTACATATACACTGATTTTAGAATTTGAATGTTATCCTCCAAATCTAGGACATTCCATTTATTTTCCTAGAAACAGTCAAAAATTAAGAATGTTTTTGGGTGTTGTTAAAAAGTATAAATGTCGCGCACTTTTAAAAATGAATAGTAGTAAGAAAAGAACTCCTGAAAGGGGTCCAGTATGCATAGGAGAGGAGTTTCTCTTCCCCACCCTCCCCCCCAGGGCCCAATTTACCAGGCTTGGCCCTGAAGACCAGTCTGGCTTGAGGGGCTCTCAGTCTCCTGGACTAAGTGGTCAGCCCAGGGGGCCTATGGCTAGCTGTCCTGCCCAGAGACCCCAACATACCAGCTGAAGAGACACAGAGGTCCTGGCATGTGGATTCTTCTGGGTATAGCCCCTGCCTCTTTAGTTTGTGTATGCATACAGGAGGAGTTTCTCTTCCCCCACCCCCCCCTCAGGGCCCAATTTACCAGGCCTGTCCCTGAAGACCAGTCTGGCTTGGGGGATCTCAGTCCCCTGGACTAAGTGGTCAGCCCAGGAGGCCTATTTATTTAAAGAAAATGTGTCACATAATTGACATAGTTGGTCGTAATACATATGTTTCCAGGTAAATGAAAGCAAAGTTATTGAAAAAAATGTAGTAAATAGTAGAAATGAAAGAGAAAGGGAAAAAGAAAGAAAAAATAAAAGTACAGTAGCAAGTATATTAGTAAAAATTATTGTATTTCCAATGAATTTATTAATACAATGGAAGAAGGTTTAGTAAACTCTTGTTGTTAGCTATCTATTCTGTTAATTGGGGTGTTCTTTTAAGAATGACAGCTTCAAACAAAAGAAATTATTCAGCAATTCAAATCACTGTCCTGACACCATGACTTTTATGGGTGTGTATTTAACTGCCAGACTTCAAAGAAGAAGGAAGATATGGGGAGAGGTTGCCCACACTTGCTCCCCAAAGCCCTGGTGACATCGGCCCAGAAACTGGCATAACGGAAATGTGCTAAGATCAGTGTCTTTAAAAGGAAACATAGAGGGTCACAGATGGGACAGGGCCATCATGGAAATGATGATTCTGGGTAATGGAGGCAACAAGCATGGCTTTGGTAGGGTGAGAGCTTGGCCTTCCCTCTGCTCCTGAGATGACTAGATTTCTGCTGTGTGGGTTGGTATAGCCATAATCTTTCACAGCTCGTTTTCCATCTTGTTGGAGAACAAAGTGAGTCTATGAAGCTGGCCCCGTTCAAACATGGTGCCAGCATATACGGGCAGGCATTGTTACAGCTGCCAGGTTTCCCAAAAGAAGGACAATATGGAGGAAAGATGTCCGCAATTTCTTCAAAAAGTCCTGACAATATCAGACCAAAAACTATCATACCTAAAAGGTGGTCAGATCAGTGTCCCCAAAGTAGAGGGTCACAGAGGAGCAAGACCATTGGAAGAATAGTGACTCTGAGTGATGGAGGAAGCAAGCCTGACTTTGGCAAGGTGGGGGCTTGTCCCACCCTCTCCTAAGATGGCCAGCTTTGAGTTACATGGACCTACGTAGCCATAGCCTTTCATGGCCTAGTTTACATCTTCTTTGAGAAAAGAGTCAGTTTATGGAGCTGGCCTGATTCAAACTAATACGATATATATTACAAATGTGCTTGCTACTGTCCCTTTACTTTTGTCTTTCTTTTCTATTTCTTTTCTATTTTATTTGTGCTTGTTTTAATTTTTCAATAACTTTGCTTTCGCTTATCTGGAAACAAATGTATTACGATCAACTTTTTCAACAATGTGATGCATTGTCTTTAAATAAATATTAAAAAAAACTTAACCAACTCTAGTTACATAGACTTCTTCAATATTTTTTATTGTTGTTGATACCTTCAGAGCTGAATCACTTATATTTATTTCCATAAATATCCCCTAATTCTTTGAAAATGAGTTTTGCATTTGATGAAATATTACTGGTGTTTCAGTGATAATTACTCTTTTTTTTTTCAGAGTTCATCAGTTATGAACTTAGATTTATCTTTTTCATTGAGAGTTTTTTTCAGTTTTTCAACATAATATGTGATACATTATGCATGTGAAGAATGTATAAGAATGATACTATGAAAAAAAAGAATGATACTATGATAACAAGTCATTAAATTTATATAAATAACATAATAGATATTATTTTATAATTTTACATTTTCAACATCACAGGGGTATTCTTTTTTGTTTTTTGTTTTTATTTCTTTTTAAGTCACACCCAGAGGTGCTCAGGGGATACTCCTAGCTCTGTGCCCAGAAATCACTCCTAGCAGGTTCAGTGAACTATACATATGGAATGCCAGGTTTCAAATCCAGGTCTGTCCTGGGTCGGCAGCTTGTAAGGCAAACGTCGTCCTACACTGTGCTATCACTCTAGCTTCTGCAACATCACATTTTTAGAAAAATCTCCAAGTTAAAATGTGTTTGGCTCAAAAAAAAAATGTGTTTGGCTCTTGTTAATTTAATTTCAGTGTTACACAAAGAAATGCAACCCCCTCCATCTTGACTATTTCTAAAATATAAAAGGGACACGTACATCTACTTTGTATATCTCAGATGAATTCCCTTAACATCTATAACTCTTTTCGAATATCCTCATATAGTGACAATTTTGCCCACTGGCTTTGTTGTTTGATTGATTTTCCCCCTTTGAGATCTGTTTTATAAGCAATACTGGTAGAAGAGTATCTCTGTATAAATTTTATGTTTGAACCAAGTTATGGGGAGTGTTGGACTTTATTCGTCGGCCCCCAGATGCACCAACAATATCTTGTGGCATTGCTTCTCTTTTGCATAGGCACATTAAAATGGGAAAATAATACATATGCAAACAAGTCCTTATCTAATAGAGATGGGAACACAAATTTGGTAATGCAATTAGGCCTCTTACTCTGAACATTGGCATTATTTGGCTCAGGCCTCAGAAGAATGGGCATCGCCCACACACACCTGAACAATGGATACCATCTATGGAAACAACCACAATTGTCTATAACATTACCAGGATTCAAGCTTCTACCAGAAAAGACTGACCACTGCTTTGTCATTGACTTACTCCAAGGAGTGCTCCCAGACGACTCAGAAACAGCCTGCTTGCAGGGCAGATCGATCCGCAACTAATGGTGTGCTGAAACTGGAGGATGCTCCACATAAGCCTGACATCGATGAAAGAAATGCACAGAATCTAGAGTCTTTAAATATAAGAACCTGATACCAACAATAGCTAAAGTGTGAAAAAGTTTTACCGGGACCACGGAGAATGGATCGGGTTGGACAGACTGGTATGCCTGGAGCCCAGAGTCGGTCTTATGCCAATAAACTTCTGGGATGAGGCCTTTTTGTAATCAAGTCAAGGATTTTTTTCCATTTTCCCCATTTTTATGGACCTATGCAAACAACAGCGATTGCCACTATCACACCTTTACTATATTTTTTTTACACTTATCCTTTAAGGAAAAAAAATGCAATTTACTGAACTTAAAAACAAATAACTGTAGTAGAATGCCTGTCTTGAATACAGGCAGGGGATGGAAAGGGGGGAGGGGGTAATGTTACAACTGGTGAAGGGGAGTGTTCTGTTTATGACTGTAACCCAACTTAAATAAAAAATATATTTAAAAAATGCAACCACACCTCTGAGGTGAATTTTAAAAAAATTTTATACATTCATTTCTAGATTTACATTTTATCTTTTTTATCCTTTGAATATATTATTTCAGTCCTTTTTTGGTAGTTCATCATGTTTATATATTCTAAATTCTAATGTTCTGATATTAATACTACTAAAGAACTTTCGTTAGATTATTTTTTAATTACAACCTCATCTTTTTCTTTATTGTTCCATTGTTTATCATCAACTTTCATTTTCTCTATTATTAGTACACCTTCTATACTGGAGAAATTTTCATATTGTTTCAATACTTGTTATTGGTGTATTTGAACACAGAGCTGTTTTGTCTGTTTCTTTTTTCCTTTGTAATCTCATACTTGTTTTTGTTGTCAAATCTTCTTATGATGATGATATTTATTCCTGTTTTATTTTTCCTATTGATCTAGGCTATTGTCTTTTTC
This sequence comes from Suncus etruscus, assembly GCF_024139225.1. NCBI lineage: Eukaryota > Metazoa > Chordata > Mammalia > Eulipotyphla > Soricidae > Suncus > Suncus etruscus. Next base: position 6,722,568 of record NC_064857.1, read on the forward strand.
CCCTCTTCATGATTATTTTAAAACACTGACATTAGGGACAGAAATATAGCTCATTTGTACAACAACTTGTGTGAATGAGTTCTATCCTCAGGACCACAAAAAAAAAAATATGTTGATATCTAGGAATATGAGAAGTCTCAAATTACTGGTGTGCAAACTTTGACGCAGGAGTCCCAAACTGAATCCTTAACACCACATGATTCAGCAAACACCACCAGAAGCAATCATCCAAGCACCAAGCCAAGATTAAGACCCTAAAGCACCAGAAGTGACACAAAAACAAACAAAAAGGTGCTAGCATAGGGGCCAGAGCATCTGCACGGTGGTAGGGCGTTTGCCTTGCACGCAGCAGATCCAGGAGGGGTGTTGGTTCAATTCTCAGCATCCCATACGGTCCCCCAAGCCAGGAGCAATTTCTGAGTGCATAGCCAGGAGTAACTCCTGAGTATCACCAGTTATGGCCCCAAAACCACCAAAAAAATAGTGCTGGCATAGAAACTTATTTTAAAATTTGACCCTAGATTCATCCCACACACACAACAAAACAAGGGAAACCCAAAGTTGATTCATGTTAGAATCAACTGTTAGATCAACTGTTAGAATCAATCTGTTAGAACTGCTGCATGCCCCAAGTTTGCTTCTTGCAGCTCTGCCCTCTGCAATGATGGATGCCTCAGGTAATTTCTGGTGCTGTTAGATGTATGTAAGCAAAACAACCAAAGAATCAAATCTTCTGAGAAAACAGCAAATGACCAAAAGGTGTGTGGTTTCTTTGGCCCCGACTGTGACCTACGGAAGTACAGCACTCCTGAGGGCCCTCTGAGTACTACCAGATACTACAGCCGAGGAAGTGTGAACCCCAGTAAGCATCACACCAAAATCCATGTGATCCATGATCATCCATCATTGCAATAAAATCAACAAAGGTAAAACAACAAACGTTTTGTTTTCAGACGTTTATTACACGATTAAACAAAATACTTTTTGCAATGTTGTTTGCACCTGAATCTTGGTTGATGTTTGTTTGTTTGTTTGTTTTAATCATGAACTTTGGTAGTATTTTTTTATTCTTTTGATTCTGGAGTCACATTTGGTAATTCTCAGGGCTGATTCCTATCTCTGTTCTCAGAACTCTCTCCTGGTAAGATTTGGGGAACTATTTGCAGTGTTAGGGGTTGAACCTGGTCCGCTGCATGTAAGACAAGAATCCTACTATGCTGTCTCTCTAGGTCTATGAACATAGCGATTTTTCAATCCTTTTTATTGTTTCCCTACAGATATTTCTTCTTCTACAACAATTTCTTTATTAATCGTATGTCTTACACAAAAGCAATTATTGTCACTCTGTTTTCAATGGCATTTATTACAAGTATCTTTGAGGCAGGTACCTATTGGTGCCCAGGGGTAACTTTTCTTGGTTCTGGTCTGGGACCCATTTGGTGCCAAAGACCAAAGAGGGTTTGCCAGCATCCAAGGTAATCACATTAAACACTAATATATTCTGACCCATAAATCATATCATGTTTCATATTATATGCCAATTATCTTTCTATTTTTTCAACTAATTTTTTTGTTTTGATTTTTGGGCTATACTCCCCTGTGAAGCTCAGGGGTTACTCCTGCCTCTGCATTCAGAAATCGCTCCTGGCTCAGGAGACCATATGGGATGCCGGGGGATCAAACCGCTGTCCATCCTAGGCTAGTACAGGCAAGGTGCACACCTTACTGCTTGGGCCACCACTCCAGTCCCTATTTCAACTATTACTTATTTATATTATTATTTAACTCTATACTCATTGTTCCTCAGACAGTAGACTTTATGTATATCTTCTCAACAAAATTTACTATTTTTCATCTGTCCAGAGCAGGCAGAAGGGATGGAAACTGGGGATACTGGTGACAGAAAATGTACACAGGTGAAGGGTATTGTACAGTGTATGACTAAAATAGAATTATGAATGACTTTGTAACTGTAAAAAAATCAACTGTTTATGAACAACCTTGTAACTCTGGTGTTTAAATAAATTAATTAAAAATTAAAATTTAAAAAAATTGTATCTCTTCTGATGACTGCACGAAGTCATGAAATTTTCCTATACATGGATGGACATGAAATCTATTATGCTGAGTGAAATAAGTCAGAGGGAGAGAGATAAACACAGAATGGTCTCCCTCATCTATGGGTTTTGAGAAAAATGAAAAACATTTGTGTAATGATTCTCAGAGACAAAATAGAGGAGGGCTGGAGGGTCCAGCTCCCGACATGAAGCTCACCACAGGGATCGTTTAGTGCAGTCACAGAAATAATTACACCGAGAACTATCATAACAAAATGTGACTGAATGAGGGAAGTAGAAAGCCAGTCTAGAGTACAGGCCGGTGTGGGGTGGGGAGGAAGGACACTTGGGATATATTGGTCATGGGAATGTTGCACTGGTAAAGGAGATATATATATATATATATATATATATATATATATATATATATATATATATATATATATATATATAGTGTTCTTTACACTGACTGTATAGAAAGAGGAGGTAAAGTAAATGCACCCCATATACTCCTCAATACAGGCCCTTTGCCTAGTCTGTATTGTGAATTGGGGGACAAATTTTTTTTTTAATTTTAAGAAAATTTACCATTTTGTCACAAAACTCTTGATTCTAACATGCAAATGATTTCACTTTGATCAAAGCATCTTTAGACTGATTTTTTATTATACCAATATTATGAATAATATTATGAATTAAAATCTATGATAATTGGCATAAACTTTAAAAATAATTACATTATAGGGGCTGGAGCGATACCACAGAGGTTAAGGTGTCTGCCTTTTACATGGCCAACACAGGACTAACAGTGGTGCAAATCCTGGCATCCCATATGGTCCCCCGAGCCTGCCAGAGTGACTTCTGAGTGCAGAGCTAGGAATGATCCCTGAGAGCTGCGGGATGTAACCCCAAAACCAATACTATTACTACTAATAGTATTTACATTAAAAAAAAACTTTTTCAGGGGTGGGAGAGATGGCATGGAGGTAGGGCACTTGCCTTGCATGCAGAAGGACGGTGGTTCGAATACTGACATCCCATATGGTCCCCATAGCCTGCTAGGAGTAATTTCTGAGTATAGAGCCAGGAGTAAGCCCTGAGCACTGCTGGGTGTGAACCCCTTCCCCACCAAAAAAAGCTTTTTCAGGGTTGGATAGATAATACGTACCCACTCCCCATTCTATATCTCTAGCCTTATATATCCTTTTCTTTGTTCATTTTAATTTGCTTTTTGTTTTGAGCCATACCTAGCTGTTCTCACAGCTGACTCCTGGCACTGCTCTCAGGGGTCAATCCTGGGAGTCTTAGAGGACCTTATGTGGAGCCCACTAAGCAAACCTGGGTCATGAGTATGCAGTAAACACTCTACGTATTCCAATATTTCTCCACAGCCACTAGTCCTAAATAGCCTTTTATCTGTACTCCCTGGCATAGCAATCCACACAAAGTATTCAATGAGTATTATTGAACTGAAAAGTCAAAATATCCTCTGATTATTTCAAATAAATTATTATGATCATGCAATGTTTACTGAGCAATTAATAGTAATTGAGATATCTTACTATGCTCATTCTCTTCATTATTTATATTCCATACTAGGTTTAATTTTCTAAATTTAATAAAGGTATCTCTTTAAATTTAAAAAAATTTACTAAGCATTACACAGAAAAATATCATTTTTGTTCAAAGAATTTATTTTGATGACTTGACTAATAACACTTTCATATTTCTGTTCTATACTTGTACCAGCCCACTAGTATATCAATAACCTCCACCACTGTCCCATGACACTTCCTCCCTCTTTGTCACCACAGATCTCTGTTCATTTGTCACTATGACAGGAGCACTTATCTATGGGGAATTGCTAATCCTCTGCTACGTTTCTATACATTTCACATAGGAACAAGATTGTTCAGTGATTATCTATTTCCTTCTAACTCACTTCTCTTAATATGATGTCCTCCAGCTCAAACCAGATTGCAGCAAACTGCGTGTTTTCATCTTTGCTCATAGTTGAGTAGTATACCATTATGATTGTGTGTGTATATATATATATATACATATATATATACATATATATAATCACAGTTTTATCGTGCACTCATCTCTGTTGGTCACTTTAGTTATTTCCAGCTTATAACTACAGTGAATTATGTGACAATAAACATTGCTTCGTTTTCTGAAATGTTCACACACAATTTTCCATGAGGGTTAAACCAGTTATTAGACCCACTAACTAGATATGAGAATTCCTTTTTTGTCACACTCTGGTCAACACTGATTATTTTTATTTTCTTTTTACAAGTATCTTTCTCACTAGAACGAGATAATGCATCATTATTTTGGTTTACATTTCCCTGCTAATCAGTGATAATAAATACTTTTTCATATGCCTGTTGGCCACTTTTGTCTTCTTTGAGGAAGTATCTGTTTTTTTTTTTTTTTGTTCCTGAGCTTTGGAACTGCTTTATATTAACTTGTAGGTTACTTCTTTATCTGAGGTTCATTGTGTGACAGATGATTTTCTTTATTCCATAAGATGCAGTTTTTACTGGGCACATCATTTGTTTTATTGTGCCTAGCCTTCTGAGTTTAACGCAGTGCCATTTGTTTATCTCTGCTTTGAAAGATGTCCATCTCATTAAAAATTCCTCTGAGTTCAGTATCACAGATCATTCCACCTATTTTCATCAATGTATTTAATATAAGCAGATCTGATATCAAAGTCTTTAATTTATTTTGAATAAACTAGTTTTGTTATGTTTTGACATGAAGCTAACTAGAATGATACAGTACAGCAGGTAGAGCACTTGCCCCGCATGTAGCCAATCCAGGTTCACTCCCTGGTACTATATATTGTCCCTCCCAATCTGCCCAGGAGTAATTCATGAGCAGAGTCAGGAGCTAGCCCCTAACCCTGCAAGTTGTGACCCAAAATAAATAAATTGTGGCCCATAAATAAAATAACTAGTTTTCTCAGAACCATTAGTTGAAGAAACCTTTCTTGCTCTACCTCTTGCACTCAGCTCCTTTGAAGTGCAGGGGATTGAAGCCTGGAGTGCTGTATGCAAAGTATGTGTTAAGCCCATTAAGCTATCTTTCTGGCCTATGTATGCCTTCATAAGTTCTTATTCATCTGTCTCCCTAGTTCTTCTCAGATACTTCTTTGTAAGATTCTGTTATCTTCTAGGACAAAAAAAAAAAAAACTTAATTATTTGTATGGGTGAAGAAAAGAAAATGAAGATACAATTTTTCATCAATTTAGGAGGGCTCTAGTCTTTCTTTTATCATATGCTTGAGTAATCATTTAAATTTTATCTATTTTCATATAAATCCCCTAGGACATAGATACCAAGCAAAAAGTATATCGGAAGAAACAGAAAACTAAATATAGATATGGAATCTGCATCATAAATTACTTTACCCAAAACACTGGTTATATCAGGTACATGGAAAAGTTTCTTTCAAACGCAAGTCATTTAGAGTGAAGGTACCAAATCACTCTTCTGAGGTGAATCAGAGTTGGGTGTGTGAGAGAGAACTTGAGCTCTGTTGGCAGAATACAATGAACTCAAAAGGACCCTTGCAAAGCATCATGACAATATGCTAAGTGGTATAAACTTCTTTATATTATACCAGTAAGGATATAAGAGGATTATGTCTTCTCTAGTTAACTTGCTATCTCAGTTATGGACTCTATAATTGAAGGGTAGTTTAACGTTTATGAAGAAAGGGTTGGGGTTGCAAAACAGTTTCCACCAGGTTGAAAAATAAAGCCACTTTCTCTACAACCCCATTTTCTGTCTGTCTACGGAACTCAGCAAAAGCTTTGGTCTCCAGTGAAAGATGAATCCTTATTTCAATAAGGCTGTCTCAAGACTATCTGAACAGGGAAAGTTTAAAATCAGCATAATTATATTTCATGGGGCAATAAACACTTTTGGTTTAAGTGCACATAATTTGTCTTTTTGTTACGTTAGTATTTTTCTTTATGGTGAGCATAAAATAATGATTTGTGATGATCCTCTAGAGCATAGCATTTTTAAAAAATTCCTTTAAGCACCATGGTTACAGAAATGTTCATAGTTGAGTTTCAGTATAGAATGGACAGTGCCCCTCACCAGTACAACTTTCCCACCACCAATGTCACCCATTCCTCCCCATCACTTTTAAAAAGTATTCTACTCTTTCTTTTTCTTATTATATTTTTTATTTATGAGTTAAGTTTTAGAGAAAAATCTCTTTAGTATTTGGTGTAGAAAAAAATAGAGGTAGGTAACTAATGTTCAGAGTTGTTCTAATTCTGTGACCTAAGTTTTTCAGGAAGCAGAGAAGGAAGGGACATTGAAATAATGGCGGTAGGATCCTGGCATTTGTGTGCATATGGTGTAACAATACAGCAAGTATAAAAAAAAAATAATATCAGACTAGTGAGATAATGCAGTGCCTGAGGCATTCAGCCAACCTGGCTTCAGTCACAGAGTGTATATACTTTGTCAAACCCCTGAGCACACCTCCGTATGGTCCAAAATCCTCCCAAAAGTAAAACTAAAACAATAATATTCTACTATCATAAAAAATTTTTTCATTGAAAATAAGTTAACATCACCTCAATACAATATGAATTGGAAAAAGGAAACGTGGAAAATAAATCGCACATAAAAAGGAAACAGCGTGTTTTACTGTAGGAAACCAGGGTTCCCCTCTTTCCCTTCAAATCTCATTCTGTGATCCCAGCCTGAATTGGGTGTGCCTCGAGTTTAGTCGCCTTGCCTTTGATTGGTATTCAAGTGGGGTGCTGAGGATGGCAGGCTTTAATCTCTGCAACACATGGTAATTTTTGCATCCTCCCCCAGTTTCCACCTGTTCCATGGTCCAGTGGAGGACTGAAAATCCTATCAAGGGAACGCAGACCGCCTGAACCTGCGTTTCTGGCTCCAGCCCATCACATGTGCACTCGGCCTGCGGCAACCCCAGCCAGCTGCAGCCCAGCGATCCTGTTATCAGATGACGGATGGCTTTATATCAGGTGTTTAAAAGGATGCACTGCCCCATCTGGTCAATGATTTGGGAAGTCTGGCCTTGCTTGATGAATGGGGGACGTGACAATGCCAATCAGAGTGACCGGGGCAGTCCCCTGCTGTCGCCCCACCAGCTAGTCACAGCCTTCCTACCGCTTTACTTTTTCCATACCTTGTCACTCAGCTGAGGTTCAACCCTCGTGTCACTAAATTGTCCCTAAATTACATCATTAATCCAAATAATGCCCTTGCAAGAACCTTTCGAAAATTCATACAAGGCTGTTGACAGATTGACGGTCAAAAATTAGAGGCTAAGACTTCAATTGATTAGTTCCATCTTTTGTAAAGTTCTTCCAGGTGACCATTTGTTTGGAAGTCAAGATGGCTGTTGGGGGGAAACTGCCAAAATCTGACTCAAAATCATATTAAAATCCATCCTAATAGGAAAAGCCTAGGGGCTGGAGTGAGAAGTGAGAGGGTAAGTCACTTGCCTTACATAAAGCAGACCTAGGTTTGATCCCCAACACCCCAAATTTATCCACAATCTCCACCTAAAGAGGAGACTGGCGACTCTCAGTGCAGAGTCAGGAATAAGACCGGAGCAATGCCCAACACTTGAGCAGGTAGCAAGAGGAATATATCCCTTGGTAGTATTAGTTGTCCGGTTTGTCTTTCCATACATTTAAATGACGTTCTAACAAAGGTGTGCCTGAAACATCTTTGTGAGATGTTTAATAGTTGGTATTCATCTACTTATTTAATTTTTTAAGAATTTATAATGCCTGTTAACCAGTGCCAATTTTGCTGGTATTTTGTTGCCTGTAGGGATTATGTCTCCTTAGGACTAAATGACAGAGCACAAGACGAAATGGAAATTTCAAAGAGTGGAATCGATGTCCCATCATTCCCTTGATGCTGTATCGTGAAAGCACAATCTATTTATACCTAGAATATCATATCAATTACTCATTGTAGCAAACAAATATCAAGTAATGGAGATGAAGCAGGCTGCAGGAACACTTCAAAAACAATTTTCTATGCAATATTTATTTTCATCAACAATTCCAAATGACTGTGAAAAACTCATGAGCCAAGCACCAATTGTTTTATTTCTAATTTAAAAATACATTGTCATCTAGGTCTTTGATGAAAGTGTCACTTTGTCCACCCTTGTTAGGAAGCACATCATTTTTTTTTTGCCACCATGAGCAGTGAATAAACAAAACAAAGGAGAGTTTAATGGGAATGACAGCACAGCAGGTATATTTATGATTGAGTATCGTTTTAGCTTCATCCAGGAAAATTGTCAACCATTCCAGAAATAAAAAATAAAACGGTATGTACTGTATAATATAACCTCTTTAAATTGGCAATTTGGAGCCGTCTGATAATTCATTCTTAAGCAAACCTCAACTGCTTGCTACCTACAGTACTCATTAGCCTGTCCATCTTCCTATTCCCTGAAGAGCATATGGAACTATGATTGTTAGAAAAAAAATGTGCTGCTGTGTGTGTTTGCTGTTTAATACATGTATATATGTTTCCCATGTTCTTTATGCAATTGTTTTGAAGACCCTGAACAAGTTCTTTTTATTTTTATTTTAAACTGGAATATAGTTACTGCTCTCTGAGTGTTTTGCAATAGATTCATTCTAGATAAATAATGTATTACATACGATATCACATACAGTAGATTTTTTTTATTCATCTATTGAGCTTAACATGCAAAAGCTCAAGATAGAAACCACCAAATTTTAAGAGCAACAGCTCTCTGGATGTGGCACATTTGCAAATATGGGTATTTCAGGGTGCAAATTAAAATAGTTTGATGCACCATATCACACTTTCTCAATGAAAGGGAAACTTTCCTTGTGCTTACTATAAACACTTCATTTACACGTTTATTTGAGACTTTGTTAAATTAGATTATGTAAACACAGGCTGGATAGCGAGTCAGATTTAATACACATGAGTTTCAAAACTGACTCGCATGCTGAACATAAAAAGTAGAAAGGACTTCACCAAGATTTATTGATTCATGTCAAAGCATCATTACTTTTCAAAGTGTGAAAAATGATCATATATTTATGACCTGCCGACTGAAGCTGTTTCGTGAATTAGTGAAAGCTCTGGAGAGGAGCAGCCTAATTGCATTATCATAGAATCCGAGATGGTTGTCAATTTCCCCCATTTAGCTTTTCTCCTTTAGTTTGTTCAAATGAAGGTGCCATACGTTGCTTGAATTCACTAATACCCTGATGAACGAGGTATTTTCCCGGTAGGCTTGCTACCAGTATAAACACTGAATTAGGAATGATAGACCATCAATCATATCTCCTTCAAACAGATCTCTGCCCTGAAATTATTCATTATATATTAGGGCCATTTAAAAAGTTTTCATACAGGAGTCACTGGTGAAAAAAACTTAATATGTCCATCATCTTTCTTGCTGCCTTTAGAAGTGGTGACATCGGTGACCTTTTTTTATTAGCACTCAGTCAGGGACTCCTTCATTTAAAAATATGGCACCACTTCACCTAGAGTGCTAACTATTCTTTATATCCTAAATAATACTAGATATCGTGGTTGGATAGTTATTTCCCATGAGTCAATAGTAGTTCTCCACATCCACATCAACAGATGCAGAAGTCTTGTTTAAAGAAATGCTTGCTTACCTCTTCCGCTTTTGTTATCTACAAGTCTAAGATGACCTAGTGATTTGTGCCATGGCTTTTTTTTATATGCAAAGGGTCAATGTTTGCCCTCCAGCCTCCATGTATAGTTCCCCTGAGGTTTTGTTTCTTTAATGGAAATTACGCGTATGCATCCAAGGGCAAGATTCCTCCCAGAGGGATTTATCCTGCCTCGATGTGCAAACATAATTCTCATTAAAATTAATAGAATTGTACACAACATCTAGGGGAGAAATAGACTCCTAGGTTCAGATCATCTCATTCTGTTTCATGAAGAAGATGACAAGGTCTGCCTTGAAGGTGGGCAGACAGCCAAAGGTTGCAGAGTTAAGATAAGCAATCAGAACTTCAGTGCTCACAGACACTCACTGTGGGACTTGGAAATTCTGGGGGTGTTTTTTGCATGAAATTGTGAGAGAAATCTAGCTAGACGCTTGTTTGCTAAGCTTTTCTTCAGTGCTACAATTATTTCCATGATTTCTTCTCCAGGGAATTCAGAAAAACTGGGCATTACTTAGTCTTGGTTCCTAAACTGAAGATTTGGGTCATTTGTATTTATCAGAATCACTGGACCATTATATTTGCCTATTTTTTCCTTTTGTACTGCTTCAAAAAATACCTCTCATTTGACTTGATAAGTGGTATTTAACTCCTGGTGTGTTTTAGGCCTTGAGAAATCAACTCTTTATTCTAGGAAAATACAGCTTTAATGCACATATTGCTAAACTTGTATAAATTCAACCAAACAATCTTTTTAGATCAACTGAAGGTATATACAGCATAAATTAAAAAAAAAAAAAAGTAATCTTAGCATAAAAATCTATAAATGTTGTTGTTTCAGTTTAAATATTACAAATCATTCATAAAAATATAAAACATCATTATTTGGGGGTGAGGTGGAATGGAGTGGAGAAATGAATTATTAGTTTATTATTATTATTATTATTTTGCTTTGGGGCCACACCCTGTGATGTTCAAGGATTACTCCTGGATATGCACTCAGAAATTGCTCCTGGCTCAGGGGACCATATGGGACTCCAGGGATCGAACCAAGGTCTGTCCTGGTTGGACACATGCAGGGCAAATGCCCTACTGCTGTACTATCACTCTGGCCCCTAGATTATTATTTTTTAAAAATCCAATGACCAGCTGTATTTTTTTTATTTATTTTTTTTAATTTTATTTAAACACCTTGATTACATATATGATTGTGTTTGGGTTTCAGTCATGTAAAGAACACCACCCATCACCAGTGCAACATTCCCATCACCAATGTCCCAACTGTGTTTTTTAAACAAAACAATTGTAAAACACTAATATCATCATGCTGAAGCATATCTGACAAGAATTTCTAACTCTGAAGGGATAATACAGAAGGTAAGGTACTTGCCTTGTATTGAGCTGACCCAGGTTCCATCCTTGGCACCACATATGTTTCTGGAACTGCACACAGAGCCAGGAGTTTTGAGTGTGGTCCAAAAACAAACAAACAAAAATTCTAGTTCTGTCATTTACAAAAGCCAGTGTGATATGTTATCACTTCAGTTGATTTCGTTTCTTAAAATTAAGATGTTGTTTTTAAATAATCTTTCTAAGAAAACATATTTTTGTTTAGTTTAAGGGTTTTTTTATGTTTCATTTTATTGTTTGTTTATTTGTTTTTTTGAGGGGACAGACCATGTGGTGCTCAGGAACTATTTCTGGCTTAGTGTTTGGGAAATAAATTCCTAGTGGTTCTTAAAGAATCATGCAATGCCAAACACTGAATGCAGGACTTCCACAAACAAAGCATTTGCTGTAGTCCTTGGAGCTCTCTTATGCTCACTCAGACACATGCTTTTTCACCCAGTGCCAGGGATCAAACCAATGTTGTATATATGCAAGTCACAAACTTTCCTACTCAGTCATATCTCTGCTCATTCAAATGCAAAATATACAAATCACTGAGTCAAATAAGCCACAAGTCTATATCTATCAAAATATGTAAAATATACCTACATAGAAAAGTAACTTTTTGACATTGATTTATTTAATCATTGTCGTTACAAAATAGTTCAAGTGGTAGGTCTTTTGCCTTGCATGTGGCCATCCCAGGAGGGACACAGTTTGGTTCTCAGCATGCCCAGACTGTCAGGGGCATTTTCTGAGTGCAGAGTCAGGAGTAAACCCTGAATACTGCCAGGTGTGGCCCAAAACCAAACAATCAATCAATAAAGTTTAAAATTTTTAAAAATAAGTAAGTTCTCTTGGATCCCAAGCTGGGAACTAGCACGGCTTCTGCACCAGCACCAGGAATCAAACTTACACCTGGGAAGACCGTAATGCCACCCTGGAACCCACTGCTCCAGAGTAGATTCATATGATACTCTGAAGACTAGAAAACAGCAACAATTTGCTTTCAGGGTAGGTTTTTATGCCTCACCACCTAACAGTGAGATGAAATCAGAAGATGCTTCATGACACTCTGGCTTTGACATAAGATCTGTTCAAAAACCAAGATCTCTAATTGTTTGTTCTTGGGCTACACCCAGTGACGCTCAGGAGTTACTCCTGGCTATGCGCTCAAAAATCACTCCTGGTTTGTGGGACCATATGGGATGCCAGGGGATCAAACCACGGTCCTAGATCAGCCACATGCAAGGCAAACACCCTACTGCTGCGCCACCACTCTGGTAACAAGTAAAGATATTATTTTAAGGGGCCAGCGAGGTGGCACTAGAGGTAAGTTGTCTGCCTTGCAAGCGCTAGCCAAGGAAGGACAATGGTCCCCCCCAAGCCAGGGGCAATTTCTGAGTTCTTAGCCAGGAGTAACCCCTGAGCATCAAACGGGTGTGGCCCGAAAAACCAAAAAATATATATATTATTTTAAAAAGAAATCTTTATGTGTATCTTCTAGATAGGGGCTTCTACCCGCCTTTTTCATAGGACCTTAGGACATAAATTACATAGTTGTACCTCATATTTCTGCATCTTTCTACAAATTGAGAACAGAAAAATAAATAGATGGGGGCCCATTTAGCCAAGTGGTCTCAGGTGTATTGGTGGCGGGAAAAAATGTCAGAACTAAATACCCAAGCCACAAGCAATGAAAATAGAATCAAGCAACCCAAACTATAAAAATTTAAAATTAAAATGGACCTGTTACAGTAGTTAGCCAGGGGGCTAACTGTGAATGTATGGGATACATACTGAAACTTTGGTAGAGGGCGAGCAACACTAGTGGTGGGAATGCCCTAATGCGCTGTCACTGTATGCCTAAAATACAACTAGGAAGGACTTGTAATTCACAATGGTCTCAATAAAAAATGTAAATTAAGAGGAGAAAAGCAAGCAAGTTCTCTATTACTGAAAGTGTTAGCAAAAGAAATGGATGATTATATGACAAGAGTTCTACAAAGGAGATTCAAACATGTAGTAAATATATTACTTTTAAGTTCTTACTGTTTACATTCTATCATATAATTCGGTCTATTATAAAGTACAACAAATGGCTCCACAAAACTATTTCAATTCAAGTAACCCCCCCTCTGTCATAAACGCCATAGGAAATATTGAATGCTTTATTGAAATATAATTGTATTAAAATTAATTGACTACAACCACATTCTTAACTGCAGAAGTTATAGAATGAACAGAAATGAGACCAATTTTTCTATAGTTTATATTTTCTTTCTTTTTTTTTTTTTTTGGTTTTTGGGTCACACCCAGTAGCGCTCAGGGGTTACTCCTAGCTCTATGCTCAGAAATCGCTCCTGGCAGGCTCAGGGGACCATATGGGATGCCAGGATTCAAACTACCATCCTTTTGCATGCAAGGCAAAAGCCTTACCTCCATGCTATCTCTCCAGCCCCAGTTTATTTATTTATTCAATAAATACTCAACACCTACTACATTTCTAGGTTTTGTTTTAGGAGCCAAGAATACAGTGAATAAAATAAAATCTTTGCTTTCATTTAGCAAAAATTTGATCAAGCAAACAAACACATTTGCAAGAATAGTGAAGTGCCAAAAACTAATAAATAGGGGCCAGCGAGGTGGCGCTAGAGGTAAGGTGTGTGCCTTGCAAGCACTAGCCAAGGAAAGGACCTCGGTTCGATCCCCCGGGCGTCCCATATGGTCCCCCAAGCCAGGGGCAATTTCTGAGCGCTTAGCCAGGAGTAACCCCTGAGCATCAAACGGGTATGGCTGAAAAAATAAATAAATAAATAAATAAATAAATAAATAAAAAAAGGGGCATTTTATCGGGAATCTAAATGAAATAAGAGACTCAAAACACATTTTCTGGACAGACAAGAGGCTTTTCTGGGATACAGAACTATATAAAAAATAAGAGGGGGGTAAAGAGATAGTAAGGGGATAAGGCACTTAGTTAACCTGGACTTTAATCCCTCAGTGCCACAAATGGTTCTCAGAGCACTATCAGAAATAATCTCTGAACACAGAGCAAGGAATAACCACTAATGAGGGGCCAGAGCAATGGTGCAAGCTGAAAGGCATCTACCTTGCACGCACTAGCCTAGGACGGACCGTGGTTCGATTTCCCAGCATCCCATATGGTCCCCCAAGTCAGGAGTGATTTCTGATCACATAGCGAGGAATAATCTCTGAGCATCACCAGGTGTAACCCCAAAACCAAAAAAAAAAAAAAAAAAAGGAATAAGCACTAATGAGTCCATTCAAGGGAAAAAAAGAAAAGAAAAGAAATGAGCAGAGGATACCACAGTTAGTGACACTGTGGTAGATGACCTGGCAGAGAAGAAAACTTTGCTGGGAAAGATTTGTGTTCATGTTTATCATTTTCATCTGCCATCTAAGAAGGTGAGGTCAGCACTGGAGTAAATGAATGGGCTATGAAGTCACATGTTTACATTGTCTTAATGGTTTCCTGCAAGCTAGGTGAAGGAAATGTTATTGAGAGGCTGGAGAGATAGTACAGTGAATAAACAAGTGTTTCGATAACTGTCTAACCATATGGTCCCCTGAGCCCTACAGGAGTGAAGGCTGAGCACAGAACTGAGTTAGGAATAACATAGTTGGATATAAAGAGAAAAGAGTTGAAAAACTATCTATACCAAAGACCAAGAAGTTTGAGTAAATGTACTGAGAATTGCCCCTCAAATTGATAATGCCAGAAGTTATTAATGATCTTTATTTATTTATTTATTTATTTTATTTTTGGGCCACACCCAGTGATGCTTAGGGGTGACTCCTGGCTATGCACTCAGAAATTGCTCCTGGTTTGGGGGATCATAAGGGATGCCAGGGGATCGAATCGAGGTCTATCCTAGGTCAGCCTTATGCAAGGCAAATGACCAACTGCTACACCACTGCTTCGGCCCCTTTATTAGTAGTCTTGACAAGAACTTGTTTAGCTAAATGGGTAAAAAGAAAGCAAGCTCAAGAGGATATAAAAAATAGAAACAAATTTTTCATCTTGTCCTTAAAAAATACTGCAAAGAAATGTCTCAGTATTTTAACTTGTTTTTCTATTTCTTTTATGATTTTGCTTCAAGTTGATGTGAGTATAAGTCTAAATATTTTTCCATCAGATATGACCAGATTTAATAGTTAGAAGCACCCCAGAATGACAGAGCCAGGGAATGACAATGTACTGTATTCATCAGGAAAATACTGAAGCAATTACTAGCTACTATAAAAGATAACCTAAAAATATCAGTCGCTATGCTAATATTCGAATAACTCTTTGCCTTTGTTAAGATGATAGTGATGACCAAATGCTTACAGAGAACACAGTTTCAAAAAGGTGTGGTATCTCTAATGAGGTGTAGTAGCAAAAATAAAAGTGAATAGAGAATAAAAGACTCTCTCTCCATCTTTTTAAAAAAAAGTTTTAAGAATATTCTTAGTCTAAGATGATCTAAGTTAGAAGGTGAGAAAGTAATATGGAGAAATAGATATCAAATTAGGATGATGTCATAAATACAAATCAATATTTTCTAGAACACTTTAAATGTCAGATAATGAATAGATTATTGAACAAATAAACAGGGCACTGAATTATGGTGACAGTTCATAGTCCAAAGAGCAAAAGAGCACACAAGCAAATCGATGGGACCTGAATACCCCAAGAGCATATTTCTATGTGTCACCTAATAACCAAGGACAAAACTTCCAGAGAAAGTGTTATGTAGGTGGAATCTGGGATATTGAGTAAAATTTAGCTGAGTTTAGTAATGCCTCTGATAACATCCCACTGACCATCTGTATTCATCACCATCAGAATGTTTGATTCTAGGGGCCAAAGCGATGGCACAACCAGTAAGGCGTCTGTCTGTCTTGCCCACAGTAGCCTAGGATGGACCACAGTTTGATCCCCCAGCATTCCATATGGTCCTCCAAGCCTGCAAGGAGCGATTCCTCAGAGCCAAGCCAGGAGTAACCCCTGAGCACCACCGGATGTGGTCCAAAAACAAACAAACAAGACATTTAAAATGTCAAAATGAGAGCTGGAGCAATAACACAATGAGTAGGTTGCTTGCTATGCATGTGGCTGACCATAGTTTGATCCGTGGCACCTCATATGGTCCCCTGAGCCTGAGATTTCTGAGTGCAGAGTCACGAATAACCCCTAAGCACAGCCAGGTGTGTCCTAGAAACAAAAAAAGAATCAAAATGCTATTAATTTTATATATACCATTTTAATTATTTATTTTATATTTTACCTATTTATTTTTATATTTTTTGTTTGTTTTATTCTGGCATGACTTTATTTTTTTTTTTTATTTCTCAAAGGAAAAGAAGAACTAGCAGTATAGTAGAGCAGGTAGGGCATTGCCTTGGAAGCAGCCAACCTAGATTCAATCTACAGCTTCTCAGATGAGTACTGCCAGAAGTCATCTCTGAATACAAAACTAAGAGCAAGCGCTGAGCAACCCCAGGTGTGGCCCAGAAATAAAAGGAAAAATCAAAGTAAAATAAATAATGAAATGTCAGAGAGATAGCACAGTGGTAGGGTGTTTGCCTCGCAAGCGGCAGACCCAGAATGGACCCAGGTTCGATTCCCTGCTTCCCATATGGCTCCTCGTGCCTTCCAAGAGTGATTTCTAAGTGCAGAGCCAGCAGTAGCCCCTGAGTGCCATAGTGTATGACCCAAAAAAGAAATGGAAATGCGGATTTGAAGGTACACCAGGTTGTCAGGGCTTACTCCTAGTATACAGCCCCGTCATAAATGTAGGCAAAATAATAAATAAGGCTGGGGCTGGAGCAGTGGCACTGTGATAGAGCATTTGCCTTGCATGCAGCTGATGTAGGACAGACCAGGGTTCGATCCCCTGGCATCCCAAGCCAGGAGCAATTTCTGAGTGCATAGCCAGGAGTAACCGCTGAGCATCACCATGTGTGGCCCCTCCGCCCAAAAATAATATAAAGCAAGAATATATATCTATATACATAGATATATAAATATATATTAAAGATGTGGGCAAAAGAAGAGACAGGGTAAATATAAAGCAAATATTCTTCTCAGGCAGTTGTGGCAAATGCACCCTAAAGTAAGAAAACATACATCTTAGGAATGCCAGCAAAAGTGGACACAGAGTAAGAAGGTATACATATCAAGGGGATGACACAGCAAATGTGCCCTATATAATACTATAAAAATGAGTGGACAGTATTTAACCACACTTAAAACTGAAATAAGAAAAGAATTGCTGGGGCCAGAGTGATAGCATGGAGGTAGAGCGTCTGCCTTGCGTGCAGAAGGTCGGTAATTCGAATCCCGGCATCCCATATGGTCCCCCAGCCTGCCAGGAGCAATTTCTGAGCGTAGAGCCAGGAGAAACCCCAAGCGCTGCCGGGTGTGACCCAAAAACCAAAAAAAGAAAAAAGAAAAAAAAAGAAAAAGAAAGAAAAGAAAATAAGTGCTAAATGAGAACCAATTCAAAGGCCTTTGATATATGCAGACTTGGGCTAAGAAAAGTGCATGGCTAAAAAACATGCAGATGAACAAGTTTAGTGGTATTCTTCTAATATGTGTATTTACACAACAGTCAGATATGTTAGAAAGTTCTTTTCTGCCTCAGGATCTTTGTACATGCTAGAGTTCATTTCCACCACAATATCACAAATATCCATCTCTTCTCTGAACACTCTCAGCCAGACTTTCCCAGCTCTCTTGTACTCAATGTTGGTCTCAGCTTCAGTATATTCTGAGTTGTATGTCCATTCATCAATCTAATTATGTTTATAATTTTTTATTTTATTTATTTATTTATTGTTAGTTGTTTATTATTACTGCTGTATCCCTCACCCACATATAACCCATTAGAGTTTTTTCAATTACTCAAATCAAAATTCAGAATGTCCCTCTTGCCTTTCTCTTCTCTCACTTCCACTATGAAAGTCCTCAACTCCATGCCCCGACAGACATCTCACTGATTTCCTTACTCCCTCATCCAGCCAATCCTCTGTTAAGTTGTCAGAGGAAAATCCAGAAGGTAAAGTCATACTATCACTGCTCACCTCTCAGAATAAAAATGATAATGTTTATCTTGGCCCAGAACACCCCACAAGAACATGTCCCACCATCTCCAGTTCTTACTTCCTCTCCCTCTCCCTTTTCTACCCTGCACATGGGGCCCAACCTGGCACTCAGCCATGTATATGGTCACCTGGCCTGATGGTACTCTCAGCACTCACATCCTTTGACTGGCAGATGCTGGCCCCAGAGCTCTGTGTTCAGAAACCATCTCCATGGTCCCTTCCTCCTGCTTTATTTGTCCTCAGAGTTCTCATCACTACATGGCATATGTATTAATTGGTTGTTAATTGTCAGTCTTTGTTTGTTGTAATTGTCAGTGCCATGGGGTCCATTAGAGTCCATCACAGGAGTGCTGGGAATAGAGCAGACACTCAATATGCATTTTTTCAATGAAGGAATGAGTTCATATCAAAGTAGTACCTGAGAAATAAACAGTGAGACAGAACTCTTCTTTCTGTGTAGAAAAATATAGGAAGACTAGGAGAAAAGGGCTGCAAGAATTTGAAGGTATTAGAAAGTAGAAACAGGGAGCAAGTGTTACAGAAGACTGAACACCACAACAACGATGGATAGGAACCTCTAGAACCTAGAGACTCTATCCTAGACCCTGACCTATAACTCGCGCAAATACCAAGATCGCTAGCTACAGTGGCTTGATTTTCTCACACACAACTGAGAGGAAACTTTCCTGGCATCACAAAAAAGCCTTTGATGTGGGGTAATGAGTATATATGGAGCCAGGAGTTGATCCCATGATGGTATGCTTCAAGGATGAAGAAACCCTGAATCTCTTAGGCCACGGGAATTCCCTTTCTTCCCCAATGCTTACTGTGCCTATGCAAAAAAAAAAAAAAAAGAGAGTGGGGGAAACGCCAAACCCTGCCACTCCAGCACCCATACTTTTTCTTGTTTTGTTTTGATTTGTTAGTTTTTGACTTTATTTTCCTTCTCTTTTTTCTTCCACTTTTCTCTTTTTTTCACACTTGTGGTTATTATTTAGAGATTTATTTTTATTTTTATTTGCTGGGTCCATTTTTTTTCTTTTTTCTTCCATTTTTCTTTTCTTTTTTTTTCTCTCTCTTCTTTCTTTTTTTGGTAGTTGTCACCAAATTTTTTTCTCCCTTTTTTCTTATTCTTTTTATCTCCAATGACGGTGGAATGGATGCTCAATCTACAACAAGCTGTAAAGTGGAGACCAGTTGCACTAGCACTCTGGGGGGTAAAGGAGGGAGATATGGGATGCATACTGGGAACAGGGGCTGAGGGAGGGCAGCACTGGTGGTGGGAATGCCCCTCATTCATTGTCACTATGTACCATAAATGCTGCAGTGAAACATTTGTGATGCACTTTGGTCACAATAAAAATTTAAAAAAAAGAAAGAAAAGAAAGAAAGAAAGAAAGAAAGAAAGAAAGAAGGAAGGAAGGAAGGAAGGAAGGAAGGAAGGAAGGAAGGAAGGAAGGAAGGAAGGAAGGAAGGAAGGAAGGAAGGAAGGAAGGAAGGAAGGAAGGAAGGAAGGAAGGAAGGAAGGAAGGAAGGAAGGAAGGAAGGAAGGAAGGAAGAAAGAAAGAAAGAAAGAAAGAAAGAAAGAAAGAAAGAAAGAAAGAAAGAAAGAAAGAAAGAAAGAAAGAAAGAAAGAAAGAAAGAAAGAAAGAAAGAAAGAAAGAAAGAAAGAAAGAAAGAAAGAAAGAAAGAAAGAAAGAAAGAAAGAAAGAAAGAAAGAAAGAAAGAAAGTAGAAACAGGCACTAATGTGCATGCTAGAGAGAATCCTAGACTCTGGCTCACCAAGGCTTTCAACACGGCTGGAAGTGATCCCTAAATACATCATAGGGTGTTGATCCAATGCCATGAAAAGAGAAAGTAAATGTAAAGGAATAAAATTATTAAGAAAAATAAAAGTATGCATAAAATTTAGGAATTTTGGGGCCGGGCGGTGGCGCTGGAGGTAAGGTGCCTGCCTTGCCTGCGCTAGCCTAGGACGGACCGTGGTTCGATCCCCCGGCGTCCCATATGGTCCCCCAAGAAGCCAGGAGCAACTTCTGAGTGCATAGCCAGGAGTAACCCCTGAGCGTCACAGGGTGTGGCCCAAAAACCAAAAAAAAAAAAAAAATTTAGGAATTTTATAATGAACCATAATTAACATTTATTGAGATAATTGCATTCACTATTCCAGATAGTGTATCAGGCCCCTAACATGTTTTGTTTTCATTTTATTAGATTGGTTTTGGTTTGTTGAATAGTGCAAGCGGTTAGAACTTAGAATTTCACACATGCAAGGTTCGGAATTTCACACGTGCAGAACCCAGCTGCTGAGCTCTGTCCCTGGACCAAATTATTCCCAATTCTGAAATATTTGTGAGATAAAAATTCATTCTATTTGATACATTAAAAAAAAAAAAGACTGAGAAGTTAACTAATTAGAAAGCAAAGTCTCAGTTCTAACAAGTACCAGCAGTGAAAATCAGCCTTGTAATATTTTCTATACACATATCTCTTTATACTTCTCTCTTTGTGTCCCTGGGGATCAAACCCAAGAACTCATAAATGCAAAACATGCTTTCTTTCACTGCACTCTATTTCCTGCCAAGACTTCATTCTCATTAAATATTTTTTTATCCCCACAACTGAAGAAACAAGTGCTTATTGAATGTGTGTTTGTGTTTTTTTTTATTTGGGGGCCACAACCAGTGCTAGGGGTTTGTTTCTCCAGGCTCTATACTGAGGAATCAATCCTGATGGGTTTGGGGGCCATGTGGAAAGCCAGACATCAAACCCTGTTGGCAGCATGCAAGGCAAATGTTCTACACACTGGAGAAGATGTTTAAAAGGTAGATAGACATCCAATTGGAATATATATATATATATAGGAAAAAAATATGCATTATCTTGATACATATCATTTTAGTTTTTACACTTTCAAAATCAAAATATTCCTGATAAGAATATAGAAAAGAAAGCTTGCTAAAAGATTAATTGGGGATGTGGTCTAATCATCTTCCAGAGCATGAAGCCAACCTAAACAGAAAGGTATTTTCAGCTTTGAAGAGTTGTTCTTATGCATGCAGAATTATAAATGGCCTAATTTTTTCTATATCTCCATAATTAACAGAATAATTATTGATCAGCACAAAGCACACAGTCTCTGGAGACATGATTTGTGTGAGTGCTTAGCTTTCTGAAAGCTTAAATCACTGTAGTCAGTATTAAAAAATGAATTGATGGTAAATGTGGTATAATTAATCCACCTATTCTATTTGCACATGAACATCTTTTCATGCGAAATATCTCATTCATTTAGGAGAGAATACAAATGTGTTACAATGACAGAAGAGAAAATAAATTGGAACTTTTCTTTATTCCTGCAAAACTTCTTGTGTTTTATTTTTTTCTTGACTCAGACTTTCAACACATTTAGAAACTGAAAAAGTTTCTCCAATTTTGTCTGGAGAGAAAGATAGCAGAGATGATGGATTCGTGTAATATTTACAATTTACAGAATTATGTGTCTTCTATTGTTGCACCATTTGCTTTTTTTTTTTGGGGGGGGGGTGTCACACCCAGTAGCGCTCAGGGTTTACTCCTGGCTCTATGCTCAGAAATTGCTCCAGGCAGGCTCAGGAATCATTCGAACTACCGACCTTCTGTATGAAAGGCAAACACCTTACCTCCATGCTATCTCTCCGGCCCCACCATTTGCTATTTTGCTTCTCTGCCTTCCCTTGGCTGCTTGCCATCCACGGGATTGTCACCTGTAGGCCAGATGTAAAGGATTTCCTACAGAAAAGGAACAATGGAGGTACTGAAAGGAGGTGGAAAGAAAAAAAATTCCAAATGTACCTTTTTTTCCCTCTATGCCCAGGTAACTTTGTGGCAATGCTTGCCATTCCTTTGTGCCTTCTGCTGGCTACTGGAGATAGCTATGAGAACATAACCCCATGTTCATGTTGACTACATGCACATGCTTTTGCTCTCCCATCTGAACAAAGATGAAGTTCTGCAACTCTCTGCATTGTCTCACTATCACGTCTTGATACCAGAGATTCTTTTTCCTTTTTATTAATTCCTACATATAACTGTCCTCTATTCTGAAGATTTGAAGCCACTACTTATAGAGTTTTAGAGATAATATGGGGGCTGAAGTGATAGCACAGTGGTAGAGTGTTTGCCTTGCTTGCTGCCTACCTCGGATGGATCCAGGTTCAATCTCCGGCATCTCGCATGCTCATGTGGTTCTCCAAGTCTGCCCGGGATGAATTCTGAGAACAGAGCCAGGAGTAAACCCTGAGCACCAAAAATTAATAATAATTACAATAATAATAATATGTTCTTCATTAAAAAAGAGATAATATGGGTGGCATAGTGGTAGTAATTATAACAACGTAGTATCAGAGTCCCAAGAAACTGAGACAGTCAGTCAGACTAGCAGTGGGGTCCTCTTTGTGTTTCAGATGAGTCATTTTTCACCTTAAGTAATTGTGCCTTGAGGAAAAGAGAAGGACCAGGACAAGGTGAAGAGTCTTCCAGCCTCCATAGGAGGGCTGTTCCCAATCAACGGATCCCACAAAACTTGACAAACTATCAACAGGGTTCTCAATGTGACTCAGAGAGTCATTTTGACCCCAGGTCAATGCACCCTGAAAGAAGGAGAAACACCAGGACCCAGGATGAGTAGATAGATCTGCCAATCACCCCAGGTGGGCTCTATCCAGCCACACATTCTCAAGAAACTGAGGCAGATTGACCAGCAGTGGGGTCCTCATTGTGACTCAAAAGAACCATTATTACACCAGATCAGTGCACCCCAACAAAAACATGCCCATGCTTACTTCACTCCACAGCACATATTTCTTATTAAAAAAAATGAGCCACATTGCAGAACATAAAGAAATGCCATCACACTGCAAAGGTCATGATGGGAAAGCAACACAAACCCACCTCACTTAGTGAATCAGATGGTAGATCTGAAGACCTGAATAATATCAGTCACATATATATTTATATATATTATATATATATTATCTCTCTAATAAAGACTTTAGAGAGGAAATGTTGAGGATATTCAAGGAACTGAAAAAGTCAATGCAAGGGCAGACAACAAGACAAGAGGATATGAGAGTAGAAATGAGAAAACTTGAAACAGAAAGGGCAGAACTGAAAATCTTGGTAGACAAAATGAAAGATTCATTGGAAAGCCTAACCAGAAGATTAACAGCTGTTGAGTAAAGAAACAGTGAGATGGAAAGTGAGCTACGTAACACTTCTATAAAGCAAAGAAGTTGGAAAGAGGCTTAAAACAAAAGACAGAAGATTGAAAATTCATCAAAATAAGCGAAGAGATAACAATAGATTTTGGGGATACATTTAACAGAAACAACATGAGAATCATTAGAATTCCAGAAAGACGGTAGAAAACACAATCATCAAAAGTATTATTGCTAAGGAGAAGTTCCCAGAACTGAACAGTGCATGCTCCAACATCCTGGACACCAGAAAAGTAACAGCTAAAATAGCTCTGAATAAAAACACTCAAGGAACATCCCAATCACAAATGATGAAAATTTAGATAGAGATAATATGCTGAAAGCAGCATTATAGAAAAAAATAAAGCTATATAAAACGTATCATCTTTAATGGTACTTATCCTAAGCAATTTTATTGCTTATTTATCCTAAGCAATGGTCTAGGCCCATAGGCAGTGGTGGACGATAATAGGTGGGAGGGGAGAATGAAATGAATGCTTAACCAAGAATACTTCACCCAGTCAGACTAGTATTCAGATTTGAAAGGCTACATAGCTTAACAGAAAACCAACAGCTCAAGAGCTTTATAGATTTAAAGCCAACTTTAAAAAAAATAACTGAAGGGCATACTTTAAGGCAATAAAATTTCCACAAATACACAAATTTATACAAAAAGATGGCATATAATTTCATGAACATAATCTCACTCCATGTCAATGAGCTAAATGCACCACAAAGTGGCAAAAATGGATCAGAAAATTGAATCCAGCATTCTGCCACATATGGAAGTCAAAGTGAACATAGAGTCTAAGTCACATTAGGAAGACAATTCTTCAAGCAAGAAACACTTAAAATGGTTGTGGTGGTCATATAAGACAGATTTCAGGGTCAAAATAGTTATAAGATTAGAGGGTCATTTCTTTTTTTCTTTTTTTTTTTTTTTTTTTGGTTTTTGGTTTTTGGGCCACACCCAGTGACGCTCAGGGGTTACTCCTGGCTATGCACTCAGAAGTCGCTCCTGGCTTGGGGGACCATATGGGACACCGGGGGATCGAACCGAGGTCCGTCCTAGGCTACCGCAGGCAAGGCAGGCACCTTACCTCTAGCGCCACCGCCCGGCCCCATGAGGGTCATTTCTTAATAATCAAGAAATATGTACATCAGGAAGAAAAGATACTCCTAAACATATATGCACCCAATGAGGGCCATAAAATATTTAACAAATGCTAATAGGTCAGAAAATATAAAAATAAAATAATAATTGGAGATGTCAATACCACTCTGTCAACTCTTAATAGATCAATCAGGCCTAAAACTCAACAATAATATACAGATTTTGAAGAAAGAAATGGAAGAGGGTGGGTTACTAGATATTATATACATATATACGTGTGTATTTTATCCCCCAAAAGTTGAATACACTTTGCATACACAATGCACATGGGATATTCTCTAAAGTAGACCTCATGCTGGGAGAAAAAAAAAAAACTTCATAAAATTTAGAAGATAGAAATTGTATCAACTATCTCCTCAGACAATAATGCACTAAAAATAGAAGCCAAACAGAAATGGAGAAATAAATTCAACAACTGGGAATAAAACAGCTCTCTCTAAGCAGCCAGTGGGTCACATAGAAAATCAAACATTTCCTGGAAATATATGACAACACAGACACAAATTATCAGAAATTATGAGACACTGCAAAAACAGTATTGAGGATAACATTTATACTTTTGTAAACATTCATTAGGAAGGTAGAAAGTATCTACATAAATAACTTAACAGCAGAGTATAAAAAATTGGTGTTGGTCATTAGAAAATAACCAACACAGGGTTGAGAGATAGCACAGTAGTGGGTATCTGCCTTGCACACAACCAACCTGGGACAGACCTGGATTCGATTCCTGGCATCCCATATGGTTCCCCAAGCCTGGCAAAAGCGATATCTCTGTGCAAAGCCAGGAGTAATCCCTAAACACAGTCAGGTGTGGCCCAAAAGTAAAAAGAAGAAGAAAACAACCAACAAAAAGCAAGGAGGAAGTAAATAATAAAACTTTATTATTTCCAGTGCAGAAATTAATGCACTGGATACCCAAAAAAGCAATCAAAAAAAATCAATGAAATAAAGAGTTGGTTTTTCGTCAAAATGAACAAGATTGATAAACCATTACCAAAACTTACCAAGAGAGAGAGAATCCTAATTAACAGAAAATTAATGAACAAATTCTAATTAACAAAAAATCAGAAATGAAAGGGGGGAATGCCAAAACAGATACTGCTCAAATTCAGAAGTTAATCAGGGATTATTTTGATAATTTTTATGCCACAAATCAGAGAACCTAGAAGAAATGGATAAATTCTTTGACTTTTAAAATGGCCCAAGGTTGAAACAAGAGGATGTGCAATAACTGAACATAAATATCACTACCCCAAAAATTGAAATGGTGATCAAAAGACTTCCCAAAAACAAAGATCCAGTTCCAGATGGATTAACTAGAAAATTCTTTCAAACTTTTTTTTTTTTTGGTTTTGGGTCACACCCGTGACACTCTGGGGTTACTCCTGCCTCTGTGTTCAGAAGTTACTCCTGGCAGGCAAGCTCGGGGAACCATATGGAATGCCAGGATTCAAACTAGGGTGGGTCCTGTGTTGGCCGCATGCTAGGCAAAAGCTTTACCGCTATGCTATAGCTCTGACCCCCGAACTGTCTTTGAAAACTTTAAAGAGGGCCTACTGCCAATCCTTTTTGGATTCTTTCAGTTGAATGAAGAGGCAGAAACAGTCCTAAACAGTTTCTATGATACCACCCTGATACCAAAAGCAGACAGAAAAAAAACACAAATAAAAAGAATTACAGCCTGATCTCCTTGATCCTCAATAAAATACTAGCAAATAAAAAATATATACTAGCAAATAGAATCCAATAATTCATTAAAGAAACATCAGACAGCAGGAACAAGTAAAATTTATTCAAGAGATTCAAAACATTATAGAATATGCAAGTCAATCAACTAATGTACAACATCAATAAAAGACAAAATAAAAATCATCTTATCATACTTCAGGCTAGAGCTCTGAAGTCTTGTCTAGGAATACAACTGCATCACTTCAAAAACTTAATTGTCATAAAATCTAGAAGTCACCTTTAATTTCTTTTTTTTTTTTGGGGGGGGGGGTCACACTCGCAGCACTCAGGGGTTCCTCCTGGCTCTACACTCAGAAATCGCTCCTGTCAGGCTCAGGGGACCTTATGGGATGCTGGGATTTGAACCACCATCTTTCTGCATGCAAGGCAAATTTCCTACCTCCATGCTATCTCTCCAGCCCCCAACCTTTAATTTATAACCTTCACACTTGGCAATCACAAACCAGGTCTAGAAGCACAATTGTAAATGTTTACCTTCAATATAACTATTTCTCTCACCCATTCTTGCCCAGTTGAGTATCTTATATACCTGGTAGTCAGTGCATGGTCCCTGCCTCCCTCTGGTTTTTCAAATGTTGTCAGCCAATATAATTTAAAACAAAAAATAGGTGGTGGCCAGAGAGAAGCTAAGAAGATCAGGTGCCTCTGAAAGCATACCTTGCATGCAGGAAACACAAATTTGATACTCAGCACCACATATGATACCCTGAGCACAACGTGGAAAGATTCCTGAGGCATAATGGCAGAAGTCAGACCTGAGCACTGCAAGGTAGGACCCCTAAAACCAAAAATAACTATACAAAATTTTAAAAATAATAAATGGAAACTATAGAGTTACTTTCATACATAGGGTACTTGCCTTGCATGCAGCTGAACCAGATTCAATTTCCAACATGTCATAAGGCCCCAAAACCAAAATTAGTAATATATAAAAAATTATTTTAGGACTCTGAGGACTTCAGGGGTAACTTCTTCGCCTGTCTGCCTGTGCTTCTGAATCCCCGAAGATTTCCTCAGAGGCCAAGGGAGCGCACCCCCAAAAAACTGCATTTTGAAGCTGCTGAGTAAGTACATTCTGGCTGTGGGGGTTGCTGTCCAATAAGCTGAGGTCTCTGGCCTGTGGAGGCTTCACCCTGCTGTGCCTTTGTTCACTCTGAGGACTTCAGGGGAAACTTCTTCTATGCCAGTCTGCCTGTGCTTCTGAATTCCCGAAGGTTTCTTCAGAGGCCTAAGGAACACACCCCCAAAAACCTGCATTTTGAAGCTGCTGAGTAAGTATATTCTGGCTGTGGGGGTCGCTGTCCAATATGCTAAGGTCTCTGGCCTGTGGAGGCTTCGCCCTGATGTGCCTTTGTTCACTCTGAGGACTTCAGGGGAAACTTCTTCTATGCCTGTCTGCCTGTGCTTCTGAATCCCCAAAAGTTTCCTCAGAGGCCTAGGGAGCGCACCCCAAAAACCTGCATTTTGAAGCTGCTGAGTAAGTACATTCTGGCTGTGGGGGTCGCTGTCCAATAAGCTGAGGTCTCTGGCCTGTGGAAGCTCCGCACTGCTGTGCCTTTGTTCACTCAGAGGACTGTCAACTACAGGCAGCAGAAGAGCCTTCCCTTCGCTTCGCAGTCACACACTCTTTCTAACCAATGAACTCCACCACAACACATAGGAAAAACCACACTACAAGTGTGGCAATGGGGAAACCTAGCAGGCAAACACCATCCACAGAAAATGAAGACGAAAGCTTGGATGACCTAATAAATTAAAACCACCTGATCAACCTTTCAGATAAGGAGTTTAGAATAGAAATATGGAATATGTTCGTAGAACTCAAAAAAGCATAGATCTATCTGAAGAGAACACAAAGACAGAAATCAGAAAACTCCAAACTGAAATAACAGATCTGAAAAACACAGTTGCTCAACTGAAAACCTCAATGGATAGCCTCGCCAACAGGATATTAGCAGCTGAGGAGGGAAACGGAGTACTGGAAGATGTGATGCAGAAAAACTCAACAAAACAGAAGAAATTGGATAAGAACCTTAAGACAAATGAACAGGCAATAGTAAAAGTACTCAAGGCATGCAAACAGATGAAAATAGAAGTCTTTGATAAACTCAACAGAAACAACGTAAGAATCATTGGAGTCCAGAAACCCAGGAAGGAGATCTCCAGGAAAAATCAACTGTCAAAGACATCATCAAAGAGATACTCCCAGAGTTAAAAACTACATGCAATCAAATCCAAAAAGTACCAGCTAAAAGAGACCCAAAGAAAAACACCCCAAGACATATCCTCATTACAATGACAAATCCCATAGAGATAGAATACTGAAAGCAGCAAGATCAAAAAGGGAAATTACATTCAAAGGAGGATCCCTAAGACTTATAGCAGACATGTCACAATAAACTCTCAAGACCAGAAGACAGTGGTGGGATATTGTGACAAGACTGAATGAAATGGGGGCATCACCGAGAAAACTGCACCCAGCCTGACTCATGTTCAGGTTTGAAGGAAGAATACACAGCTTCATGTATAAACAACAGCTCAGAAACTTCACAGATGATAAACTAGCATTAAAGGAAAAACTGACAGGTCTACTCTAAGACAAGAGAGACCAACAAACACAGCAAACTTATCTACAAAAATGACATTAAATCCTATGACAATCATCTCCCTCAATGTCAATGAACTAAATTCACCAATTAAAAGACACAGAGTGGCAAAATGGGTCAAAAAGATGAATCCAACCTTCTGCTGCCTACAAGAAACACATCTTAATAGTCAGAGCAAACATAGATTCAAAATCAAAGGCTGGAGGAAAATCATCCAAGCAAACAACACCCTCAAAAAATCTGGGGTGGCCATATTAATATCTGATGACACCAACTTTATACTCAGAAAAGTGGTAAGGGACAAAGATTGAAACTATGTACTAATCAGGGGATATGTGCAACAGGAAGAAATTAAATTATTAAACAAATATGCACCCAATGAGAGACCAGCAAATTACCTAATAAATTTACTGACAAATCTGAAAGAAGAAATCAATAATAACACAATCATTGTGGGAGACCTCAACACGGCCCTATCAACACTTGATAGGTCAACCAGACTGAAACCCAACAAAAATATACTAACCCTATAAAGAGTTATGGAAGAAAGAGGACTACTAAATATATACAGGACACTCCATCCCAAAAAACCTGGATACACATTCTTTTCCAATGTACATGGGTCATTCTCCAGAATAAACTACATGCTGACACATAAAACATACCTCCATAAAATCAAGAGGATAGAAATCTTGCAGGCTACCTTTGCTGACCACAAGACTCTGAAATTAGATGTGAACTACAAAGCCACACAAAAGAAAACCTTTAACAATTGGAAATTAAACACACTGCTACTGAAAAACCAGTGTGTCCGAGATTAAATCAAAAAGGAAATCAAAACTTTCCTGGAAACAAATGATAATGAAGACATAAACTTCCAGAATCTATGGGACACAACAAAAGTGGTCCTGAGAGGAAAATTTATAGCTCTACAAGCACACATCAGGAAGACAGAAGGAGCATACCTGAATAACTTAATGACGCAGCTCAAAAAATTAGAAAATGACCAACAAAAGGAACCAAAAATAGGGAGACAGAAGGAAATAACAAACCTGAAATCAGAACTCAATGAAGTGGAAAACCAAAAAACAATCCGAAAGATCAACGAAAGCAGAAGCTGGTTCTTTGAAAAAAATAAACAAGATTGATAGACCATTGGCAAAACTCACAAAGAAAGAGAAATTTGATAACCCATATTAGAAATGAAAAGGGGGAGATCACGACAGAAATTGCAGAGATCTAAAGGGTCACCAGAGACTACTTTGAGAAACTTTATGCTACTAAACATGAGAACCTAGAAGAAATGGAAAAAATTTTGGTCACTTATAACCTTCCACATTTAAGTAAGGAGGATGTAGCATATCTAAACACCCCCATCACTACTGAGTAAATTGAAACTATAATCAAACATCTGCCCAAAAAGAAAAGCCCAGGCCCAGATGGTTTTCCTAATGAATTTTTTCAAATCTTTCAAGAGGAGCTACTACCAATCCTAGCCAAGCTCTTCCATGAAATTGAAAAAACGAGAACACTCCCAAACAGCTTTTATGAAGCCAACATCACCTTGATACCAAAACAAGACAGAGACGCTGCCAAAAAAGAAAATTACAAACCAATATCCCTGATGAATGCTGATGCAAAGATCTTCAACATAATCCTGGCAAATAGGATCCAATGCATCATCAAGAAGATCAAGTAGGTTTCAAGTAGGTTACATCCCAGGAATGCAAGGATGGTTTAACATCCATAAATCTATCAACATCATACACAACATCAACAACAAGAAAAATAAAAATCACATGATCATATCAATAGACACAGAGAAAGCATTTGATAAGGTCCAATACCCATTCTTGATCAAAACTCTCAGCAAGATGGGAATGGAAGGAACCTTTCTCAATCTAGTTGAAGCCATCCACCACAAGCCAATGGCAAATATTATCCTCAATGGAGAAAAACAAAAAAGCCTTTTCTCTAAATTCTGGTACAAGACAAGACTGTCCTCTCTCACCACTCCTCTTCAAGATAGTACTGGAAGTGCTTGCTATAATGATCAGGCAAGAAAAAGATATCAAGGGAATCCAGATAGGAAAGGAAGAAGTCAAGCTCTCACTGTTTGCAGATGACATGATACTCTATTTAGAAAACCTTAAAGACTCTACCAAAAAGCTTCTAGAAACAATAGATTCATATAGCAAGGTGGCAGGCTACAAAATCAACCTACAGAAATCAATGGCCTTTTTATACACCAATAATGAGAGGGAAGAGATGGAAGCCAGGAAGGCAATCCCATTCACAATAGTGCCACACAAACTCAAATATCTTGGAGTCAACTTGGCCATAGAAATGAAGGACCTATACAAAGAAAACTATAAAGCCCTGCTCCAAGAAATAAGAGAGGACACACGGAAATGGAAACACATACCTTGCTCATGGATTGGCAGGATTAACATCATTAAAATGGCAATATTCCCCAAAGCATTATACAGATTTAATGTGATCCCTCTAAAGATACCCATGACATTCTTCAAAGAAGTGGATCAAACACTTATGAAGTTCATCTGGAACAATAAACACCCTCGTATAGCTAAAGCACTCCTAGGGAAAAGGAAAATGGGAGGCATTACTTTCCCCAAATTTAAACTGTACTACAAAGCAATAGTTATCAAAACAGCATGGCATTGAAATAAAAACAGACCCTCAGATCAGTGGAATAGGCTTGAGTTCTCAGAGAATGTTCCCCAGAATACAATTACCTAATTTTTGACAAAGGAGCAAGAAATCCTAAGTGGAGCAGGGAAAACCTCTTCAACAAGTGGTGCTAGCAGAACTGGTTAGCCACTTGCAAAAAGTGAACATAGACCCCCAGTTAACATCATGTACGAAATTAAAATCCAAATGGATTAAAGACCTTGATATCAAATCTGATACCATAATGTATATAGAACAACACGTTGGTAAAACACTCCATGACATTGAGACTAAAAGCATCTTCAAGGAGGATACTGCACTTTCCAAACAAGTGGAAGCAGAGATCAGCAGATGGGAACACATTAAACTGAGAAGCTTCTGCACCTCAAAAAAAATAGTGCCCAGGATACAAGAGTCACCCACCAAGTGGGAGAAACTATTCACCCAACACCTTTCAGATAAGGGGCTAATATCTAAAATCTACAGGGTACTGACAGAACTTTACAAGAAAAAAAACATCTAATCCCATCAAAAGAAATACAAATGGCCAAAAGGCATATGAAAAAATGCTCCTCGTCACTAATCATCAGGGAGATGCAAATCAAAACAACGATGAGATACCACCTCACACCACAGAGATTGGTGCCCATCACAAAGAGAACAATCAGTGCTGGCAGGGATGTGGAGAAAAAGGAACTCTTATCCACTGCTGGTGGGAATGCCATCTAGTTCAACCTTTATGAAAAGTGATATGGAGATTCCTTCAAAATCTGGAAATTGAGCTCCCATTTGACCCAGCTATTCCACTCCTAGGAATATACCCTAAGAACACAAGAATACAATACAAAAACCCCTTCCTCACACCTATATTTATTGCAGCTCTATTCACAATAGCCAGGCTCTGGAAACAACCAAGATGCCCTTCAACAGACGAATGGCTAAAGAAACAGTGGTACATATACACAATGGAATATTATGCAGCCATCAGGAGAGATGAAGTCATGAAATTTTCCTATACATGGATGTACATGGAATCTATCATGCTGAGTGAAATAAGTCAGAGGGAGAGAGAGAGACGCAGAATAGTCTTACTCGTCTATGGGTTTTAAGAAAAAATAAAAGTCATTTTTGTAACAATCCTCAGAGAAAATGAGAGGAGCGCTGGAACACCAGCTCACTCCATGAAACTCACCACAAAGAGTAGTGAGTAGAGCTATAGAAATAACTACACAGAGAACTACCATAATCAAGTGAATGAATGAGGGAACTGGAAAGCCTGTCTGGAGTACAGGTGGGGGTGGGGTGGGATGGAGGGTGATTTGGGACATTGGTGGTGGGAAGGTTGCACTGGTGAAGGGGGTGTTCTTTACATGACTGAAACCTAATCACAATCGGTTATGTAATCAAGATATTCAAATAAAGAAGAAAAAGAATTAAGGGACCAAAAAAATGATTTTAGTGCAAATCTTCCAATGACTCACCAATTTTTGAACCAAATACAAATAAATTTCCTATATAATTATCACTGACACCACCAATTTCATCTATGTGCTAATTCCTAAAACCAAGCAAAACCATCTCTACATCTTTGCTCTGTTGTCGTCTCTGCCTGTAATCATTGTTTTCAAATAATTTTCCCTTTTATCTTCACATATTTCAAGTCCCTATTCAAAATTTATCTCTAAAAATGGTCTTTTACTTCATCCAAACTAAAATAATAAATGTCCTTCCCATCCAAGTCACTACCTTTTTTGTGGGGAGAGACACTGAGAGTTTACTTATTTATGTATTTATTTATTTATTGGGTTTGGGGTCACAAATGGTGGCACTCGGATCACTCTTGGCTCTGTGCTCCAAAATAGCTCCTGTCCTGGCAGGCTCGGGGGACCATATGGAATGCCCAGAATCGAACCAGGGTCTGGCTAGGTGTTGCATTAAATAATTAACGATGGTGCTGGATGGCGATGGATGGAGGCCTTTGTGCTTAGGCCCCAGCCACGTGGCTTCATCCCCATCCAGCTGGCGAATTCCAGGCCCAGGTAATCGGCGTAATCAAGACTCACTCACATGCAGGCTTCAGGAAGCATTAACTTTATTCATGCCCTATTCACCACATGTGTGTGGCCTATCTCATAACCTTTTAAGCACTAGTTATTCTTGGCCCTGCATCTAAACTCCTTTCAGCCATCTTCCCTTTGGGCTCCATGCCGGTCAAAGACCAGAACACAGAAACCCAAAAGCCAGAGCGCCCAGCAGCGCAGAATGGGCAAAGAGCCAAAAAGGCCGAATTCCCTTGGTCCATGCCTTATCTACCTTTTCCCAGACCCCTCCCATTCCTGGGAGGTAAAGTTACACCTACTATCCGGTTTCCAAGACCCCTCCCCGAAATGGGTGGGTCTAGGGTCTTAAATAGGTACACCCACAGCTAGGGTTGGTATGTGCAAGGCAAACACCCTACTGCTAAGCTATCACACCAGCCCCTGAGAGTTTATTTTTATTTACTAGTGACTCTTTAGTACGTGTGTTTACTCTACAGAAAATGCATCCTCCAAAAGGAAAACAAACTTTTTCTTTGTCCTGAATTTTTTGAAATACTGGTATATGAAAGTAACCATAGTGATTTTATCAACATTAACTTGTAAAATTATTGGCGTTTATCAACACAAAAAATAAAGAAAATGAATTTATATTAGTAATCCTACAAACCCTTAGTCGGGACCTGTTCTAATTTTCTTATTCACCAGACTTATTCAACAGCTATAGCTGTTGTGTTGTATATTATTTACCGAAAGACAGTGCAGCACGTAAGGTCTTGTATGCACCTAACCTGGGTTTGATTCCCACAAAATATGTTCCCCCACCACACCAGACTTAATCTTTGAATTCAAGCCAAGAGTAAACTATAAGTGCTCTCAGTTGTAACCCCCACCCAAAAAAAAAATACTTTAATAGTTAATAGCAGGATTTTGTTATAGAGAATTATCAGAATGAAGTCTAAGGAAAATCAGAAAATCTGATGCTCTCTGTGTGCCATTTTTGAAGTTTTGACTTTTAGAATCATATTAGTCTTTACAAGTCTAAAACATGATATTATGGGGCTGGAGAGATAGCACAGTGGCGTTTGCCTTGCAAACAACCAATTCAGGACCTGAGGTGGTTGGTTCGAATCCCGGGTCCCATGTAGTCTCCCATGCCTGCCAGGAGCTATTTCTGAGCAGACAGCCAGGAGTAACCCCTGAGCACCCCCGGTTGTGGCCCAAAAAACAAACGAACAAAAAAAATGATATTAGAAGCCTTGGAATTAGAGTGATAATACAGAGGGTAAAGGACTTGCCTTAAACTCAGCTAACCCTAGCTCCTTCCCTGGCATCCAATATAGTCTCATGAGTACTACCAGAAAGAATTTTTAGTGAAATGCCAGAAGTAACTTCTGAGAATCCCCATGTATGTCCCAAAATCCAAAAATTAAAATTAAATTAAATATAGGAGCTGTTTAATTTCTAGGTGTTAAATTTATTTCTCCATTTCTGTTTTGGCATCCCCCCTTTCATTTCTTACTGTGTTTATTAGGGTTCTCTTTTTTATTTTGATGAGTCTTGATCATTTATCAATTAAAATTAATTTAAATCAAATTAGAGTAATAATACAGTGGTCAGGGTGGGTACTTGCCTTGCATATTGCCCAACTAGACTTGATCTCTAGCATCCCATGTGGCCACCTGAGCACTCTGGGACTGGTTCCTAAGTACATAGCTCCATGTAAGTTCTGAGCATCTGTGAGTATTGCCCCCAAAGATATTCCTATGTAGAGATGGTGGAAGGGGTCCCAGATGATAGGGGGTTAAAGTGTATAGTTGAAGTTTTACATGGACATAGACCTAAATTAATCCCCAGTAACTCGTACCTTCATGCCACTCTACTCTTCATTACCTCCTAACTGTGTATGACCACAGTGTTCCAATGAAGGTGAGTGCTTGCTAGGGGGCCACTGTGGAGTTCACACATGCCAGCTAGGTCTCGTCTTTTTAGCTCCCCTTTCTCAGGTCTTTAGAATTACCAGTGGAAACCTTTTATGGTGCTTCCAGACCTCTGATTAAAGTGCAGCTGGAAACTCAGAACTGGTTGCATCACTGGCGAGTACAAACACCAGAGCTTCCAGAATTAAACAGCAGAACTGCCAATATCCAACTCAGCACATGTGGTGACTGTGGAGATTCCAAGGCATGACCAGATGTTTGCAAGGCAGGTGTTCTTTGTCATTGGATCATGCCTACAGGCCTTAAATCCATGATGTTATAAAAGTATCCATGTAGGGGCCAGAACAGTGGCGCAGCAGTAGGGCATTTGCCTTGCATGCGGCTGACCCAGGATAAACCACGGTTCGATCCCCCAGCGTCCCATAAGTCCCCAAGGCAGGAGCAATTTCTAAGCACAGAGCCAGGAATAACCCCTGAGCATCACAGGGTGTGGCCCAAAAATAAAAAAAAAATATTTAAAAATAAAAGTATCCATGGACCTGAAAGATAATAAGTGAGTAAAGTGCTGACTTGATCCAGATTCAATCCCTGGCACCACATATGATCCCCCAGAGTCTTGTCAAGAATGATCTCTGAGTGCAGAACCAAGACTAAGCCCTGAGCACCATTAGGTATGGTCCCCAAACAAAACAAAACAAAACAAAAGCAAAATCATCCAGATATAAGTGCTAATGTGAAGTAGTTAAGACACTGTTTGTATACAGCCAAGTCCCCCACTCTCCCTTCCTGCACTGTATACAGTTATCTAAGAACAGCCACAAGTGACTTCAGGGGGCAAAGTAAGGATTTTTCCCTTGAGTTAAAAATGATCAAAACAAAAACAAAACAAAACAAAACAAAACTAGAGAGAGACTAGAGCAAGAATACTGTAGCTACGATATTTGCCTTGTATGCAGCCAACCCAGATTGGATCTCCTGTATCCCATAGAGTCCTTTGAGAACCTCCAAGAGTAATTCCTGAATGCAGAATCAGTACTAACCCATGAGCATCACCAGTTCAGTGTGGACTCTCCCCCACAAAAGTGCACCCCAATCAAGTCATTAAAAATAAGTTAAATTAATATTAGATGTAGATGAAATAAAGAATTTTTAATTCTTGTTTTGCAACCATCATAATTTATTGAGACAATTAATGATAAATCATAAAATAATTGGATGAAAGTCTGAAGAGGAATACAACTTATATATAGTATCAAAGTATCTCTACAGATGACTTATTAGTGACACTGAGAAAAATGATAACTTCATAGCAGAAAACCTGGCAGACAGCATCTTAACCAATATATCAAAGTGTCATCTTTAATGGGACAAGCTGCCCCTGTATGTCTCCCTGTGAGCTTAGGAGAAGGCCTTAATACTATGTAGGCTGTAATTCTGCCAAAAATGCATAATCCAAATCTAATCATGAAGACATAGAAGATAACCCAAACTGAGAAATATTGATGGCTGACCTTTGTCTTCCAAAAAGGTATGAGAGGCAAAGACTAGGAATCTGTTCATTGATTGTTCCTAGGTGAAATAGAAATATAACTGAATGTAATTTCTATCGCTAGACACTATGCTGAACTTAAGACAGGAGAGTGTCAAAAGAACATTTGGTGAAGTTATTAGAAAGTAAACATGGAGATGATGGGGATAGTTCACAGGACTTGAGAGGATACTTGACTGACATGAAGAAGGGAGGTAGGATGAGAGATAGGAACATAGTTGAGGTACAATGAACAACCAGTGTCACCCATACAAGCCCACCACCTCCTTTCTTAGCCTGAACTACACAGTGGTCCCCAATACAACCCCCCATAACATCACAGGGTATGGTTCAAACTCCCTAACCAAATTTAAAAACCAGGAAAGAGGGGCAATTTATTCCTAATATTGTATGATCTTTAGCAGAGATAAATGTAGCCGTGTGGCCATCAACACATTGGAGAGCCCTCCTCCAAACAAAATAAAACATTTAGATATGGAACCAGCCCCTGCCACCACTGCAGGTTTGTGACTGGGTATAGAAAGGAATCTGAGGGTCCCTTTCATCAAACCTCCTTTACACAAACTACACAGACTCTAACTCAGAAGGGTGGGCACAATAACCCCTGCCCCCACCTTCAAACACAGACAAGATCTTCCTCCAAGGCCCTCCCTCAGCTTCCTTCTGAGTTTGTCACCAGCTTGATCATTAGCCTCCTGCTGCCATTGCAGGTCTGTGTCTGAGTATAGAAAGGTACCTGCCAGTCATTCCCATCAACCTTCCTTTTCCCAAACTGAGTTGAAACAAGTGCATCCACACAAAGACATTTTAATTTATACCATATAGTTGTAGGCAGATTGGACCTACTACTTCTTTCCTTAGAAAATATGCAGCCCAAAGCCCAGCTGAACAAATCAATGAACTAGGTGCAATATTTTTATTTTACTTAGAACACCTCATTTGTTTTGGAAACTGACCTGTAAAGCAGATATAGCTCTAAACAATGCTTATACAAACAGTTCAATGGATCATTTTTTTAAACTCCAGAATCCCAAACCACCAAATGCAAAGAACATGGGGAAACTAAAGAAGACACCTGCAGTCAGGGATATGGAGAGAAATTCTGACAAATTTCAAAGTTCAACAAAATGCATGAGCCTGAGGACCTGAAATCAATACTTACTGTCTTAGAAGCAGAAATAAAGGAATCACTAGCATGCAAAATTAAGAAATCTATAGATGAACAATTCAACCAACTAACAGAAAAAATCTTTCAGAATATGAGAGAATCCATATAAATTGAACTGTAAGAATAAAAAAAAGTGTTAGCAATTAATAACACAGCTAGAGAATTATATAGACAAACTCAAGGACAAATGATAAGCCAGCATTGAAAAATAAGTCAATAAAGATAGGAGAGACTAAACAATGGGAAAAAATGTAATGTACTTAATGAACAAAGACAAAAGAAATAATCTTCAAATTATTGTAATATCAGAAGGGAAGAAAAAAGAGAAAGGGGGATAACAAGTAGTTAGGGAATTATAGTAGAGAACTTTCTGGCTCTACAGAAAGAGTCTGTTGTACAAATCCAAGAGCAGAAAGAGTGTCAAACAAAGCAGAACTAGGCCAAGACATATAACAATTCAAATGGCAAAAAAAAAAAAAAAAGGTAGATAAAGTCTTTAAAGCCATAAGGTAAAAGGTAAACCTCAAGTATAAAGGAAAGAAAATGAGAATCAAACCAATATTCCATTTGAAATTATCCAAGCAAGGAAAGAGTGGAATGACTATTCAAACTACTGGAAAAAAAACTGTCAACCTAGAGTCCACTACCCAGCAAAATTCACATTTAGAGGGAAGAAGGGTTAAAATATCCTCAGACTAAAAAGAACACACAATATCCATGCTAAACAAAATCTAAATGAACTACTCAGAGATCAATTCCATAAATCAAATACCCAATTGTAACAACAACTACCGTAAACAATATAATGGCACAAAAGCCTTTTTTGTCAATAATTTCCTAAAATGTCAATGGAATATACTCTCCTATTAAAAGGCACAAAGTAGTAGGTTGGA
The DNA here is from genome assembly GCF_024139225.1 of Suncus etruscus. Lineage (NCBI taxonomy): Eukaryota > Metazoa > Chordata > Mammalia > Eulipotyphla > Soricidae > Suncus > Suncus etruscus. The sequence goes on from NC_064857.1 coordinate 6,761,889, forward strand.
TTAGGAAATAAAACCCAGACATCTGCTTCCTGCAGGAAACACACTTAAAAGTTCAGGATGGACACACTCAGAGTAAAAGAATGAAAAAGAATTATAGAAGTGGCTGGGGGAAAAGGCTGGGATAACCATACTCATATCAGATCAAATCTCATTCAATCTTAAGAAAGTACTTAGAGGACAGTAGTGGTAACACAGCAATAGGCTGTTTCCTTTGCATGTAGTTGACCTAGGACAAAATCAGATTCTATCGCCAGCATACCATATGATTCCTGAGCCTGCCAGGAGCAAATTCTGAGCGCAGAATCAGGAGTAACTCCTGAGTGCATTGGGTGTGGTCCCCAAGCCAAAATAAAATTAAAATAAAATAAAATAAAATAAAATAAAGATACACACACAAAAAAAAAATCACCTGCCACCCCGTATTTATTTTATTTTTATCTTCTAGATAGGGGCTCCCCTTTTTCATAAATAGGATATAAATTACTTTGTTTTACTTCATATTTCTGCATTTTTCTACAAAATTAAGAAAAAAAAAAAAAAGAAGAGGATGGGGGCCCAGGGCCAAGTGGTTCCAAATACCCAAGTCAAAGTCAACAATAATAGAATCAAAAGACACAAATTATAATTATTCAAACTTAAAAATGGGCCTATTACACTGACAGGCCAGAAGGCTAAGGGTGGTGGTATAGGATGGTATAGGTAGTATAGGTATAGGATGGTATAGAAAACTTTGGCAGAGAAACTTTGGGAATGACCCTAATTCACGGTCCCTGTATGAGTGAAATTCAACTTTGTAAATCACATGATTCAATAATATATATATATATATATATATATATATATATATATATATATATATATATATATAGGTTTTTGGGCCACACCGGTGACACTCAGGAGTGATTATGATGACTTATAATAAAAAATATTTGCCTGCAGGGACAGAGCGATAGTGCAACAGTAGAATACCAACTGTGGTTCGATCTCCAGTGCCCCATATGATCACCCAAGCCAAGAGCGATTTCTGAGTGCAGAGCTAGGAGTAACCCCTGTAATTACCAGGTGTGGCCCCAAAAAACAAAAAAATAATAATAATAATAATTTGCCTGTCATCGAGGTAGGCTGGTAGGCAGAGAAAATTGGAGATATTGGTAGGATGGAGTGATGTTGATAAGACGAAGGAATTGATGTGGGAACATTGTACCTTCAAAACTGAATTATTAATAACTTTGTAATTCACAGGGATTCAGTAAATATTGTTCTTTGGCAAAAGTTCAGTTTTATAGGGTGGCAGAGAAGGCTTTGGAGACAGAATACAGATTTCCTTTGAAAGAAATGTTTACATGTGGCCATTTTCTCAAAGGATTGTATAGGAGAAAGAAGAAATCAATGGAAAAGGCATAACTTGAATAGTTTATTGTGCTTTTTGTTGAGAATAGCCTTCCCAGCTTCCCTGTCATTCTATTTAATATTCTGTTAGCTTACTCTTCAAGGTTAGTTGATGTCTAAGGCCATGAGGTTTTACCAAGTCTTACTCTTAGACCTCGACAGGGCTTGTTTGTTTTTGTTTTTGTTTGTTTGTTTGTTTGTTTTTCTTTTGGTTTTTGGGTCACACCCGGCAGGGCTCAGGAGTTCCTCCTGACTCTACGCTCAGAAATCGCTCCTGGCAGGCTTAGGGGACCTTATAGGATGCCGGGATTCGAAACACTGTCCTTCTGCATGCAAGGCAAATGCCCTACCTCCATACTATCTCTCCAGCCCCCACCTCTCCAGTTTTTACTGGAGCAATACATGCTACTATCATTTCCTATTGATCAGGGAGCTGGCCCACAGTTTTCGAGCACTTACTCTGCATGCAGGAATCTAGGATTCCATCCCTAACACTACATGCCATTTCGAAACCTCTGAAAAGCAGTCCCTGAAACCTAAGGTAACTCAAGTATCCCTGGTACTCTCAAAATATTTTAAAATTCTCTTAGTAGACCCAGAGCTTACAGGGGTTAAGTTTGCCTTGAATGTGTCAACTGGATTCCATTATAACAAGGATGCCTAATATAAGATATCCTGAGATAGTGCAGAAGTTATCGAGCTTTCCTTAAATATGGATGACCCTGGTTCCATCAGCCATGGTCTACCAAACACTTTCAGGACCAACTGTGAGTGAGACCTACTGGATGTAGACTCCCTCTGTCCCTAAGTGCTAAATGAAATAAATTCCCTATTTTTTGTTTCCTTATTTATCTGTCTGATTCATATCTGATTATGTGTCATCCCATGAAGAACCCACAAAATATAAAATAATTTGTTTTGTTTGAGGTCATAACTGGAAGTGCTCTGGGCTTCTTTTAGGTCTACACTTTGGTTCCATATCTAGTGTGGCTCAAAGGACTATATGGGGTGTTGTATATCAGCACCTGACCAGCCACATTAAAAAGCCTTACCCGGGGCCGGGCGGTGGCGCTGGAGGTAAGGTGCCTGCCTTGCCTGCGCTAGCCTAGGACGGACCGCGGTTCGATCCCCCGGCGTCCCATATGGTCCCCCAAGAAGCCAGGAGCAACTTCTGAGCGCATAGCCAGGAGTAACCCCTGAGCGTCACAGGGTGTGGCCCAAAGACCAATAAAAAAAAAAAAAAAGCCTTACCCAGGGGCCAGCAAGGTGGCGCTAGAGGTAAGGTGTCTGCCTTGCAAGTGCTAGCCAAGGAAGGACCGCGGTTCGATCCCCTGGCATCCCATATGGTCCCCCCAAGCCAGGAGCAATTTCTGAGCGCTTAGCCAGGAGTAACCCCTGAGTGTCAAACGGGTGTGGCCCGAAAACCAAAAAAAAAAAAGCCTTACCCAGAGGCCAGAGTGACAACACAGCAGCGGTAGAGCATTTTTTTTGCATGCTGCTGACACTGGACAGACCCAGGTTCAATCCCTGGCATCCCATATGGTCTCCCATACCTACCAGGAATGATTTCTAAGTGCAGAGCCAGGAGAGCCCCTGAGTGCTGCCATGTGTGGCCAAAAGCCAAAAAGCCTTACCCACTTATACTATAATTCCAACCCATAAATGATATATTGATAGACTATTGGTTCATGTATATATTAATGACATGTTATGTTATAGTAAAACAATTATATTAAAATAATAGTGTATCACTTCATGGGAAGTGGTCACACTAGGCAATGCTCAGGATATTTTCCTGGTTCAATTAGTGCATTGCCTCTTTGAGAGTGTGGGTGGCACACCTAACAATGCCCAGACTACACTTGGCGCTGCACTCATGAATTACTCCTGGCAGCACTTGGGGGACCACAAGTGGTGCCAGAGATGGAACCCAGTCAGCAGCATGCAAGGCAAACAATTTATCTGCTCAACTATCTATTTCCCTGGCTCAGTGTATTACCACTTGTAGTATTTTCTGATCCATAAACTCTCAGTTTATTGAATAAAAATCATGAGGGAATGAGAAATAGGGAATCCAATGTTATTCTATTTGAATATGTTTTTCTTAGGGTCATACCTGGCAGTGCTCGGGCTACTCCTGCTCTATACTATGGAATCACTCCTGACAGTGCCTAAGAACTATGTAAAGTTCCCAGAATTAAACTAGGGTCAGCTGTCTGAAAGAAAATAGCTTAAAATATCTTTAAAATTGGGTTGGGTTTATTTTAGGAGGCAAACTCTCTTTGAGATTACACTCCACTCAGCTCAGGGCTTATTTCTGGCTTTGTGCTTGTGGCTCTTGATGGAGCTTGGGGGAACATACAGGGCACCAGTGATTGAACCCCGATTGACCAAATGCTAGACAAGTATGCTTCCTGTTGAGATCTCTCTCTTACAATAGTAGGTAAGTTTGGAGAGTACAACTTCTCTCCGTAACATACAAAACTGCATGGGAGATTGGCCCTAACCCCAGAATTTAATATCAATTTGATTCCCTTATACCCAATTCTACCAACACTCTGTCCCTTGCCTGCTGGTTGGTTACTGGTAGCTGTTCTAGATAGGGATATCTCACTCTGTGGGTCTTTGAAAACCAGAAAAGGTTTTTAAAAACCAGAAAAATAGGAAGAAGCAAAAAGGAACTTGGGAGATAGAACATTCTGAGAAGTGATAAATCAGTGGTATTCTGGTAAGTGCTTAGCAACAGGCTTTCTGTGGGAGGAGGAATCTGATGTTCAGAGTTTGCCAATACCCTTGGTGCTGATACTCCCACCTTGTCTGATTTCCAGATAGCTCTGGTTTAACACTGAGCCAGGCCAATGCCTGAAACTTGGCACTCAGCAATGTGTAGAAGAAGCCCACCCCAGTACATCATGGAGAGAAAGATGAGTGGGTGAAAAGAAGCCTGGAGGCAGAAGGTGCACCTCATTTGAATACGTTGTTTGGAACTAATTAAAGCAGAGTAGAAGTGGATACCCTAAGTATCACCAGTTATGGCCCAAAAAGGATGAAAGGAAAAAGGGAAGGAAGGGGGAGGGAGGGAGAAAGGAAGGAAGGAGGAGGAAGGAAGGAAGGAAGGAAGGAAGGAAGGAAGGAAGGAAGGAAGGAAGGAAGGAAGGAAGGAAGGAAGGAAGGAGGGAGGGAGGGAGGGAGGGAGGGAGGGAGGGAGGGAGGGAGGGAGGGAGGGAGGAGGGAGGGAGGAAGGAAGGAAGGAAGGAAGGAAGGAAGGAAGGAAGGAAGGAAGGAAGGAAGGAAGGAAGGAAGGAAGGAAGGAAGGAAGGAAGGAAGGAAGGAGGGAGGGAGGGAGGGAGGGAGGAAGGAAGGAAGGAAGGAAGGAAGGAAGGAAGGAAGGAAGGAAGGAAGGAAGGAAGGAAGGAAGGAAGGAAGGAGAGAGGGAGGGAGGGAGAAAGGGAGGGAGGGAGGGAGGGAGAAAGGGAGGGAGGGAGGGAGGGAGAAAGGGAGGGAGGGAGGGAGGAAGGAAGGAAGGAAGGAAGGAAGGAAGGAAGGAAGGAAGGAAGAAAAGGAGGAAGGAAAGGAGGAAGGAAGGAAGGAAGGAAGGAAGGAAGGAAGGAAGGAAAGAAGGAAGGAAGGAAGGAAGGAAGGGAGGGAGGGAGGGAAGAAAGGAAGGAAGGAAGGAAGGAGAGAAGGAGGGAAGAAAGGAAGGAAGGAAGGAAGGAAGGAGGGAGGGAGGGAGGAAGGTAGAAGAAAGAAAGAAATGAAGGAAGGGAAAGAAGGAATGGAGGGAGGGAGGGACAGAGAGGTGTAGAATAGAGGAAAGGAAGAAAAAGGGAGGGAGGGAACAGGTAAGGAGGCAAGAGCGAAGTGGGAAGGAGAGAAAAGGAGAAGGAAGGAAGGGAATGAAGGAAGGAAGGAAAGAAGGAGGAAGGGAGAGAGGGAGGGAAGGAAGGAGAAAAGAAGGAGAGAGGGAAGGAAGGAAGGAGAGAGGGAAGGAAGGAGAGAGGGAAGGAAGGAAGGAGGGAAGGAAGGAAGGAGGGAGGGAAGAAAGGAAGGAATGAGCGAAGGAAGGAAGGAAGGAGGGAAGGAAGGAAGGAAGGAAGGAAGAAGGAAGGAAGGAAGGAAGGAAGGAAGGAAGGAAGGAAGGAAGGAAGGAAGGAAGGAAGGAAGGAAGGAAGGAAGGAAGGAAGGAAGGAAGGAAGGAAGGAAGGAGAAACTAGAGCAGGAAAATAGAGCAGTCAGTGAGTGTGCCTCTCACCTTGAATGCAGCTACCCCAGTTTGATCCCAGGCACCCCATATACTTCCCCAAGCACCATCAGGAGTGATTGCTGAGCAAAGAGCAAAAAGTAAGTCCTAAGCACAGCCAGGTATGGTCTTATAAACAAATTATAAGGAAACAGAGACTCCTATGGCCCCTGGTGTGTCATAAGAGTGTCACTTTCCTTTTAAGAGTGAAGATTGCTCAGTTACCTGAAGCTGGTCCCTTGTAACTGCCACAGGATGGCAGTTGGCCCTGGGGAATATGAAACTGAAGTGCTAGGTGGGCTAGGAAACCTTGAGGCAGTTGGCCCTGCTGGATTGCTGCTGCAGGATGGTCAATGCTGAATTGCTGGAGAAACTGTTTACTGGACTCTCAGCTCCTGCTTCCTTTTGCTGAACCTCTCCAACTGTTCCAGACCTAACACAAATGTAAATAGTAGACCAAGCATAGAAGGTAAATTTAGAAAAAACAGGAGCCTTCAATGAACAGAATTCCTTGAAAACTAATGAGGACTTGGATTCTGAGTGAGTTGGGAAGCCATAGGAAGAGATTTAACAGAGAAGTGACAGGACTTCAAATGGAGTTTGGCAAGATCACTGGTTTTGCTGTCAATGAAACTGAAAGGCAAGATGGTTGGATGCAAGATGAAAAGATTATGGTGCCTAGGCTAGGTTTCCAGCATGGAAGTATTTAGAAGGGAAAGTAATGATAGTTTAAAAGTTTGAGCTCACAGAACAGGGAAATGAGAGAGATTAAAGATGACTACAAAATTCTGGAAGAGATAGTACAGGGGTAAGGCACTTGCTTTGTACATGGTCAACCTAAGTTTGATTCCAAGTATCCCATTAAGGTCCCCAGAACTCACTGGGAATGATCTCTGAGTACAAAGACAAAAGTAAGCCCCAATTTGAAAAAATAATGACAATGTTTTTTAACAGATTATCACAAATGATGTTTATGGATTAAAAGAACATCCCTTCGTATATTTCCAATAGAACCACATTACTGGAATTACCTTGATCAACATCATAATTGGAGGGAGAAAAATGGATGGTACCAAGACTAGAAAGTCGACTGTATGTTCATTTGGTAGAAATAAAAATGATCAGACTTGAATACAAAATTCAAAGTTAACGACAACAGGAACAGTACCCAATCTACATCAAGCTGTACTGAGGCAAACAGTTGCACTAGCATTATGGGTCATAAAGGAGGGAAAATTGGGATGCATGCTGGGAACAGGGAGGAAAACACTGGTGGTGGGAATGCCCCTCATTTATTATTACTATGTGCCTTAAATATTACTGTGAAAGATTTATAATTCACTTTTTCCACAATAAAAAATAAATAAAAAGAAAGAAAAGGAATACATTGGCAAATACACATTGTTTTCTCACTATGTGAAGTTGAGATCCAAATAGTGAACTTCATAAGTGATATACTATTACCGCCCCCCCCCCAATTCCTATTTATCCCACCTGGATGGTCAGCCTCACCCACTTGGGGAGGGGCTGCTGTTTGGAATAAAGAATAGGGCTGGCTGGGAAAAAGGGAGAGAGAACAGATGCAGGAAGGGTGCTTGAGTGGGGGGGGGGCACAAAAAAGGCTGCAAGAAAATCTTATCTTAGAAGTCATTTCCATTTGCACATGAAGTTAGGGTCATGTAATAAAACTGGCTGGTTCCTGACACTTTAACTGACTGCTTGGGGATCATTTCTCCTCCATTACCCTGCAACCTTCAGGCCAGGTGCCGGGCCTAGCTGAGAAAGGTCTTACTCCCCCCAAACACACACACACACACTAGGACTTTCTCTTTTATATTTAATCAACAGTATACAGAGAGCAATGAAGAAAGTATATTAAGAAGAACGAGTGCTCGGGGCCAGTGAGGTGGCTCTAGAGGTAAGGTGTTTGCCTTGTAAGCACTAGTCAAGGAAGGACTGTGGTTCAATCCCCAGAGTCCCACATGGTCCCCCCAAGCCAGAGGCAATTTCTGAGCTCTTAGCCAGGAGTAACCCCTGAGCATCAAACGGGTGTGGCCAATAAATAAATAAATAAATAAATAAATAAATAAATAAATAAAAGAAGAACGAGTGCTAAATACAGAGATAATTGTCACTTTCACCACACTGATTCCATCCATCGACTTCTCGATTCTTTTTATTTTACTTTATTTTATTTTTATTTGGGGGTCACACCTAGTGATGCTCAGGGCTTCTCCAAGGTCTGTGATCAGGGATCACTTCTGACAGGACTTGGGGGACAATAAGGGATGCCAGAGATCAAACTAGGTCAGCCATGTGCAAGGCAAGTACCCAAAGGTATACTCATTCTGGTCCCTATTCCTTTCCTTGTTTTATGGACTTCTGTGCATTTCAGCAGGATGGTTATGCAGCCAGCTTGTTTAAGCAGACATACAAAATGGTAATTTTAAAATGTCTGATTCCCTTTCCTTCCCCTTCATTTTGCATAAACTTTTTTCCTCTTGGGGGAAGGTGAGCACACATCCTGATGCTGAGGACTTACTCTTGGCTCTGTGCTCAGGGATTGCTCCTGGCAGTGCTGGCAGAATTATATGTAATTTTATGGGTTAAACAGAGTTAATCATTAGCAAGACAAGAGTCTTACCCCCAACTCGCTGGCCCCCCACCCTGCTTTCTAAAGAAACAGAAGGGGTCGGAGAGATAGCATGGAGGTAGGACATTTGCCTTGCATGCAGAACAACAGTGGTTCGAATCCTGCATCGCATATCGTCCCCCAATCCTGCCAGGGGTGATTTCTGAGCATAGAGCCAGGAGGAACCCCTGAGTGCTGCCAGGCATGACCCCCAAAACAAAACATAACAGAAAATAGTTTTGAATTATTTATTTCTGCATTGCAAAATTAAGCAGCGAGCTTAGATGGTGGATACACAGAGCAACCACCATAGCTAAATTTTTTTGTTTACTTTTCAGGCCGACACACTCAGTGATGCTCAGGGGCTACTCCCAGCTCTGTTTCATGGGGTCACTGCCAGCAGGGCAATAGGCTCTTCAGGAAATCAAGCCCAGGTCTCTTGTATAGAAAACCTGTATTCTAAGAGAGAGAGTGAGAGACATAGACACAGAATAGTCTTACTCGCAATGGGTTTTAAGAAAAATAAAAGACATTATTGTAATAATGCCCAGAGACAATAGAGATGAGAGCTGGAAGGACTGACCTATGGTATGAAGCTCACCACAAAGAGTGGTGAGTGCAGTTAGGGAAATAACTACACTGACAACTATCATGACAATGTCAACGAGGGAGAGAAATAAAATTCCTGTCTTGAAGATAGGCAGAGAGTGAAGGAGGAGGGAGATGGAGGGCATTGGTGTGGGAAGGTTGCACTGATGAAGGGGGGTGTAACTTTAAGACTGAAACCCAATTACAAACATTGTGATCATGTACATTGTACATATACGTGTATATTGCATTGCAATAATGATGCTTAAATATATTAATAAATAATAAATTAAATTAAAATGTTAAAAACAAGACACCTGCACTCTTACCCATTGAGCTATCAATTCAGCCCCAAACTTGTAAACATTGTTTTGAGAATTGTAGCGGCAAATAGCCTGTTTCCTTCCTTCCTTCCTTCCTTCCTTCCTTCCTTCCTTCCTTCCTTCCTTCCTTCCTTCCTTCCTTCCTTCCTTCCTTCCTTCCTTCTTTCCTTCCTTCCTTCCTTCTTTCCTTCCTTCCTTCCTTCCTTCCTTCCTTTCTTCCTTCCTTCCCTACTTCCTTCATTTATTTATTCCTCCTTCCTTCCTTTTCTTCCTCTTTCATTCTTTCTTTCCTTCTCTCTTTTTTTCTGAAAAAAAAAATCCGTAAATATAGTGACTTTACAGGTAACTAAAAAAGTGTATGTTAGGGTCAAAAGCACAGGTCTTGTATAATAAAATTGCAGACTACATGTCTTAAGGGAAATTTTTTTTTCACTCTTGAAGCTAAAAAAAAAAAAATAGCCTCCTTACTTTCCCATCTAGCACGGTTTGAGAAATGATCAGCTGTGAGTGGAAAAGAAAGGATGCCAAGTTTCCAGCACACGCACGCACATTTCTTTTGCTCATAATTAATAGCCTTGTGCTTGCAAAGTTTTTGGAAAGCAGCTCAAAGCCTACCCAGGTAATGTCTTCTGACAACGTTTTAAAGATCAGTTATGTCATATGGCTGCCTTTTGGGGAAAAAAGTCCTAACGCATCGCTGTGCCATATGGCAGCTCTGACGAATCAGCCGGATTGGACAGACATTCGCTGGATAAAGTCCCACAGCTCTTGGAAAAGAATGTCTTCTTGTTGCCAAAATGTGGCCTTTGTTAATCTCCTAACTATTATTGTGCAGAAACCAATTCATCTGTATTAATTATAAACAAATTTTAATTACTTCAGTAAAAGCCCATTATACCGATATCTGATGCCAAACAAGCCGTATTAACTCTTTGTCAGCCTCCAAAGCAAATAGTATGTGTTAGAAGGCGGGTGTTTGATGAGACGTGGGAATTTCTCTAGCCACATGTTAAAAAAATGTAGTTTTTTCTTTCTTTTTTTTATTTTTTTTCAGTTGTCTGAGCGACCCCATGATACTTTGACTTTTCACAGGCAATATTCAAAGGCATATGACCCTGGCACATGGCTCAAGGCAGATTATTCTTAATGAGCCCGTTGAAGTGCATTTTGTTATCCTTTTTTTTCTTAAGACTTAAAAGGGCTCTATTTTTTTTTTCCCCAAGTGCCCATATGTAAAGCCATGATTCGCAGTGACAAAAATAACAACCCGGCAACATGTGACCTTTCTGATAAAACATTCATGAGCCAGTCACTAGGAAAGTGTTCTGGATAACTGGAAACCAAATATACATATACTGTGCGTTAAAGTAGCAGAGCCTTAAAACACATGAAAGCCTAGATCACTCGTGTGTTCTCATGGCAGCAGCTTGGCCAGGAAAGCTGGCTGGTTTTTCCCACACAGCGATGATCTACTTTGCACTAACACATGGTGGTTACACTGCTTGCAGCCGTCAGGGCTGGACTGGATCCAAGTCACCGGCTCATCTGTGTGAGCAGCGGCGCTGAAATCATCTTTGAATTCAGTTTCACTAATGTGTCGTTTTATTTTATTAGACTAACCATCAAACGCTTCTCTTCCTCCTGGAAATCATTCCTTTTGGTATTCATATCACTTCTTGGACCTCAAAAGTTAAACAATTTGAAAGGAATAGAACCACATCCTGCCTTCTTTCTCCATTAGACTTTGAAGTCTTTTTGTGTAAGCTTTTGATGATTCTCTCCTCTTTTTATACAACAAAATAATTTGTGTGATTTTTTTTTAATCAAGATGGATAAATTCCTGAAAGCCACTCTCTGTAAATTTTCATTGGTAGATGCATGGCAAATGACTCCAAAAGTAGGATTCATACACAATGTGCATGTGGAACTCACTAAGGATGTAAAAGTTGATAGATATTTAAGTGAAACCATTACTTCAAGATCTGAGTGTGTTAGTGTGTGTGTGTGTGTGTTTGTTTTTGTACAAATTAGATACTGTATACACGGGGCCGGCGAGGTGGCGCTAGAGGTAAGGTGTCTGCCTTGCAAGCGCTAGTCAAGGAAGACAGTTCGATCCCCCACGTCCCATATGGTCCCCCCAAGCCAGGGGAAATTTCTGAGTGCTTAGCCAGGAGTAACCCCTGAGTATCAAACGGGTGTGGCCCGAAAAAAAAAAAAAAGATACTATATACAATTGCAGTCTGTCAAAAGTTTTTATATAGGGGGCTGGAGCGATAGTGCATCAATAGGGCGTTTGCTTTGCAAGTAGCTGACCCAGGACTGACCGAGGCTCAATCCCCAGAGTCCCATATGGGCCCCAAACCAAGAGCAATTTCTGAGTGCAGAGCCAGGAGTAATCCCTGAGTGTCACCAGGTGTGTCCCCCCCCCCCAAAGAAACTTTAAAAAAATAAAGTTTTCTTCCTAGGCCACAGTAATTGTACAGCAGGAGGTCACTTGCCTTGTGTGTGGTCAACCAAGACTCAATGCCTGACATCTTCTAGGGTTCCCTGAGTCCCACCAAGTGTGATCCCTGAACACAGAACTAGAAGTAAGCCCTAAACCACCAGCAGCTAGGACCCTCTCCTTCCACAATAAAAAAACAACTTTCCTTTGATTAAAAAAGTTGTACGTATAGAGTCAAGAGACCAAGTATTTGCTTGGGAGACCCAAGTTTGTGTGTGTGTGTGCATATATATAGAGAGATATTTATATATACATATTTACATATGTAAACACATATATTCATGTATTTATACATATACATATTTACATAAAATACATATGCTTATTTGTGTCATATGACACAAATACATATGACTTATTTGTGTCAGAAACAGGACTAAATAGTATTTTGTTTTTCTTTAAAAAATTATTTTGAGGGGCCGGCGAGGTGGCGCTAGAGGTAAGGTGTCTGCCTTGCAAGCCCTAGCCAAGGATTAGGACCGTGGTTCTATCCCCTGGTGTCCCATATGGTCCCCCCAAGCCAGGAGTAACCCCTGAGCCTAAAATGTGTGTGGCCCAAAAAAATAAAAACAAAAAAATTATTTTGAGTTGAGGTGAGAGAGGGAGAAAACCCTGAGTCATTGGTGGGGATCACTAATTCTGATGGTAATAAGTTTGGTTTGAAAACGAAACGCCTGGAACTGTAATCAATAAAAAAAATAAAATAAATAAATAAATATGCATGTATATATTTATATATTTAATATATGTGTATTTATATGTATATGTATGTACTTATATATTTGTATGAATATATATTTGTTTATATAAATACATATATTATTATATATTTATATATGTAATATATATTTACACATATATCTATATATTTACATGTATAGACACTGCATAGAGCATTGTGCTAGTAATAAGTAGCCTCTGAGCATCACCAGATCTGGTCTAAAACAAAAACAAAACAGTTGTAAGTTAAATGTCTCTCATCCCTATATGAAATTTATCTTTTATAATTTAACTACAGTTTCAAGTCAAAGGATTTGGAAGTTATAAACAATAAAGATAGCCCAGAGTTTAAGGTCCTTGCCTTGCATGCAGCTGTCATCTCACACATGGTTTCAATCTAAGGCACAGCTTATGGACTTCCTCAGCACCACTAGGTAGGGGTCATCTCTGAGCCTTACTTGATGTGACTCAAAATATTTTGAAGAACTAAAATAAGATAATAAAAGTCACTGCAGATGTCTTTAAGCTTTCTTCCTTACTTTACAGATGAAACAAAAAATAAAATAATGTCTCCAAGCTAAGTACCATTAGTTTATGGCCAAAGAGAAATTTATTTTTCATCTCTCCCTGAAGTCTTATTTCCATTCTACTGCACTATTTTCTTTCAAATGTTGTTGATCAACAGGGAATAGATTTACCTTGAGCAATAAAAATGAAGTTTAATGATGAACACTAGCTACAGAGACTCTATAAATAAGTATTAATTGTATGCATTATCAGTCATAGAGATAGATTTCACTCATTTGGTTAATGTTGTGTTAATATCCCAGTAATAAAGGACCAAGTTGAGAGGAGTCAAGAATGGGATGAATCAAGTTTGGGGAAGAAGACAGGAGTTTGGGGGTATAGGATCCTCCCAACAAATTTGTCATGAGGTTAGAGTATCTTCTCAGCTACCAAAGTTTGAATAAAGAACATGATTTTGGTCAAAGGAGATAACTTAAAGAAGTAAAGTAAATGCTTGTTTGCATGTTGGAACCCCAGACTATTCCTAATACCATGTGGTCTCCCCAAGAATTTCTAGGAGAAGTCCCTAAGTACTGAGCCTGGTGGTCACTAAATATGCCCCCCAAAAAAGATAGTGATATATACATCACTAATTATATATAAATTAATCCTATGGCATTATCATAATTACAGAAATAGAAATGTAGGAGGCAAAGTGATACAGTTGGTAAGGCACTTGATTTGCACATGACTGACACAGTTTCAATCCTTGACAACACATATGACTGGTCCCCTGAGTCCACCAAGAGTGACCCCTGAGTGCAATCAGATTCAAACTCTGAGCAAAAAAAAAATCATAGTTTTGTTATCAAAACATTTCTTTTTCTTTTATAGTTTTGTGGCCATTCCTACTATGCTTAGCGATAACCCCTGATGCTGCTAGGCCTGGAGCATATATGGTACCAAAAATCAATATTAGGTCAATAGTATGCAAGGCAAGCAATTTGCTACTCTTCTATTTCTTGGCCTTAAAATATTTTTTTCTAAATAGCATCTTTTGAAGCTGGGACAAAGTTCAGTAGCAGACCACTTACCTTGAATTTGTTAGACCCTGGGAGCAATCCCTGGCACCACAATATTAACACATACATAAGTAAAACCTTTGCTTTGTTTTGTTTGGGGCCTCATCCAGTGGTGCTCAGGAGTAACCTGCATCTGCATGAGGAATTACTCTTTTATAGTGGTTGGGGTTTCTGGGGATCAAACCTGGGTCAACCAGGTTTTTTGGGCCACACCCGTTTGATGCTCAGGGGTTACTCCTGGCTAAGCGCTCAGAAATCGCCCCTGGCTTGGGGGGACTATATGGGATGCAGGGGGATCTAACCGAGGTCCTTCCTTGACTAATGCTTGCAAGGCAGACACCTTACCTCTAGCGCCACCTCGCCGGCCCCATATACCAATTTTAAGTATATAGAACAGCGAGACAAAACAGTAGATAAGTTACTTGCTTTTTATGCAGTAACTGGGTGTTCAATTCCTGCCACCACATGTGGTCCTCTGAGCATCACCTGGAGTAAATACTTTTTGATTTTTAGAACTGACTCTGTTTGTTTGTTTTTTGTTTGTTTGAATTTTGGGTCACAGGATGCTCAGGGGTTACTCCTGTCTCTGCGCTCAGAAGTCACTCCTGGCAGGCTCGGGGACCACATGGGATGCCAGGATTCGAACCTGGTTCCATTCAGGGTTGACCACGTGCAAGGAAAACGCCTATCACTGTGCTATTGTACTGGCCCCTGACTTTGTTTCTGAGATTTGTGAAGGTGGTAGGAGGTGACAAATGAGAAAGGTGATGGGAGTTAAATGTTTATTTAAGAAAAAGGAAAAATAGCAGTACACTCTTGTTCACACAGAGAGTGTTCAAGGGGGAACAGCTTGCCTTTGGTTAGGTTGAGGAGATTAAGTGGTAAATGATCTCATTCATGGGGAAGAAGCCCTCTCCTCACAAGGGACAAATAACAAAATCTCTTAGGACCTGGCTCCTGGCACTCACTACAGGCTGTGTTCTTTGCATCGTCTGCACTAAAAGAGGAGCTATTCTGTACACTCAGCCAGGCCTGTTGTCTGATCTATTCATGAATGAGGAAACAGAAAAAGAAAAATCACTCAGGATCTAATTTTGGCTGTAAGCAGCAGGTAGAGTTGCAGATAATGTGTCAACATGTCCCTATTAAGATTGAGGAGTAAATCTTTTTTTTTTTTCTTTTTTTTTTTTTTTTTTTTGGTTTTTTGGCTCACACCCATCAGTACTCAGGGGTTACTCCTGGCTCCATGCTCAGAAATTGCTCCTGGAAGGCTCAGAGGAACTTATGGGATGCTGGGATTCAAACCACTGACCTTCTGCATGAAAGGCAAACACCTTACCTCCATGCTATCTCTCCGGCCCAAGGAGTAAATCACTCTTTATTGAGATGAGAAGTAGTGGGGACTGTTAGGGTCCTGAGTAGAAGAAAGAGATTGCACAACTGGGCTAGAGTTTAATACTTTAATCCAACTGCCAACAGGACCTCTATATTGACCAGACAGGGGCTCCCCCAAAGGAGATGAGCCCCACCCAAGGACATGAGGAAGATTATATAAGGAAAGGATATAGGGAGGTTCTAGCTTTCTGATGATCCTTAAAATGATTGGCTAAAGTCTAGGAGTACCTTTCTACTGTTCCCTTGTCCTTCCCTGAAAGGCTACCTGGTCTGGCCAGGTAGCTTGGGGCAGGGACTATGGAAATAGGCTTGTGAAGACCTAACATGTGGCTTACACCATGTGGCCTTTACAAAATGGTGTTTCTCTCTGCTCAGAAGCTGAGAAGAATCCTGCCATGTGGCCTTTACAAAATGGCGTCCCTCCTTGTTCAGAATTTAGGTCCCAAAAGGGACAGAGTTGTCCAGAACACTAGAGGATTGTTAGCATCCCCTATCTCTGCCTCCTACATGCCACCAGAAGTCCTTTTCCAGGAGAGATGAATGCCAACATTTGCAGATATTGCCAAAAATCTTTTGAGAGGCAAAACTCTATACAATATAACCACTGGCAGAGAATAAAGGGGTACATTTAAGGGCATGCAGGCCAACCAGTCCTCTCTGGCTTGGTTCTCTTATGGCTGCAGGAATAATCTCTTGTGCTCATTTCACTTGGCTTTGCAATAGTAGGCAGACATTGCTATATTTCCCAGAGCTGGCAGAGTTCATTGGCTTGCTTTAAAAAAAAATTACTAGCCCATTCTAAAAAGAAAATAGTCTGTTGTAAATGGAGAGAAGGAGAAGATAATAGAAAAGAGAAAATATGGAGCCAGAGAGATAGCAAAGCGGTAGGGAGTTTGCCTTGCATGTGGTCGATAGGAGAGACCTGGTTTGATTCCCAGCATCCCATATAGTCCCCAGCCTGCCAAGGGAGATATTTGCTATTTCAGTGCAGAGCCAGGAATGATCCCTGAACAACACTGGGTGTGGCCCCAAAACTAATCAGTCAATAAATCAATAAAGTTTAAAAAAGAAAAGGGAAAATAGCATATTCAAAGATTATCCTGTGTCCACTGAAAAATATCCCATATTGGGTCCAGAATGATTATCCAGAGGTAGTTTATTTATCTTGCATGCAGGTCACAAAGTTTTAGTCCTCAGTACCTCATGTGGTCCCCTGAGTCTTGTGATCTGAGTGCTGCTGGGTGTGACCCCAAAAAAGAAACCAACAAAAAAGGTCAGGTCCTATTTTGTAAATGAGAAATAAGGACAAGGTATGAGCACTAACTTCATCGACAGTTGAAACAACTGGAAGGCAACTTGGAAGGAGAGGGTCCAAAGCCTCTTTCTGAGAGAGGTAAACAGAAGGACAGCAGGAGAGAAGACAGACTACCAAACATTGGCGCAAAACAGGCCCAAGCCCTGCATTCCCTCAAAAGACACTGATAAATCCTCTTCCAGTCCCCTTGCAAAACGTGTTCCTGGTAATCGAGTGACAGAGGAATTGTGTGAACACTGAGTTGACAGAAAAAAATGTTGCTTAGGGCTTGGGAATAAATTCAGCCTCATTTCACATGTTGATCTCTGTCTCCCCTGCCCCACCCAGCAAGGAGAGCCTCCTTTTGGGTCTGTCTCCCATGGTGCCTTACAATAGGGCCTCGGGAAGTTGAGCATTCCTGCCAAAAGCAGCAAGAAAATGCCATGAAACTGGCTATGTTTGTCGTGAAAGGAGCCAGAGCATCTGCTTTCGAGCAGGGCCATGAAACAGAGCCACGGGGGGAAGAAAGGCTATTAGGCCACGAGCAGCCAAGGAAAGAAGCCACAGGAACCCAGATGGAAAGTCTGCAAAGACTTGGAATCCTCAGTCAAAGATCAGTGAAGAAGACGACGAATGCCAGGGTTGGCATATGGAACCACTTGAGGGGTGCTGACAGTCAACCCAATAAAACCCTAGGTAGAGCCTGGGTGAACGTGGTTAGGAATGGGTATGGCAGGAATCTGGAGACACCTGCACAGAAACCATGGAAGGGACCAACACAGAGCCACAATCGGCAGTGCAAACAAATCCATTATACATGTGAAGGTCGGAAGTGTATTCCTACAAATGGTCCTGTGAGCCCATTTATATAAGACACAGAGCTTGGGGCTAGAGTGATAGCACAATAGGTAAAGCAATTTGCCTTGCATTTTGGCTAGCCCAAGTACAATCCCTGGCATCCCTTTAGCCTTCCAGGAATGATTCCTGAGCTCAGAGACAGAAATAGCCCGAGCACTGCTGAGCATGGCCCCAAAACAACAAGAAGAAGATATAAAGCTGGGCCCGGAGAGATAGCACAGTGGCGTTTGCCTTGCAAGCAGCCGATCCAGGACCAAAGGTGGTTGGTTCGAATCCCGGTGTCCCATATGGTCCCCCATGCTTGCCAGGAGCTATTTCTGAGCCGACAGCCAGGAGTAACCCCTGAGCAATGCCGGGTATGGCCCAAAAACCAAAAAAAGAAAAGAAGAAGATATAAAGCTTTTGCTTCATACAAAATCATTTTCTAAAAAAAAAAAATATGGTTTTGATCATCTTCAACCATCAGTTCTGCCTATTCTGTATTTGCTTTTTTTCCCCCATTATTTTATTTTGGGACTTTTTTGTTGTTGTTTATTAGTTTTGGGGTCACACCCAGCATTTCTCTGGGCTTTTTCTAATTTCTGTGCTCAGGCATTAGTTCTCTCAGATTCCAGAGACCACCTGAGGTATTGGTAACTTATTCCAGACCAGCAGTATGCAAAGCAATTGCCCTGCCCACTATACTATTACTATCATTCTGGCTCTCTCCACTTTCTTTTTGTTTTTGTTTTTGTTTTGTGTTTTGGGCCACATCTGTTGGAACTGAGGCATTACTCCAAGCTCTATGCTCAGAAATTATTCCTGGCAGTCTCGGGGACCATATGGGATGCTGAGGATAGAACTCTAGTTGGCAAAATGCAAGGCAAATTCCCTACTGGCTGGGTTATCACTCCAGCCCTTCCAATATTTTTTTAACTCAACATATTACCCCTGTATTTGGAGTACAATAAATACCTTGTGACTCTTGAAAGCCAGCTTTTCTTGCAGCATTTCTGCAATGTTTTCACAGACCACAGTTATTTTATTTTCTATGTTAAAGGAAATCCTCTTAACATTCCCAGACCCACTACATACCAGAGAAGCTAAAAAAAATCATTGTTTCTACTGACTTCTTACCCATGGTTGTTCAATTAATATTTATTAATTATTCTATAATACAAATTGGACAATATCTCTGTCTTGAAAAAATAAAAGTAAAAGATAGGACTCATTGCTAAATTTATCATTTGACTCTCTTTTTCTATTCCCCTTGAATAATTCTTTCATACTCTAAATTGGTAAGAGTAGAAGAAAATTTCTAAGTCCTCATTTTCAGGACATCAAGTGTTCTTTCTGCCTCCAGCAGCTGGCCTCTGTGAACTCATCTTCTGCAAATGAACCCATTCCAACAAAGTGCAACCAATAGTAACTCTATTTTTTTCAGAATTCTCTAAGATTCTCATGATCCCTCTGCCCTCTCCAGTTGTTCTGGGGGAACTTCCTGTTACTTAAAAAAAAATGTGAAAAGATAGCAGCAGTAGTAAACAGAAGCAGCCTAATCTCAAAGGAAATACTCACATAGAAAAGGATGAGTTCCCTCTACTTTACTGTGGCACTGCCCAAATCATTAGAACAGAGAATATACAGCATATAGTAATGTCTTCCAAGCCATGTGCCCCTTTCTGACTCAAGCATTAAAATGTAGACAAGCATTAAATTAAACAAAGAGTAAGTCTTTGAGCCCTCTAGGATAGTTGGCATTTTGGCTGATTTCTACTTAGAAGAATTTAGATCAAGAATGTGATCCAGTTATCATTTGGAAGTCAATATCTCTGTGATATGGATATAAATATATTACCTTGTGGAAGAATCTGGTCAACAGATGGTCAACAGAGCATTAGATGGTCAACCCTGCCCCACTGGGAGCAACACTCCCAGTTGTGTTATCACTCTCCCAAAAATAATGAACCATATATACTCGAGTATAAGCAGAGGTTTTTGGCACAGAATTTGTGCTGGAGGGGACGGTGCTTCACCTCAGTCCACAAGTAGGCAGCTGAACTGAACTGGACGCCACTCAACTATTTTTTTTATTTTAAATATTTTATTTAAACACCTTGATTACAAACATGATTGTGTTTAGGTTTCAGTTATGTAAAGAACACCACCCATCACCAGTGCAACATTGCCATCACCAGTGTCCCAAATCTCCGTCCTCCCCACCCCACCCCTGCCTGTACTCTAGACAGGCTCTCTATTTCCCTCATACATTCTCATTGTTAGGATAGTTCATAATGTAGTTATTTCTCTAACTAAACTCATCTCTCTTTGTGGTGAGCTTCATGAGGTGAGCTGTAAGTTCCAGCCCTCCCCTCTTTTGTGTCTGAAAATTATTATTGCAAGAATGCCTTTTATTTTTCTTAAAACCCATAAATGGCCACTCAAATGTTGAACCCACAATATTCTGCACTTTGTATGAGACCGACAGCAGCGATGATGATATCTGCGAAGTCAATGCTGATGACCATATCTATGCTGATCCCCTCACATCAGATACAGCTGAAACTCTGTTTGGACATACAGATGAGGAGGAGGAGGAATCCAGTTTGGAAGGATTTTAACCTTTGTGATTTAGTTTGATTACCTGTTAAGCTACAGTTTTCTGCACTTTATTTAAATTTTTAAAGTTATTGTCACTAGTTTACAGTTTTTCTTTAGCAATAAATACTGAAAAAACATTCAACCTACTGATTCCTCAGTTATTATAATTGTTTGGGTGTATATTTTTATTTTTGAAAGTTACCAGTGGCTGCTGCATTTTCCACCACAGCTTATACATGAGTTACTTAGTTTTTCCAGTTTTTAGGGTAATATTGGGAGATAGGCTTATATTTGGTTCAGCTTACACTTGAGTATATACAGTAGCTTTCCGATTTTCATCTTTAATCATCTGATGAATCAGGTATAATTATTTTTGCTATTCTCTGGGAGTTCCATGATCATCATCTTCCTCTCTTCTGCTAACAACATCCAGACTTCCTTGGATGGACAGCTGTGTCCCATCTGTATTGTCACAGAGTAGTGCTAAGGAAAGTGACACTGAGTTCAGAGATAAACCTTCAGTTTTGACTCTTCCCAGGCTTGCCTTTGGGGTGGGATAGCAGAAAGCCAGAGAAAACATGAAGTTTTTTTCATCATGGTCTCAGCATTCTACTGTGGTTCCTGCCCTCTGTAGCCTAGAACCCACTTATCAACTGTCATTTTTGTTTGTTTTTTCCTAGCCTCCCTAACAATGTCAGATTCACATGATTACATTTCAATAAAAAGACTTCCCAAGAAAAATAACAGTGGTGAAATAAACCAGCCTTTCATGCAACCAACCCTGGTTTGAATATCTGGAAGCACCACATATGGGATCCTGTGCACAACCTAGCACAGTGCCAGTAGCTATTTCAGCTCTGTTGTATGTGGCCTCACCCCTCCCCAGCACCATCAAAACAAAGTAAAAGAAAGAAATCTCTCAAGATAGAGACAGGATCCAGGCTGTCTATTTAATATTAAAGTGATTTTCCTTTCCATAATAAATAAAAATAAATGATCTCTGCAAATTGCTTAGTGTATTTGCAAGGTGCTTCATTGTTTTAAAAATCTGATTATCAGGAACTTGAGATAACAGTGGGTAAGGCACTTGCTTTACATACACGAAACTGGCTTGTGTGTGTTCCTGACCCCTCTAAAGAAAAAGGGAAAGGAAGGGAAAGGGAAAGGAAGGGAAAGGGAAAGGAAAGAATTAAAGGGAAAGGGGAAGGGGAAGGGGAAGGGGAAAGGGAAGGGAAGGAAAGGAAGGGAAGGGAAGGGGAAGGAAAGGGAAGGGAAGGGGAAGGGAAGGGGAAGGGAAAGAGAAGGGGAAGGGAAGGGGAAGGGAAAGGGAAGGGCAAGGAAAGGGGAAGGAAAGGGAAGGGAAATAAGGAAAGAAAGAAAGAAAGAAAGAAAGAAAGAAAGAAAGAAAGAAAGAAAGAAAGAAAGAAAGAAAGAAAGAAAGAAAGAAAGAAAGAAAGAAAGAAAGAAAGAAAGAAAGAAAGAAAGAAAGAAAGAAAGAAAGAAAGAAAGAAAGAAAGAAAGAAAGAAAGAAAGAAAGAAAGAAGAGGAAGGAAGGGAGAGAGGAAGGAAGGAAGGGAGGGAGGGAGGGAGAGAGGAAGGAAGAAAAGAAGGAAGGAAAAAAGGAAGGGGTCCCGGAGAGTTAGCACAGCGGTGTTTGCCTTGCAAGCAGCTGATCCAGGACCAAAGGTGGTTGGTTTGAATCCCGGTGTCCCATAGGGTCCCCCGTGCCTGCCAGGAGCTATTTCTGTGCAGACAGCCAGGAGTAACCCTTGAGCACCACCAGGTGTGGGCCAAAGACAAAAAAAAAAAAAGGGAAGGAAGGAAGGAAGGAAGGAAGGAAGGAAGGAAGGAAGGAAGGAAGGAAGGAAGGAAGGAAGGAAGGAAGGAAGGAAGGAAGGAAGGAAGGAAGGAAGGAAGGAAGGAAGGAAGGAAGGGAGGGAGGGAGGGAGGGAGGGAGGGAGGGAGGGAGGGAAGGAAGGAAGGAAGGAAGGAAGGAAGGAAGGAAGGAAGGAAGGAAGGAAGGAAGGAAGGAAGGAAGGAGAGAAACCTGGTTTTGTACAGTAAAATTGTAAAATAAATAAAAATCGTTTCAGGATGTCTCAAACCTCAGGGCCAGAGAGATAGTACGGGACGGGGGCACTTGCCCTGTACACAGCTGATCCGTGTTAGATTTCCCTCATACCTGAGCACAAAGACAGAAGACAGCCTTGAACATCACTGAGTGTGCCCCCCCCCCAAATTTCTTTAACCTAGGGGCATACCCCTAGCTATTCTATTCACTGATTCTCAGTGCTCTGAGGTGAGCTCTCCTCCCCAAATTTGGTTTTCTAAAACTGCATTTGAAGAATTTAGATAGGTGGGGTGGGTCCCAGCCCTGCCACCTGAAGGTTGCTCTGAGAGCACCTCAAGAGTGACCCATCACCACACAGCACAGACCAGGGTGTAGCTTTTGAGTTCCATCAAGTGTAGCCCAATACCCTCCGTCCCTTCCCCCAAAGGAAAATCTTCCTAAAGATAAAGAAAATGTTTTGTCCAAGCCAAATAATATAATTAATTCAAGGTAATAGTAACTCTCCACTTCGAGGATGCTAAAGAGAATGCTATGTTCATGAGAGAAGAGAAACGTGTACTTTTGTTTGTTTGTTTGTTTTTGTTTCTAGGTCACACCTGGCATTGCTCAGGGGTTACCCCTGGCTCTGCACTCAGAAATCGTCCCTAGCAGCCTGGGGGACCATATGGGATCCCGGAAATTAAACCGGGTCCCTACTGAGTCAACAGCATGCAAGTCAAACACCCTACCGCTTGCTATCTCTCGGGTCCCCAAGGAAAGTTTTTTTTTTTTTTTATATATCAAGGCATAATTGCAGGGGAAAGAAAGGATAAATGCTTTTCACTAAAAAAAAATTTCAGGAGTCAGAGATGAAACTCAAGGATATAATACATCCTGTTATGTCAGAGGCACTGGTTTACAACACACACATGTTTACTGAAATTTCCCTTTAAAGTGAACATTATGTAGAAATATAGTTTGAGGGCCAATGTAATAATAGAACAGCTGGAAGGGTCCTTTATGTGGGGGGTGGGGTCACACCTGGCAGTGCTCAGGGGTTACTCCTGGCTCTACCAGAAATCGCTCCTGGCAGGCTCAGTGGGCCATATGGGATTCCCGAATTCGAATCACCGACCTTCTGCATGCAAGGCAAACAACTTAGCTCCATGCTATCTCTCTGGCCCCCTGGAAGGGTCCTTTTTGCCTTGCACACAGTAGATCTGGGTTTGAGTCCCCGTTTCATTATATAAACAAAAATTGATTCATTAGCTATCCCTTGTCAGTCTTTCACCCTCGCTGGCCTTATAAAAAAGAATTTTTGCTTTTTGAATTTTAAAACTCAAAGACTAAAATCTCAACTAAGGAAATATTCAAACCAGAAAATGTATTTTGCACTTTGTTATTTCTATTTGGTGCTTCATTTGGCAACTTCTTTAGAAAACATGAGTGTTTCCTCACTGAAATGAATCATTGAATGATTAGTTTCTGGAGGAGGCAAATCCTACAAGGTAACAGACTTGTGGAATCAGATGAATGCTATTGTATGCGAAAAGTGGGGCACACCTGGCAGTGCTCAGGATTTACACCTGGCTCTGTGCTCCGGGATTGTTCCTTGTGGTGTTCTGGGAAGCATTGGTGAAAGGAGTTGAACCTCCATGGATTTTGTGCAAGACAAATAATTTACTAGCTGTATTAACTCTCTGGCTCACTGTAATATATTTCCAATTGCAGGAACACTGTTTTATAATAGTATATCAATGTCAGGCTAACAGCAAAATAAATAAATATATATGACATATCTGCGTGTCATTTTGTCTGCTTATTCTGTATGTTGTTTTGGTGGGATATAGATTTCTATTAGAATTACTAGAGGGCCTTAGGGTCACAGCTGGAAATACTTGGCCATTGGACCATTGGTACCATGCAAGAACCTGACGATGCAGGTGCTATGCCGAGCTGGGGACCTCCAACGCCACTTCTGTGGTCTCCAAGGCGACACCATTAATGCTTAGAAGGCCAAGTGATATTGGTGATTCGATCCAAGTTGCACTCCAAACCCTCTAAATATATGCCTAGCATGCACCCTAAACCTTACTACCCCCTTACTTTGTAATCTATTTTTCTCATTGGCCCTTATAATGATGATGTGTTGCAATGATAAGGATGCACAATTGAGAATGTGTACAGCCTACTGGGGCTGTGGACTATCACTCCCTTTATTTGTGGTGTTCTCACACCTAACTGTGGGTGGCTAAAAATTACTTAGAGTGTTGGAGATGAAAAAGAAGTGCCAGGATCACAATGGGCACACAGGTGCAAGGCAAAGCAAATTTCTGCATCCCAGGACAGGTGTTTCAGCCATCAACCCATCAGTGTAGTTTGTGTTTTTATGAGAGGGGATTTGTAGTTTTATGGGAGGAGGTTTACATCTATCTAGTGGAGCTCAGGGGCTACTCCTTGTTCAGTGGTCAGGGTCATGCGTGGCTGTGCTCAGGCACTTTGCTAAAATTAAAGCCAGAGGATTAGAGTGATAGCACAGCAGGTGGGGCTTTTACCTTGCACTGAGGTTCGATATCTGGCATCCCATATGGTCCCCCAAGTCTGCCAGATTTTCTGAGTGCAAGCCAGGGGTAAGCCCTGATCACTGCCAGGTTTGACCCCCAAATTAAAAAAAATTAAAGAAATTAAAGCCAGGGCTCCAACTTATAGAACATGCACCCAGTTCTGTGAGCTACCTTTCTGCTCTGTGAAAAAGCATGTCACCTTATGTAAATAACTTAAAGCTGGAAGTCCTACTACTAATAAAACTAATACAGTCCAGAGAAAAAGTGATGTCTCACTTGGTTAAACTCATGCTTTATATGTAGAATGCAGGACTTTGATTCCTGACACCAAGTAATTTCCTGAGTGACTTCCCACAGCAGCACTGAGCTGCAAGAATCATGTGTGTGACCAGATATTCTCTCCAAAATAAAAATAATTATAATGCATATTTTACATTTGCATATATTATCACTTTTATCTTTGTGATAATAACTACAAAGAGTAGACAAAGTAGATATTACTACACTTTGGATATAAAAACAAAACTTCAAAAATTAAATGCCTCGGGGGGTCAGAGCGACAGCACAATGGGTAGGGCATTTGCCTTGTATGTGTCTCACCTGGGTTCAATCCCTGGCATCCCATATGGTTTGGGTGAATACTAAATTAACATTTTGTTGTTTTGGAGCCACAGCTGAAGGTGGTAGGGAGATCTCCCTACACTCTACTTGAAATTAGTTCCAGCAGTACACTGGGAATCATGTGATGCCAGGGATCAAAAACAGGGTTCCTGAACGCAAAGGATGTGTCAACCCGTTGAGCTAAATTTCTGGCTTAATAAATAATTTTAAACTTAATTGATTGATTCATTCATTGATTGAATGGTTTCTGGGCCACACCCAGCAGAGCTTAGGTGTCCTCCTGGCTCTGTACTCAAAAATCACCCCTGAGCGTCACCAAATGTGTCCCAAAAACCACTGTCAAAAGTGATCTCTAATGCAGAGTCAGAAATAAATCCCGAGGGTCCAGAGTGGTGGCGTAAACAGTAGAGCTTTTTGCCTTGCACACACTGACCTAGGATGGACCAGTTTGATCACCTGGAGTCCCATATGGTCCCCCAAGCCAGAAGTGATGTCTGAGCGCATAGCCAGGAGCAACCCTTGAGCGTCACAGGGTGTAGCCCCAAAATAAAAAATAAAAATCCTGAGTACCACTGGGTGTGTCTCAAACAACAAAGTTTAAAAATGGGATTCAAGCTAGGCTAAAAAGGTAGCTTGAAGGGCCTGGAGAGATAGCATAGTGGCGTTTGCCTTGCAAGCAACCGATCCAGGACCAAAGGTGGTTGGTTGGAATCCCTGTGTCCCATAGGGTCCCCCGTGCCTACCAGGAGCTATTTCTGAGCAGATAGCCAGGAGTAACCCCTGAGCAACACCTAGTGTGGCCAAAAAAAAAAAAAAAAAACAAAAAAAAACAAAAAAGGTAGCTTGATATGTAAGGCACTTGCCTTGCATGCAACTAATGGAGATTCTATACCCAGCAAGCATACATGATCCTTTGAAGATTCATCTTGAGCAGAGTGCAAAGTAAATTTTTAGGGGCCAAATAAGGGTTTTGCCTTGCAAATGAAGCAATTCCAAATCCAAGCCCCAGCTTCCCCTATTGTCCCCTGAGCCAGCCAGGAGTAATTTCTGAGCACAGAGCCAGGAATAATTACTGATCACCATCAGGTGTGGCCCCAAAACAACAATTGAAAAAAAAAAAGAGAAAAGAATTAACCTTTGAGCACTACTAGGTGTGGCTCTCAAACTGCTAATTAATTAATTGTTGCCCAAGGTCATTAAACTACGAACCCATTGGCCTCTCTTTGAACTCACACAGTGAATAATAAACTCTTATTCTAATCACTATATTTCAAGAATACCCCTACACTTCCTTATTTTTTTTTCTGTTCATTTGTCTTTGTTTTGGAGCCTTACCTAAAAATGCTTAGGGATTACTCTTGGCTCTGTACTCATGCATTACTCCTAGCAGTGCTCTGGGGGTCATAATGTATACCAGAGACTGAACCCAGGTTGGCCAAGAGAAAGGGAAACTCCTTACTCACTGTAGCATCTCTTGAGCCCCAGAGACTTGCATTTTGCTATGAATGATTACTGGGTAATAGCTAAGTGTCTATACCCCGTCTTTCCAAAGTAAGGTATATTATCTATATGTCAATATTGATCATTTGTGCTTATTCATTCAGTCCATCCAAAAACTCTGTTCAAACAAAATTATCTCACTCAGCTTCTGATGAGTCCGATAACTGCCAGCTTTCCATGAGCTATTTCTCCTCTATAGCATGTAAAGATTTAAATAGTCAAGACTATTTTTAGGGCCAGAGAGATAGGACAGGAGTAGGGCATTTTCCTTGCTTGAGGCCAACCCAGGAGGGGCCCGGTTCGATTCCCAGCATCCCATATGGTCTCCCTGCCTGCCAGGTGCTATTTCTGAGTACAGAGCCAGGAGTGACCCCTGAGTGGCGCTGGTGTAGCCCAGAAATCAATCAATCAATCAATCAATCAAGTTAAAAAAAGATTGTTTTTAGTATAAAAGCCTCATTTCAAGGATCCAAAACAATACAATGTCGTAAAGCTGCAAACAGTATCTGGAAACAGCCACACACACACACACACACACACACACACATTGGTTAGTTGTGTATCCAGCAGAAAGCCAGGAATAACCCTTGAGCATCATGTCACTGGGTGTGGCCCAAAAAACAAACAAAAGTGTGGTGAAAAAAATGTGTATGGACTAAGGACTAGTAGACGATGTAGGAAAACTGGGTTCAATCCCTATTACCCCATGTTCCTAAGCACAACGTGGGACCAAACATAGTCTAAGCACCAAACATTGTCTAGCCTCTGAGCACAGCCAAGTATGGCCCAAAGCCCAAAAAGAAAATAAATAAGTCTAAGAGATAGTACTTGATCTCAATAGCAGAGATAGTTAAATTGGTTGACTTGCATGCACCCTACCCTGCTTGGATCTGTGATATAACATGGTCCCCCAAATTATACCTGAGTACAGAGCCAGGAATAAATTCTGGACACTTCTAAGGTAGAGCCCTCCCCAAATAAACAGAAACAGAAAGAAATTCATGAATAATATAAATTTTAGTACGTTAAGTCACATTTAAAAACATAACCACTACTTTGTAAATTTGTTTTTTATATTTATTCCTTTTAGTTTTATTTTGGGGTTACATTTAGCTATGCTCAGGTCTTCCTCCTTAAGCTGTATTCAAGGATCACTTCTGGGATTGCTCAAAGGACTATATGGGGTACCAGAATTCAAGTCCAGGTTGTTTATGTTCAACAGAAGTATCCTACATGTTATGGTCTTGCTCCAGCCTCCTAATTCTTTCTGGAGAGAAGTATTATTTTAGTTGTGGTTAGATAAAAGTGCATGCAAATATCTACAAGTGAAATGATCTGAACACAAGCTTCTATTCTAGTGCCTGTTTATATTCAACACTGAAGTATTCCTCATTATTGTTGTTGTTGTTGTTCTTGTTATTAGGTTTGAGGGCCACACCCAGTGATGCTCAGGAGTTACTCCTAGCTATGTGCTCAGAAATTGCTCCTGACTTGGAGGACCTTAGGGGACGCTGGGGGGATCGAATTCAGGTTTGTTTTGGATCAGATCACACAAGGTAAATGCCCTACTGCTTGTGCCCCTGATCTGGCCCCTATTTTTTTGTTTGTTTTTGCTTAATTTTTACTTTTATCTATAAAAAGATCAGGTTAATACTTTCTACTTTTCAACATCAGATAAGAAATTTAAACTCCTCAGATGAGAAATTGAAGTGGAAGCATTTTAAGATTCTGAAGAACTCTTCTTATGTTCAAGCATCAAACCTAGCAGACAGATGCAAAGCCAACATTCTACTGACTAAACTCTGGCTTTGACCCCTTAACATGAGTTCTAAAATTTTTTTTGGGGGGGGGCACACTCTGTGGTGCTCAGGGGTTACTCCTGGCTGTCTGCTCAGAAATATCTCCTGGCAGGCACGGGAGACCATATGGGACACCAGAATTCGAACCAACCACCTTTGGTTCTGGATGGCCTGCTTGCAAGGCAAACACCGCTGTGCTATTTCTCCGGGCCCATAAGTTCTAAATTTTAAGGTTCTACATAGTTTCAGCACAGGACATAGGTTAAGAAAGTATTTAGAGCAATTATGGTACTTGATATATACAAAATTAAGACCTGGAGAAAGATAAAGAATGATTAGTTTCAAATCACTTTGTTGGATAATAAAAGAACCAAATCTTTCAGAGACTGTAAATTGAGTTGCAGACATCCCAGTGCAGGGCTATGTCAATCACAAGACCAAGAAAGACATGACTAAAATGGAAAAAATCTCAAAATACTATTGCTTCTTTTGATTTAAGAAATTAGAAGACTGCCAGTAATTTTATTTTTATTTTATTTATTTATTTATTTATTTATTTATATTTGTTTTTTTGGGTCACACCTGGTGGCGCTCAGGCGTCACTTCTGGCTCTATGCTCAGAAATCGCTTCTGGCAGGCTCTGGGGATCATATGGGATGCTGGATTTGAACTACCATCCTTCTGCATGCAAGGCAAATGCCTTACTTCCCTGCTATCTCTCTGGCCCTAGTAATTTTATATATATTTTTCTTTTCTTAGGGGGCCTTCTGGTGGAGACCAGAAGGCCTGCTGGACAAATTTTAAAAGAGCTGTAGCACTGTAATTTTATATTTAAAATTAGTGGCTCAGAAACACTTGGAAAATTTTTTTAGTCCCTTTAAAAAATATGGCTATGGATACTGTCCTTAAATTTATCTCCTTTGAGTGACTCCTTTTTTTTTTTTTTTTTTTTTTTTTTTAAGAAAAGCAGTCAGGGATGTTGTGGAGATAGTACTGTAAATAAGGTTCTTGCCTTGCTAATGGCCTACCCAAAATCAGACCCCCCCATTTCATATGGTCTCCCAAACCTGCCAAAGTGATCCCTGAGTGCAGAACCAGGGGTAACCCCTGAACACCATAGTTTAACCCCAAATCCAAAATAAAAAGAGGAAGAGGAAGATAAAGAAGGAGAAGGAGGAGAAGGGGAAGGAGAAAGAGGAGAAGGGGAAGAAGGAGGAGGAGAAGGAGAAGGAGAAAATAAAAGATAAAAGTAGTAGGGTGGGGCCAGAGAGATAACACAGTGGGTAGGGCATTTACCTTGAAGCCTGCAGACCAGGGTTCATCCCAGGTATCCCATAAGGTCCCTCTCCACCCCACCACACCCTACCCCTCATCCCCCAGTCTGCTAGGAGTGATTTCTGAGTTCAGAGCTAGGAGTAACCCCTGAGTGCTGCTGGTTGTGGCCACTAAACAAGCAAAGAAAAGCAAGGAAATATCAGGGCTAGAGAGCACAGGGTGGCAAATTCCTTGTCTTTCCCGAGGTAGAACTGGGTTTGATCCACAGAAATTGCATATGGTCCTCTGAACACTGAATCAGGAGTAAATCCTGAGAACTGCCAGAAATGGGGGGGGGGGCAAAATATAAAATAAGGCAAAAAAAGAAATATTAATTACATTACCAGTATATGTATAAACATCCTAATAGAAGTTCTCTTTATCTGGGGGCCTAAACTCTTACACTCCTTTTAAATAAACCTGCCCAAGAGTAAAATGAAAAGATTAAGACCCTTTATGTACTTGACTGGGGCAATCAGGAAAAACAAAGGGAGATGATGAAAGTCAGAAAGACTTTGGCAGAGAGGAAGTTCAGTGTTTCTTCCTACAGTTTTGGTGTTGCTCCTTCACTTAGGGTGGGGCAGAATGGCCAAGACTCTCCAAGGGGTGTGGTGGCTGTGACCTTTGCTTTCTTTCTTTCTTTCTTTCTTTCTTTCTTTCTTTCTTTCTTTCTTTCTTTCTTTCTTTCTTTCTTTCTTTCTTTCTTTCTTTCTTTCTTTCTTTCTTTCTTTCTTCTTCTTCCTTCCTTCCTTCCTTCCTTCCTTCCTTCCTTCCTTCCTTCCTTCCTTCCTTCCTTCCTTCCTTCCTTCCTTCCTTCCTTCCTTCCTTCCTTCCTTCCTTTCTTTCTTTCTTTCTTTCTTTCTTTCTTTCTTTCTTTCTTTCTTTCTTTCTCTTTCTTTCTTTCTTCCTTTCTTTCTTCCTTCCTTCCTTCCTTCCTCCTTCCTTCCTTCCTTCTTTCCTTTCTTCCTTCCTTCCTTCCTTCCTTTCCTTCCTTCCTTCCTTCCTTCCTTCCTTTCCTTCCTTTCCTTCCTTTCCTTTCCTTCCTTCCTTCCTTCCTTCCTTCCTTCCTCCTTCCTTCCTTCCTTCCTTCCTTCTTTCCTTTCTTCCTTCCTTCCTTCCTTCCTTCCTTCCTTCCTTCCTTCCTTCCTTCCTTCCTTCCTTCCTTCCTTCCTTCCTTCCTTCCTTCCTTCCTTCCTTCCTTCCTTCCTTCCTTCCTTCCTTTCCTTCCTTTCCTTCCTTCCTTCCTTCCTTCCTTCCTTCCTTCCTTCCTTCCTTCCTTCCTTCCTTCCTTCCTTCCTTCCTTCCTTCCTTCCTTCCTTCCTTCCTTCCTTCCTTCCTTCCTTCCTTCCTTCCTTCCTTCCTTCCTTTTCTCTTTTTTCTCCTATTCTTAAATTTCCCATAGAAGCTTAGGAAAAAAGAAATCCAATTTGTATTCTTGTTTACAATCCCTGTACTCAAGAGCTTTGAATTGTGACTTCAGGGGGGCCGAGGAGAGGCTTAAGGAAGCCTAGCAAGAAGACCCTTGAGTCCCCTCAGACTTAGATCAACCAAGACGCCCAGGGACATGTATGAGCTGTAAGGCCTCAGGCAAATTCCTCTAGGTCTGCACTCAGTTTCCTAGAAGCAATTTCCTGTGATGCTTTGTTGTTTTAGGAGGAAGTGAGGTAAGGATTGGAAAGAGCTGAGGCTGAGGCTGAGGCTACCACCTATGGATGAAAGTTTGCCAAATAGTCCTGAGCCCTCAGAAAGACCAGAGCTCGGTGCAGATTTAAAAAAACCGTCATGGTTCCTGGGAGAAATTTTAGTGATACCTAGACAAAAGACACATTTGTTCTTTTTTTTTTTTTTGGTTTTTGGGCCACACCCGGTAACGCTCAGGGGTTACTCCTGGCTATGCGCTCAGAAGTCGCTCCTGGCTTGGGGGACCATATGGGACGCCGGGGGATCGAACCGCGGTCCGTCTCCTAGGCTAGCGCAGGTAAGGCAGGCACCTTACCTCCAGCGCCACCGCCCGGCCCACATTTGTTCTTTTTAATTAATTTATTTATTGGTTTTTGGGCCACATGCAGCAGTGCAAATGACCTACCCACTGTACTATTGATCCGTCCCTAAATTTAATTTTATTTAGACACTGTAGTTCACAAATTTTTTGACAGGGGCTAGAACAAATTTACAGCTGATTGGGCGTTTGCCTTGCCAACACAGGTTAGATCCCCAGCATCACAAATGATTTCTCCAAGCATATTAAAGTAATCCCTGAGCATCTCTGGGTGTGGATCAAAAATATCCCAAAATGTGAAAATGGCCAAAGAGATAGTACATTGGGTAGGGCATTTACTTTACAAGCAGACCATCAGATTAGATAAACAGCATTTGGTCCCCTGAGCCCTATCAAGTGACACCTGAACATAGGAGTAAGTCCTAAACATAGTTTGAGTGTGACTCCTCAAAGTGAAAAGCCTGAACAGATGTAATGGTACATTTTTGTTATTTCCCTCACTGTTACAATAGTGGTTTTTATGGAGTGTTTATCATTAATATGTCTGTATGTGTGGATGTATGTTTTGGTTATACTTGACAGTGCTCAGGGATTACTCTTAACCAGTTCAGGGGTATAATTGAGCTTGAATTTAGGTCTACCGTGTGCTAGACTAGTACTCAGCCAGTTCTATTGCTCTGACCCTTATACCATTAGTTATTTAAATAAATTACTTATAATGTATAATGTAAATGTAAATGTAAAGTTAAAAATAATCACATAAACCAGGCATTTTCTGTACCTATGCGTCTTTCTCACACCTCTGTACCTTATGTACCTTATTTTTCCCAATTTAGAAATGATGATAATGAAGATAATAATAACATGGCTATGGCTAATAAAACTTTTAAACAGCATTAATGTAAACAAAAGAAATTTAATTGGTTGACTATCAGATCCCACTATCTAAATGAATTTCCCACTCTATTAAAATAACAATGATTCAAACTTCAAAGCAAACTCAGCCCCGTTGTTTATCCTGCCTCTCTCATTACTTTCTGAAGATATTTTTGTTATAGGCTACTAAACTTAATTTTTTTATTCTTTTCAACAAATTTAGCTTCACAGAAAATAGGAATGCTTTAAATCAGTTTTCTACCACATTGCCTAGGTGAAGAAATGTTGAATCCTGATTATGTACACACACATACATACATGGAACATGCGTGAAGACATTAAGTTAAGTTCGGAGGAAACTGGAATACCAAAAAGCTCTAAGCCTAGGGAATTGTAGAGTACTTATGAAAATATGTGGTGCATTTTAAAATGCAGATATCTCTGGCACTAGAGATGTAATCACAGGAATGGAAACTGTCTTAAATAATTCCTTTTAAATTAAATAAATTGTTCAGAAAAATAACATATAAATCCTCGCCAATGTTAGAAACAGTAGTAAGAGGTGGGAAAAAGTCAGATTCGATCAGATTGCAGCCCAAATTTATTAGTATGTGTTCCTGGTTCTAGCCTGAAAAAAATAGCATTCTGCAGATTGAACATAAATTGATTGTCATTAAAGTATCCAATGAGGTGAAAATAAATGAGGCCTGTATTGCCCAAACTATAACCAATTATTGATAGGGAGAGGAACTCTGTTAGAATCACTGTCAAATTACACGAATTATTTTTTCAGTTGTAAGGTCTTTGAATGGATAGTCTTTGAGCTCAAAAGATTTAAAAGCAGTTATGTGGCCAGAGTAATGGCGCAGTAGTAGGGCGTCTGCCTTGCACACGGCTGACCAGGATGAACCTTGGTTCAATCCCCGCCATCCCATATGGTCCCACAAGCCAGGAGCAATTTCTGAGTGCATAGCCAGGAGTAACCTGGTGTGGCTCAAAAACAAAACAAAACAAAACAAAAATGATAAATGAAGTTACAAGAAATAGACCTGCCCTGGCCTTCTTCCTCTCAAAGTTCAAATGCCCTCTTGCAGACCCAAACAGAATGTTTACAGGTGAAAATGTCCCCATGTGTGCATTTGTGAAAAATGCATAAATGTGCCTGTTCTTATTAGTCTTCAACAGTCATTAAACTTTAAAAGCACTAGGCCTTTCAGTTAAACCAGTGCACTATGGCACGATTGTCAAAACATGTCAATAGCATGAAGTAAACTCATTTCATAAGTGGCTGAGCTGAACAACCTGGGCTGACTCTGCCTTGTGCCATGGAGTTCATAATGCATCAACTCACCGACAGCACCCTTGCGCTCATCTCTCAATAGAAGAATGAAGAAACCACCCACCAAGGGCTATGTACAAGAAATTTAAAATTATCTGCATACCCTGAATTAATGAGTTCAGAGCTTCTTCTCCTTTGAACTAGAAAACTATAATCCCTGGCCAAGGACAGTTATGGACTCCTTAAGGAACAAGGAAAACCCCCTGTTCTTCTGCAGCTCTGTCTAATCAAGCTAAATTTTAGGGCGGGTAACATGCGTCAGTGCTCTCTGTTCTGTGAGAGGGGATTAGGGAAGGTTGTGGGGGACCATACTTAGGGAGTACTTAGGGAGTATTTAGGGAGAAAACAAGAGTTGTCCCCCAAGCAAGGCAAGCATCTTTTTGTTTGTTAAGGCAAAGTGTTTTAACCCCTGTACTGAGGCTCTGCTTTTGTACGTTTGAGGGTCACACCCCAAAGTGCTCAGGGTTTATTCTAGGCTTTGTGATTGGGGATCACTCCTATTGAAGATTATAATAAGGTGCAGGGATGGAACCTGGGCAAGCTGTGCGCACTGCACAAGCTCTCTCTCAACGGTATTTTCTCTTCAGCCCCACTTTGGCAAGTTTATTTCTTTTTAGAGCATACTTTTATTTATAATACAGGCAAAATAGCATTCCATTTTCCTTTTATTTTATTTTTTATTTTTAAAACTTTTCTTTTTAAAAAGAACACTCCCCCTTCACCAGTGCAACCTTCCCACCACCAATGGCCCCTCCCCATCTTCCTCCTCCTTGACCCCCTAGGACCTGTAGTTGAGACAGGCACTCTACTCCTCT
Source organism: Suncus etruscus (assembly GCF_024139225.1). Classification (NCBI taxonomy): domain Eukaryota; kingdom Metazoa; phylum Chordata; class Mammalia; order Eulipotyphla; family Soricidae; genus Suncus; species Suncus etruscus. The sequence continues at coordinate 6,796,877 of NC_064857.1, forward strand.
CACTGATTAACATTGTTGTTGTAGTTGTCAGTGTAGTTATTTCTCTAACTGCATGCACCATTCTTTGTGGTGAGCTTTATATTTGGGCCGTTCCTTCCAGCCCTCGTCTCTATTGTCTTTGGGTATTATTACAATAATGTCTTTTATTTTTTCTGAAAACCCATAGATGAGTGTGTCCATCTCATTTCCTCTGACTTATTTCACTCAGCATAATAGTTTCCATGTCCATCATATATAGGAAAATTTTATGACATCATCTCTCCTGACAGCTGCATAGTATTTCATTGTGTTTATGTACCACAGTTTCTTTAGCCACTCATCTGTTATCGGTCACCTGGGTTGTTTACAGAGACTGGCTATTGTAAATAGCACTGCAATGAATGTAAGTGTGAAGGGGTTTGTTTGTTGTTTTAGTTTTTGGTTTTTGGGTCACACCAGGCAGCGCTCAGGAGTTAATTCTGGCTCTACACTCAGGAATCTCTCCCAGCAGGCTCACGGGACCACATGGGATGCCGGAATTCTAACTACTGTCCTTCTGCATGCTTATTATTTATTACTTATTTTTATTACTGATAAGGATCATTATTTTATTATTTTTTAAATTTTATTCAAGAACTGTGATTTACAATGTAATTAATAGTTAAGTTTTAGGGCAATATTCTAGCACCAATCCCAACACCATTGTCAACTTCCCTTCCTCCCTGGTCCCCTACTTTGGCAGGTACTTTTTTCTGTTTGTTTGTTTGTTTGGTTGGTTTTTTTTTTTGGTTTTTGGGTCACACCTGGCAGCGCTCAGGGGTTACTCCTGACTTCATGCTCAGAAATCGCTGCTGGCAGGCAACCATATGGAATGCCGGGATTCGAACCGATGACCTTCTGCATGAAAGGCAAATGCCTTACCCTCCATGCTATCTCTCCAGCCCCGGCAGGTACTTGTTTTAAGTCTGGTGGTTATAGTTGGAATCTCATGTTTTCAGCTTGTTGACCCTATGGTTTGGATATGTAGCTATGCCACACCCCTATAAAATGATTAACCCATGATCTTTGATCATTATTTTGATATTATTTTCCTTCCTCATCTTCTTACTTCTCTGGCTCTATTTCTCTCCCTTTTTGTCTTTTTCCCTTTACCCTTCGGTTAAAGGTGTCTGAGCAGAGGTGTTAAATACCTGTTCATCATAAGCTTGCTGCTATTCTGTTGTGAATTCAAGGTCCTCCGTGTTATATAAATATTTTATGAGCACTTATATTCTATTTGCTTGCTATGATTCAGTTATGAAAGTGAGGTTCCATATGTAAGGATGGGAAGGTGTGATGTAAAGTTGTCAATAATTTATTTTATTTTTTGTTTGTTTGTTTTCGGGCCACACCTGGTGACTCTCAGGGGTCACTCTTGGCTGTGCACTCAGAAATCATTCCTGGCTTGAGGGACCACATGGGACACCAGGGGGATTGAACCGCGGTTCATCTTAGGTTAGCAAGTGTAAGGCAGACACCCTACTGCTGTGCCACCGCTTTGGCCTGAGATATTTATTTTTCAAATAGTTTTTGAGCACAAGTGGCACTAATCAGGGCTTACTCTTGACTCCGCACTCAGGAATCAAATTGGTGAGCATGGGGGACCATATGGGGTGCCTGGGATTGAACCCAGGTCAGCCGCATGCAAGAACTTTCTCCACTATACTACTGTTCTGGCCCTTAAGTTTGAGATAAATTCAATTGAAATATATTTGTTATTTTTTGACACAAAGAATATTCAATTTCCATGAAATACATTTAGATGATACCACATAGCTGGAGAGGGCTCAACAGGCTTTGCATGCGGGAGGCCTAGGTTTGATTGCCAATACTGAGAGCAACCACCCTTCAAAGACACAGTCAGTACTGAGTCCCTGTGTACCGTAGAGTTTGACCTCTAAACCGGAACTGAATGGCATCACAGTGACCAATGTATGAGCACCACAACAAGATGTGTGTGTGTGTGTGTGTGTGTGTGTGTGTGTGTGTCCTCTGGTTGTGGCAGTGACCTCCACAACCACCAAGGGGCAAGTGTAAAGAGGGGATAAAACTAAATTAAGAAATAAAATACAGAGTACTAAAAAAAAATGATGTATTTCCCTTCAGGAAATTGGAACCAATTATAAAGCATGTAGGGAAACTAGATGATTGACATAATCAATCCTGTGGTTTTATAGGTGTCAACAGGTTCTTTGACCGATTGATTTCTTCAAAGGTACAGATGAAGTCTGGGAGGACTGTTTGCTTTATTTTGTTGTTATGTTGTTATTGGTATTGTTGCATGCTTTTATGGCCATTTTTGCTGGTTTGGGGAGAAGGTGGTTCTACTCATGGTACAATGCTCAGGAAAAATTACTGTGGTGGTGCTGGCGATCAAATCCAGTGCTTCCATGCAAAACATACTCCAGCCCTCTTAAGCTATGTCTACATACATACAACCATGTGTATATGAGTTAGTGTGTGTGTATGTGTGTTTGTGTCTGTGTGTAGAGGTGTGGTTTGGAAGGGGATTCTCATTAAATCCTGGATACAGCATTTTCTGGCTCTGTAATTGGTAGAGACAATTCTCATGAAGAAAAAAAAAAAAAAGACTGGCACAAAATCCCTTGTACTCAATATGATTAACAATGGTCTATATTTGCTACAGTTTTGTTGGCCAAAATTTTCTTCTTTTTCCTACTGTTGTGCTCTGAGCCAGTTGGCTGAGTTGGCTGCTGTTCTTCTCCCCTGAGGTGGATAAAATAACTAACTACAGTGATGTGGTGATATCTTCATGAAAATAGTCTTATGAGATGATAAGGGCTTCAACTGAATGGAGTGTTGGAATAGAGTAATTTTATATTTTTTTAAAAATTTAGGGAAAATTAGTCGATTAAAACACTGTAACGTGCATTTTTAAAGGGTAAATTTAATGTGAGTATAGAAACACTTAACCTGTAAAACTAAGTCATAAATTTCCAAATAAAGATGATTTTTTACTAAGGATAAACACCATTAAAACAATCTGAATTATGTAAACTATCAATGATATAATAATTATGGGAAAGAATGAGATCATACCCCAGACAAATTAAACAGCTTGTGAATTTTTATTGCATATTGATGTGTGTATTGAATAATATGTGGTTCAACTACTATAGAAGCGTAGAAGGAATCATTCATTGTTTGTAAGATCCTCCTAGCTTCAATTTCCTTTCTTTATATCCTATTTAATTTTTTTTAGTTTATTATAACTTATAACTAAAAACTTAGGATATGCTTGTGCTTTGCTGAAGAATCTTAAATAATTTTATAAACAGTAAAATTACAAAGGAACATATTTAAATGTTTTTCCATAATATAATTACCACTATTTCAAGTACTGAATTACACAAATAAAACAACATAGAAGCCTTTTATCTTAAGCTACTCACACTTTCTTGATTTAAATACAGGTCATGGCTGGAGAGACAGAGAGCTCAGTAGGCTGACCACATATTTTACACACATGAGCTCTAGGTTTGATCCCAGCATTGCAGGTGTACAGAGCACCATGCAGACAGCAGCCCCGAGCACTACTGGGTGTGGCCAAACACCCCAAAGACAAAAAAGAACAAGTTAAGTTATGGAGCTTTTAAAATGTATTCATGAATCATTCCACAAATCTTTACTGAGCACCTACTGTACGCCAAGCACTGATGGGTGAATAACAACTACAAAAAAAGAGATCAGTCTTTGTGCGCTCATAACATAGTAACGTGCACCTAACTGAGAAGAATAGAAACCAAATAACTGTCCGTTAAAATAAGAAATGTTATTTCACACAGCAGGCAGGGAGCTTACCTTGCATGTAGCTGACTTGAAATCTGTCATCAGCTTCTCAAAGAATACCCTAAACTGGCCAGGAATGACCCCTAAACACAAAGCCAGGACTAGGCTCTAAACAATGTTGAGTGTGTGGCCCCAAAACAACACAAAAACAACAAAATCTCACACTACCATCTACCCCTCCACCCCCACAAAAAGGAATAAAAGAGAAAAGAGAATAACTTCTCTGTGTACGTTCAATACAAACAGAATATAAAATTTCAACCAAAATGTAAGGTAATTTTATTCTAGTTAATAGTGTTTTTGTTTTGTTTTGTTTTGGAGCAATGGTTAACCACATTCAAGGCAAGTGCCTGCTGTACTATATAGTGTAACCCCTGGTGCTTTTATGGTGCTTTAAAATCAACTTTTTTTTTTTTTTTTTTTTTTTTTTTTTTTTTGTGGTTTTTGGGTCACACCCGGCAGTGCTCAGGGGTTACTCCTGGCTCCATGCTCAGAAATTGCTCCTGGCAGGCACGGGGGACCATATGGGATGCCGGGATTCGAACCGATGACCTTCTGCATGAAAGGCAAACGCCTTACCTCCATGCTATCTCTCCGGCCCCTAAAATCAACTTTTAAAAGTAGAAGTCGGGGGCGGAATGATAGCACAGTGGGTAGGGTGTTTGTCTGGCACACAGTTGACCTAGATTTGATCCCTGGCATCCCATTTGGTCCCTTAAATCTGCAAGGTTTGCGTAATCTCTGAGTACAGAGCCAGGACTAAACCCTGAGCACTGCTGGGTGTAGCCTAACCCCTCCCCCCAAAAAATAAAGTAGAAGTGGGAAGTATTCAATTTAAATTAGAAACGTGAGGGGCCAGAGAGATAGCACAGCGTCGTTTGCCTTGCAAGCAGCCCATCCAGGACCTGAGGTGGTTGGTTCAAATCCCAGCGTCCCATATGATCCCCCGTGCCTGCCAAGATCTATTTCTGAGCAGACAGCCAGGAGTAAGCCCTGAGCACCGCCGGGTGTGCACCCCCCAAAAAAAATTAGAAATGTGAATTTGATTTTTATTTCGCAACTTTTTTCATGGATTAACTATACGATATTAAATAAATTCAGAGGATGTCTCTCAATTGCAGAGTACATGCTACATGTGCCTGAAGATCTGAGTTGGATTCCCCCAAGTCATAAAATGTCACATGGAATGATGGCTAGATCGGTGAGTTGTGTATATAAAAACATGTCTATGTATAGCATTTAGGCACATGTTTTATTTTATGTCATTTCTGCTGAGCCAGGAGAAAGCCCTGAGCACAGCCAAGTGTGGGGCCCCAAACCAAAATAAATAAATAAATAAATAAATAAATAAATAAATAAATAAATAAATAAATAAATAAACAAATAAATCACTACCCTTCTCCACATAACCAAAAAAAAAAAAAGAAAACAGAAAACAAATAAATAAACCACATGACTATCTGAACACATAGGGATAGTAAATAAATATAAAAATAACTCTGGTGGGGCTGGAGCAATAGTGCAGCGGTAGGACATTTGTCTTGCACGTGGCTGACCCAGGACAGACCTAGGTTTGATTCCCAGCATCCCATATGTTTCCCCAAGCCAGGAGTGATTTCTAAGCAAATAACCAGGATTAACCCCTGAGGTCACCGGGTGTGGACCAAAAACAAAAACAAAACAAACAAAGTGGTTGACCCAGCTTTAATCCCAGCACCCTATATGGAACCCTGAGAACTACCAGGAGTAATCGCTGAGCAGAGCCAGGAGAATGCCTTGAGCACCATTAGGTAAAGGTCCCAAATAAAAACCAAAACAAAACCCTACAAAAATAAATCAATCATACTGAACCAATTGTTTCATTCAAAGCAGTAATTACAATTTATTTTCAGTTTATTTTACAAATGTCTTATTTTGAAAAATAGTCTGCGTAGTAACTTAAGATAAAGTCTCCTAGGGGCCAGAGCAGTGCCACAAGTGGTAAGGCGTCTGCCTTGCACGGCTAACTTAGGATGGACAGTGGTGTCCCATATGGTTCCCCAAGCCAGGAGAGATTTCTGAGCGCATGCCAACAGTAACCCCTGAGTGTCACCGGGTGTGGCCCAAAAATAAACAAACAAAAAAATAGTCTTCTAATGGTTAAGATATTTATACCATAATGAGTCTGTACTAGATATATGTGACTCCACTACTATAGAATAACATACACATCTAAGATCTAATCTTTTATTTGTAGCCCAAATTCCAAAATACAATCATAAACAACAAAGTGGTAAGATATTTGGCATTAAACTTGTTCACACAAACTCACAAAGTTAACCACACTGCAAAATCACACAGCAAAGGAGAAACTGCAAATATTGGCTAAATTGAAAATTTGTTAGAAAGTAGTGAGTGCCTGCCATTTTTTTATGTTTATCATATTCTATTTCACACGTCATAAACAATTTTTGTTCAGAATAGGGAATATGGTAGCTTGGGAGTTTTATCAACCTAAGATAACAGGAGGTTGTTTTCGAGGTATAATAAATCACAGCTTGAGAAGCATTTAAACTTTAAGATCCATATGAAAGAGATTTTAAGAGTGTTAATTAAGTACTGTTAACATTTTGTATAGAAATTCCTTTTGTGAGAGGCGAACCACCTCTCTAATAAAGTAAAAAGCACTCATCTGAAATCTGTATCAAAAACTGCTTTTCTTTTCTTTTTCAGTCTGGGTTTAAAGGAAAACAAAAGGCACCTTTAGGATACATTCCCGGAAAAGTAAACTGGCAACTGGAAAGAACTGTTTTCTACAAATAATAAAAATTTAATGCTGTTATTAAAAAAAAGTGTAAGAAAAAATGGCTAGGAATGATTTTATAGTTTAACACATTTGCGTGTCTATTATTTTTCAAACTAATGATTTCTCTCGGGGGCTAATTTTTCTATACTTTCTTTGAAAAATGTATTTTCAACTTTTGTTGTATTCCCCCCTCCCCCCAAGGGACATCAAGCCAAAAAATATTCTTAAAGGTAGAGTAACCTGATCTCTTGGGAGTGGCAGATAGGTGATATAATAAGAATCTCTGTCTCTTCACATTGGTTTAGGAAAGTATATCCACAATGTCTCTTGTTTTGAATGCTACGTCATTAATAACACCTCAAAACTGATGTAACCAAGTATTTGTGTACTTACCCTGCTTTCAGTTAATCCTTGCCCTCTGACCACACATATCAATCGACTCTTCCCTTTTAATTCAATATGTTTTCTTAGATTTTACAATGCAACAATCACTTTGTGCTCCAGCTGACTTTTATTATTATTATATGCTTGAAATAAAGGGTTAGTAGATAATGCAGGAAAAAACATCCCAGAGGAGACTTTTAAAAGGGATGGTAAATGGGATCAAGGAATGCCTGAAACATTCTGCATCAGTCCAAGAAAGTAGATTCTTCAGATGCTGTTTCCAGAATTTATAACAATTCATATTTGGTGATAGATTCTTGTTAATGTAAAACCCAATCAAGTGAAAAGATGGATGGGCATTAAAAAATTAATGAGAATAATGATTTCTCCCCTCAGAAGATGCTCTGAATTTTGTAGATTCATAAAATATGATTTAAGTTTATGCTTTGGTGTTGTGCATAGAGCTCAGAAGTACAGAAACTCTTTTGATTTTCTGCAATCTACTTTCATCAGTTTTGAAGCTTAACATTTCTATTGTCATTTCACACCTACATTGGTACACTTACAGAAGAAAAATAATATATATTTTTACTTTCCCTATTTTATACATTAAAATTGTGGATTTTAATTTTTAATATGCTTTTAAAAGACACTATTTTTTAAGATTCATTCCCATTCTGATGTCAATTTATATAAAAATGAATAAAGATGAGTTTGTAGTTCATGAATTCACATTATAATTTTTAACTTGGGGGACAGAAGAAACAATTCACTGAATCAGAACATCAAAGATGGCTTGATTCCTTAAGGAAAATGTAAGTGAGCTTTACTATAATTCCTACACAAAGGAGTTGTAATAAGCGTATTAAAATTTTTATATTTTGAGAGCATAATATTGCTAAGATTGGGCACTAGCAAAAAATTCAGAGCTGCGCGGCAGAACTCGCTACAAAATGTACAAGTTGTTAAAATTTGAGATTCAAATTAAGATCATCAAAATATCAAATACCAAGATAACATTACAATTCATTAATCCATTATAATTCATTAGTCAAATGTCCCAAGGTTAGGGCAGAATGTACAATGAGTGTATTCTGGAAATGGATTAGTAAAAATTAGTAGTCTAAAAAGACTTCAGAATTTGAAACTCCAGCTGGGTTTAAAAGGATGGGAGGAGAGGAGGGGTGACTCTTAAATATCTGCAGCACTTCTTTGCAAAATAAAATCTGCGAATGTCTCCTATATCAGACAGACTTGTACTGTACTGCCGTAAAACATATTCTTTTCCTTTGTGAAGAAGAGATTTAAAAACTTACACATAGGACATTTTGTATTGATTTTGGCCAGTTGGGAGAAAAAGCATACTTCAGAGCAGGATTTCCAATTGTGGCACTCAATACAATAACATTTGCAGTGCTGGCACCACTCCATAATCATTTGCAAAGATTTAATTTGACTTATCACTGCAAGCCATTATCTGATCATAGTTGACCTACATATTAACATTTTCATCATGATTCAAGACCCCCCCCCCCTTTTTGGTGGAAATTCCGTGCAAACAAATGGTCAGTCCCAGCTCACCAAGGGATTATTTATTTACTCTGCACATATCTGGAATTCTTTCACCCCCTTTTCCCCTTCCAAGGATTGATATTAATATTTAGGAGTGGGGTTGGGAAAGTAGATTCCCAAGCCCAAACCCAACCCAACAACTTAAACCCAACATAAAAGCCATGATGAGCTACATAGAATAGCTCTTCATGGTCCATGATGGCATTTTGTTTTTTGGCATTTTGGGGGCATTTTTTATTTTCCAAGAAGTAGAAAAACAAAGGGGGAGGGCAAAAAAAATAAAGTAAAAAGATAATTGTTTTCTCTGAGGCTGTCATCTAATGCTCTAGCAAACAACAGTCAGTGTGCAGATCAGCTCAACAGAAGGGGATTAGAGCAGGCGAGCTGAGAATGGCTGAGCTTCCAGCAGCAGGAGCAGAGCTGTCATGGCAGCCAGAGAGGGGACCAGGGGTGGCCTCAGTGATGCTCCAGATGGCCAGGGGAAAGTGCTCCTCTTGGGTGACTGCGGGGCACATGGGCTGGCCTGGGAGCAGGCGGTCTGGGAAGGCTTCAGCACCAAGGCCAGGCGGCTGGAGAGGGTGAGGCCTGGAGGGAGGGAAGGAGGAGGGAAACCCTGCGCCCTGGTGCGCACCCCTACCAGCCCCGGCCAGCCCACTGTTAACATATACTTGACCTTCATGCCCCCCTCTCCTGAGCCACACAGATGCCTCCCACCTCCAGACTCCCATCAATCGCCTCTTCCATTCTCCTCCTCCCCCTCCTCCTCCCTCCCCTCTTCCTCATCTCCCTCCTCCTCCCTCCTCCTTTTACTCCTCTTCCTCCTCCATTTCCTCTCCCTCCTCCTCCTCCCTCCTCCTTTTACTCCTCTTCCTCCTCCATTTCCTCTCCCTCCTCCTCCTTCCTCCTCCTTTTTCTCCTCTTCCTCTCCCTCCTCCCTCCTCCTTTTCCTCTTCTTCCTCCTCTTCTTCGTACTCCCTCCTCTTCTTTCTCTCTCTCCTCTTCCTTCTCCCTCTTCTTTTCCCCCTCCTCCCCCTCCTCCTCCTCTTCCTCCCTCTTCTTTTCCTCCTCCTCCCTCTCCTCCCCCTCCTCTTCCTTCTCCTTCCTCCTCTTCCTCCTCCCTCCTTTTCTTCCTCTTCCTCTCCCTCCTCCTCTTCGTCCTCCTCTCCCTCTCTCCCCCTCCTCTCCTCCTCTTTCTCCCCCTCCACCCCTCCTCCTCCTCCTCCTCCTCCTCCTCTCCCTCCTCCTCCCTCCCACTCTTCCTTATCTCCCTCCTCCTTCCTCCCCCTCCTCCTTGCACCTGGGAGCCGGGAGCGCCCGCTGCACCAGCCCCGGGGCGCGGGTGTGTGTGTGATGCGCGCGCCTTGGGAGCGGGCCTTGGGTGCGGGCGGGCAGGGCGGGCGCAGTGAGTCGGTGCGCTCCTGCTCCCCGGCGGCCACCCGGCTGCCCTGCACATCCAGCGCGCCTCCTTGCCTGCCCGACAGCGGAGCAGGGCGGGCGAGACGCAGGCAGAGACACAGGCAGAGGCAGAGGCAGAGGAGGCAGACGCAGACACCCATGCCTGCGCCTGTGCTGTGACAGCGTGGCCATCCCCTGCGCCAGCCCCCCACACCCCCATTTGTCTGCCACCCACCGCAACTAGCAGCGACTGAGAGAGAGAGAGAAGAAGCCTCCGAGGAAAGGAGAGAGGAAAGGAAGGAAGGAAGGCTGGACGAGGAGGAAGGAAGGAAGGAAGGGGAGGCCACCAAATCTGGGTTTCTGCGTGGAGGAGGAGGAGGAGGAGGAGGAGACTGCCTTGGGGGGCTGGCTTTCCCCACCCCCCTGGGCTTTAGGTATTTTTGTGTGTGTGCATTTGGCACATTTTTGGCATTGATTTTTTTGTCTTTACCCCCCCCCCCAAACCGACCTCTCCTCCTTCTTGGAGAGGCGAGCGCGTAATTGCGCAAGTGGCCGTGGACTCCGGAGTTGGCACCGTTTTGCCTCTCTCTCTCTCTTTCTCTCTCTCCCCACTGCCTAGGCTGGCCCCTAGGGGGGCTGGCTGGCTGGCTGGCTGACTGGCTGGCACAACCCACTACCAAGGAAAGTTTGATCTGCAGCTCGGAACCCGTAGCGGATGGTGGGACTCTCCAGCCCCGTTCAGTGTGAGTAGCTTGGCTTGGTTTGGGTCGGCTTGGGCGGGTGGGTGGGTGGGTGAGTGGGCTAAGGCGAATGCCAGGCACGAGGACTCCACTCCGGCTCTTATTTAGGAGCGAGGATGATACCCATGACCCCCAAGCATCGCATGGCATGTGCATCTTGGAGCAGAGATGCTCCGAGCCCTGGTTTATCCAAGGAGCGCAACGCGAATTGGAAATTGCGCACCAGCCCGAGAGGCGCCTAGATAACGGTCCACACGACTCCGGGTCTGGCGATAGATGGCTGACACTGAACTTCAGCCGAGGATGCAGCTTGCTGTGAAAATTCCCCTCCGTCCACCTTTCCGAGGAGGGAAAATAAAATTAAGTGTGCATCTTCTGCACAACTGAGCCACCCACACTATGGATGGGTCACGGTGCCTGCGGTGGTGCGTTGGCCAGTTTGGCAAGGGGATTGGTGTGTGGTTGCAGGAAGGGAAAAAGCTTATTTTATTGGCACGCTGGGTTGGGAAAGAATTGTCGCAGGAGAGGTGGAACCCGGACTTAGGAGACCCGTTGCCAGCTAGGTGTCGGGTGCAGGAGAAGCTGCATCCAGGCGCGCTGCAACCCGTTTGCAAACTTTTCCCGGTGATTCCAAGGGGTCTGAGGTGGGGGGGAAGAAGCTTCTGGGGAACAGGCAAGCTTCCTCCAGTCCCTGAAGATCTTTGGAGGCGTCTCCCGTCCTGTGGGTACCAGGTGGGGGCAAGCTGGTTCCTTGCCCGGCTCTCCACCGCTGGCACAGCCTCCTTGCAAAAACCGTTACAACCTGGCCTGGGATGGTGGTGTCTCCAAAGCGGGGAGCAGAACTTGAAGCACCTCGTTCACTCCAGCCTCGGGGAGCCTAACTAACCCAAGCCGGGAGGGCTAACTCGACCTATTCCTGGCGTTGATTCCAGAAACTAGAGAGTGGAGATGCACAAACGTTCTGGGGTCCCCCAGATGCAGTTCTGAGTGCGCTCTTGCCAGCACCCCAGTGGGAGAACCCAGGTACCTCTCCAAAGTCTGGGAGGACCTGGCACTGACAGTGACGCCTTCCCTAGAAACGTTATTGGCACATTTTGTGTCTTTCTTTTCTTTTATTTTTTGCTGCTGCTTTGGGCAAGGGCGGTGACCCCCCTTGCTTGGAAAAGTTGGAGAGCTGGGACTCCGGGAGGTAGGATGGGAACCAAGACTTAACTAAAAATAGAAGCCTGAGCGCCCTTCTCCGCCTCCACTCCGGCCCAGGCTTTGGGGTTTGGGAGGATTTGGCTGGAGAGTCCGGGAACCCGAGGTCTCTTGCTTGCTTTGCTTTGCCTTGCCTTACTGGACTCCCTTTGCAAGACATCATGGAGACATTTTTTTCCGGAGCTTTCCTGCGAGATCTGGCACCACCGCACAGCCAACTTGCCCCCGAGCTTGGCTGCTTCCTGAGAAAACCATCTCTGTGTCGCTTTAAGGATTAGCTGGTAGGTAGGTCCCCCAGAAAGCTGTGCAGACAGACCCAGGGCATCAAGCTTGGGTGAGGGACTGCAGGCCCAGAAAGAGAGAGAGCAAGAGAGAGGGGTCCACTCCGACCCCAACTTCTTCTGTGCAGCCTGCGATTTGGAGCCCCTCTTGCATGGGAAGGAAACTTGGCTTCCCTTAATTAATTTGCCCAGGGCCTGGAATAGAAACGGCTGTCCACAGCTGCTGCAAATTGATTTCTCCCCCCTGATAAAGGTCAGGTTTGCTAGCCGGAGCGTTTTTTTTTCTTTCTAACCTTCGATGGGAACCCAAATCGGGTTTACAGAGGGGTTTCCCTTCCTGGTGTCCTTTGAAACATCTGTACCGATTCTAAAACACTCCCTGGCTTTTATGATCATCATCCCCCTCCCTCTGCCTACAACAGGAGTGAAACTGGGTCTGTGCCCAATTGACTACACACTCCCCAGAATACAAATGGACTAGCTGCTAGGTGATAAACGGTTTGTTAGTGTTGGGGGCCCCCTTTCAGTTTATAGCAGCGGCTTTTTTCCCCCCCGCTTTTACCATGTGAGTATTGTGTGGTGCCCAGTTTCTTCTGTCTGGTGTACAGTTTCTTAGGCAAGGTCAAGAAACACCATTGTTTCTTTTCTGCCACCAAAGCCCCTATTTGGATATTTATGTCAGCAGTAGTATGGGCAAACAGAAGCAAATTCATATTGCTTTGAATTTCTTTCCCTGCTTATTCTGAAGTTCTATTGTGTTTTAACCTTACAGATAGCCTAACACGGGCTCTCAGATTCTTTTTCTTTTTTTCCTCTCTTAGCTGATGGCTATTTTTAAAGGGAGGGCTGACCATAAGAGAATCTTGGTTTGACCGCACTCTATCTTTGCTGCTAGGATGGATGTTGAAGAAGCTGTAGTCTGTCCTTTTTTTTAAAAAATTTCTTCCCTTTTACTGTTTAGCACTTGGTATTTCTTTGGTCTCACCTATCAAAACTCACAAATCCTACAAAACATCTAAGGAATCAAGCTGATTCTGGATGCATAAAATTTGACTTAAAATTAGACTGACAGAAAAAAAATATATTAAGAGTCTCAGTTTAGCCACTAATAATTTTATTGGAAGCCACTCGGACAGGAGTTTCTGTATTTGAAAATCTAAATACTGAGACAATTTGAGTATGTATTTTTCTCCAGTGTCCATTCAATTTATATCTAAAAAAAAAAGCAGTAGAGAAAACAGTCTATTTTTTTCCTTTAATGTTTGGACAACTCATAGTAGAGCGGAAATCTTTGAAATGATATTTTCCTTTGTTGAACTAGTCTCTATGACCCTTCTAATACTTAATAAGATGATTTTATAAAGCTCCTCCATAAATCTTTGTAATATAAAAAATCCTACTTACAGCAGCACCTTGCAAACTGCAGGACTGAATTGTAAGTCTCTAGAAATAGGGAGATAGTATTGTGGCAGTTGCAGATGATTCCCTTTTATTTCTTTTCTTTTTTTTTTTTTTTACAAATGTTTACACATTTTTTCTTTCTGAGAAGAAAATGTTGCTTTGGGGGGTAGAATCTGATTTAAAAAAAATTGAGGTGATATCTTATAACTATCTAAAGTCTATTCAGATATTGCCTTCATAGATTTCAACAAAGTCCACAAATGGAAGGTGCCTTTATTATAAATTTTATTGTAAGATAGAAGCTTAGAGAAAAATGCACTGAAGAAAAAATGCACATTGAAAAGGAATGAGGAGAAAGAAATGCCTCCAATAGGAATCCTGGTCAGTGGTTGTCAGGTTAGGACATTCTTCACTGTCAAATCCTGTTTCTCACTTCTTTGATATGAACATCAGATGACAGGCGCTGAATGCAAAGCCTTCTTCATTGAGGTCTTATGCAGGCACCATATCCCTTCATAGCAAAGCAGTCTTAAGAACTGGCACCTGCAGGATTTACATCTGAAAAAAAAATGAATCAATTGCCTTTTGCTGAAGTCTATTACTGTAAGTTATATAAGTTCTGGAGAAAAAGCTATTTATTTGTTGCTGTTTGGACATTTCAAGTTTTTGGTGTATTCATCCTGGAGTGATCCACAGACTATTAATAGCAGAAGCAAGGAGAAAGAATCTCTGACTTTGGAGAAGTTATTGTGAAATAGAATTAGTTTTTAAGCCCTCTGTCTAGAGTATACTTCGATTTATGGTTTGTTTTCTAAATGTGTTTGAAAAGCATGAGCCCATGCACCTTTCAGAATAATCAATTAGAAGTTACAGAAAGACAGGAAATTAGGTTACTAGCCGTGCCCTGAATGCAATTTGGAATTTAAAAGCTAGCTAGTCAATAAGAAGTTAACAGCTAAAAGAAAAAACTACCTCTGTATTTTGGAAATGAAACTTTCCCCCATTTTTCTTGTTTAAATTATTTTTTGTCACCGACTTTTTAAGTTGACCTTATTTATACAAAAGAACAAACATCAAACCAACCATAACACCTTCGTGAACCTCAGAGTATATATCCATCTACCAATGGGAACATTTTATCCAGGATAAGTTATTATTGTCTAAAGAGACACCTTCCAACTCCAGGTTTACTTTTTTCTTTTTTTTTCTTTTCTATTTTCTTTTACAGCCATTAATAGAAGAGTTCCTAAATAATGTTTAAAGAACAGTGAACATTTTATTAAAGCAAACATTAGTTCGGTTTAATGGAGGTAATTGTGAGTGATAAGACAGAGCAGGTTATCTCCGTGTTGTTTAAACAGAAGGAGTTACTTTGCACCATTTCCAGTAGCCATCTGTAGGAGAGAAGGGTTTGCACCTGTCTGTCCATACTAATTATAGATTAGGGCCAAAGAAATGAAATTCGAGGAGGTTTTCAGCTAATGAAATCCATACTGATTTTATTGTAAATGTGTTTTATGGAAAGAGGGTAGTAGTTGAGTTATGAGTGAATAAAACGCTGTGTAGCTGCTAGCCACTTGGTTCTGAAGCACAATTCTGCTGCATTAACCTTTGATATTAAAAAAGAGAGAGAGAGACAACTTAGCCACAAATGCTAGCCTTTGTTTGGCATTCATAGCTACAATTTGGTGAGCAGCATAGGGTTCAGTGTGCTTTTTGTTTTTTTAAATGGTGCTGCACAGCAGTTTAAGTGGTAAGAATGTTCTAATATTTTGAAATGCAGACTTTTGTTTTCACTTATTTATGGAAAACCTTAGAAAATTGGGATGCCTTTCCTCTTTTATTTTGCACATCAGTTTCATATACATTGGAAAATTAAAGCAAAAATGGGCGAGGAATGCATTCTGCAATGAAAGGTCACATGAATGTCTACCACATCTGTTTATAGTAATTATGAACATCATTAACATAAGAATTACAAATGAAATAATGACAAGCTGAGCAATGAGATATTATGCCATAATGGTCATATGTTGGACTTCTCACATTATAGCACACTAGAATTCACATACTCAAAGAAAGAAGGAATATGCTAGATTTTTTTTATCTGAATTAATGCTTCCAAACTTATCTGCCTGGGGCAGATGGACTTTCGCTTTTATAAGAAGGTAACCTATTATTAAGAAAAGAACTGCTTAAAATTAAGATTTCTGGTCTCCAATGTGGACTATAAGACAGCTGTGATTCTAGAAACCCCTTTCTGTTGGACACTTATTCTGCGATTATACTTCTTGATTAGTACATTGCCTTTTTCTTAAAAAAAAAAAAAAAAAAGAAAGCTTTTCAGTAAAGTGTTTGCTTTGGAAGAGAATCCTGGATTCTTCCCAGTTGAGAATTGGTTGATCTTTGCTATAACTGTGAGCCCAAAGTCAATGAACAAACAAGGTAGTAATGGAAATACTGGACCTTTATGAAATAAGAACATTGGAAGATTAGTTTTTGCAGTTTTATGCATGCCTTTAGTGCTCGGATGCTTTGTAAAGAGAACGAAACCTTTCCTGAGCTTGAAGTGTATCTCTGTATTGTGATTTGTGTTTTTAAGTAGCATTTCTTATAAGAAGGACTGGCAATACCAATGGTTATTTTTAAGTTGTGTGTTTCTTTCTTCCTATCATGGCATTGCATGTAGTTCATGTCCACGTTAATCTGACTAAAATGCAATAAGGGGGAAGGTACTTGTGGTTGTGTCAGATTTCTCTGAATGCAGTTTTCTCCAGCAGCTAGAGAAAAGGTGAGAGGTGACCTTTTATGAAAGCTAAAATGATACCCCGGAAATCTGTTATTAAATTTAAAACATGTAAGAATGACAGATTTCTACCCATTTAGAACTCACTCAGTTTCGTAATATACCCTGCAAAAATGGTTTACTTCCTACCCCCTACCCTCCTTTCGCTATTGAACCTGGTCACTGTGAAGATTTCTAGAAAAAAAAAAATTACCTCATTCTGGTCTCAGCGATTCCAAGAGGTTTTCCACATTATTGGATTATTGGAGGATTGTGGCAGGCTTCTTTTTATCTGACATTCATTGCATGACAAGATTTTTCACACATGCCCTTCCCCCACGTATGCCCAGCTTTATTCCCCCACTTTGTTTTTCCTCTTCAAATTTTCTTGATTCCCCCCCCCCCTTGGGATGTTGGCATGAAGGAGGGGTGGGTGGGTGGTGAGTGGGCCGGATCCAATGTATTTAAAACAAACAAAAAAAATCTTTTTTGGCAAAGTGACTTGGAGAAGGGAAGCCCATGAGTCAACAATACCTCTTCATATTTTCAAAAGAGCTTTATCAAAGAACCTTTCTTTTCTCAAAGGTGATCTGTCCTTTTTTGTTTCTCACCGGATTTATTGCCCATTTTGCCCCTTTATATCCCCCACCTCTATGCATAAACCTGAAGTTTCCCAGAAGTTCCCAGCAGCTGGGACTGGGAACAGGTTTGCCAATTGTTGGCTTCCTCTTCAAGTTGTTGGGGAAGCTTCTTAACCAGGCTGCAATCCTTGCAACACCTCTCAAGCCAGCCCTCTGCCCCTACCCCCCACTCCAACAACCTTCTCTGCTGCATTATCTGCATTCCGTTAAGGATCTATCTGATCAGACAGTTCAGGCCTTCTGATGGGTCCATTTAAATGTGAAAAGGGGGCCCCCAGGGACTACTCAGGTGTATCTCCCTCCTGACCCTATGGGGGAGGCGGTTGATCTGGGCTTTTTGACTCTAGCAACAGCCCCTGCTTGTTCTCTGATTGATTCTGGGGTGGTGAAGAGCTAGGAGGCAGCTCAGACGGAGATTGATCGTCTCCATTTCAAATTCCCACCTTCAAAATCGACTCTGGGATGAGCCCCCTACACCTCCCCAAGATAATTTCTGGAGGTGGAGCAGGTGTCACCTGTAGCTACCAATGACAAGTGGTCCTCCTCATCTCTGGTTTCTGCTGGGACCTGGGAGCCAGGCCTAAGGGCTCCTTGATGTCTGACGGCTTTCTCTTGGGGTGTGTGCTTGGGGGGGGACAAGTGGTGTCTGGGGTTCGCTGGGAAAGGGGATCTGCAAAGGAAAAGTCAAGCCCCACCTGGCTTTGAGGTGGACCAGGCCTGCTAGGGAGGATTCCTTTGGGTTTGTTTTGCAAATTGTGGCTGTAAGATAGTAAATCCTGTCCCGAGGCTGTGCTTTGCCCCAGAGGGCTCTTAATGTCCCTTCTAACCTTGACGGACTCCCCAAGGTTCTAGGTTAGTCCTGGGCCAAGACGGGAAGGACCACTTGCTAAATCTGTCTTCATTTGTTTTCCTCCTACAACTCAAAATCTGGGGATTTACAGGCGACCCCAGCCCAGGTTTTCTCTAACTTGTCTAGCCTAGGGACTTCATTCCCCCTTCCCCTTTTCCAGCTTTATGTCTTTTCTCTTCCCACCAGTGTTTTTTCCCCCCAATCTTTTCCTCTTTTTTCTCTGTGTATCTTTCTCAATGGTATCATGGGCTATTTTAATAAATTATTTCTCTGTCTTTCTCTGTGTCTCTCTGTCTCTGTCTCTCTCAATGCTATTATACATTTTTTAAAATAATCTCTTTCTCTCTGTCTCTCAGTGCTATCATAGGTTGTTATAATAAACTCTGTCTCTCTCAATGCTATTATAGGTTTCTCTGTCTCAGTGTTACCATAGGTTATTTTAATAAACTCTCTCTGTCTCTCAATGCTATCATAGGTTATTATAATAAACTCTCTGTGTCTCTGTCTCTCTCAGTGCTATTATAGGTTATTATAATAAACTATTTCTCTCTGTGTGTCTCTCTCAATGCTATCATAGGTTATTTTAATGAACTCTGTTTTTCTCTGTCTATCTGTCTCTCAATGCTATCATAGCTTCTTTTAATAAAGTCTCTGTTTCTCTGTCTCTCTCTGTCTCTGTCTCTCTCCCCCTTTCTCTCCACCTCCCTGTCTCCCTCCCCCCTCTCCCACTTTTCCTCCCTCTCCCGCTCCGTCTCACACAGCACCCTCTGTTTATTTTCCTGCCTCCATCTGGGCCCTGCTGATATTGTAATCGCCCTGATGCACGCTGGCTCCCTCCTCTCCCTCCCGCACAGCCACACTCACTCACACACAATGTGCCATCCTGACAAGCCTTTTACTTCTGATAAGCCCCGATGTGTGTTTAATGAATACAAAGCCCCGGTCTGGGCACCGCCTCGGCTGGGCTGCCGCTGCCTCTCCTGCACTCCTTTGCCAGAAGGTAATCTGTGTGCAAGGAGGGAGGGAGGGAAGGAAGGAGGGGAGATGGAGAGTTGGGGGGGGTGCAGGAGGGAGGGAGAGAGAGAGAGGGAGGGAAGCTGCTCTCTCCCCCCTCTCTCTCTCTCCCTTTCCCCCAATGATGCAGAAGTCGATAAGACCCAGAGAAGTGAAGATGTAACATGTTATCTGTCGCTCCTCTTAGCTGCTGAAGACAATTTACATTTAAAGATTAGCAGAGGGAGAAAGAGGAAGCTGGCTTTTGTTGTTGGGGTGAGCCTGAGGCTGCAGTCCCGGCCTGGTCCCTATCTTCCATCACCTCTGCTATCCAGACAGGACTCACAGAGGTGAGATTACCCGGAGGGCCTTATCTTTAATTGGGTTGAGTTTGGCGGGGTCTTGGCTAGGTTTAAAGGGGTGAAGGGAACAATGGATTATTTCTTGACTGGACTCTAAAGCCTTGAGGTGGGAAGGGGCTAGAGAAAGCTGTTTAACAACTTGATTAGTTGATTCTTGTTTATATTTTTTTTAATGATTTAAATCTTAAGGCTTCTTAAGAGAGAAAGGACCAGAGAATTTAGGGAGAAATGGGAAGGACTTGAGTCCTATTTCTTCTTCACCCCTATCCACTGGCCTCCCTCACTGAATTGGAGTTTTCTTCTGACTCTTTTCTCATGGAGCACTGGCTGGCTGGAGAGAAGGTTTTGAAAGTAGATTGTGCATGGTTTTGTTTGTTTGTTTTAGTTTTTTGTGTGTTTCTTTTTGATGGGATTTGTTTTGGGAGTGAATGGATGCTCACAGTGGTGCTGGAATAAGTGAGATAAAGCAAAGAGGTCTACTTGTCATATGGCATGGGTGGATTTGATGGTATGATTTGCAACCAGATTGAGATCTGTTAGATAGTTTTCTACTTTGGATTCTAACTATGGGAATACTTTTTCAACCTCAGAGAGTTTATTTATTTTTTTTTAAAGGAACACATTTTATGGATTCCCTAGTGTGTGAATTCCTATATAAAAAAAAAACCTAGGTTCTTAACATAAATAAAAGTAGGGAAGAATAATTCTTTTGCTTGTGGTTCATTATCAAAAGAGGTGTCTTCGTAGGTAAATATGATCCAGTAACTAAAAGCCTAATTAAAATTTGTTTAAAGCCAGGGAGGGGGCATGTTTCCTGGTTGACAGCGGCAGATCGATGGGGCAAGACAATAGAGTCCCATTATTTCACTTCCATTGACTGAACATATTGACATTTCAGGTTTGCTGTTGCCTCAGTGAGCATGATGAAACACTGAAATTCACAGACCAACTGGCCAGGATGGCACATATATTACTGGGTGTCATTTCTACCTTCAGCCCCCCCCCCCTTATGAGCCAGACAAAATGGGAATGGACAACCTGGACTCCTCTAAAGGGGCAGAGATCTCTTGTCAAGGAAGCTAACTAACATTTTCCCATTTTAGCAACATTTGACATTTCTTCTCCAGAATTGGGAGCTACAGAGAAACATACATAGAGAGCTTGATTTTTTAAAAATTGGAAAATTACCCTAGCCCCCAACTCACACCTTTTTTTTTTATTATTATTGAATACCCATTTTAAAGATTCACTTTGACCTTCCCTGGAGGTATTTCCAGCGAGTGGTCGGTCACATCATTTAGATGTTTACTCGCTTGTATTTGAGTAACATCTGTTCTTCCCCAGTCTGGGGAACACATGCAGCCAAGCACCTGCTGTATCTAGATCTGTTAAAAGAATCTGTCAGAGCCCTGCAGATCTGGGGCCAGGCTTTTGACTATTTTTTTGCTTCCTGTTTCTTTGGGTGGTGCAGTAGGGAAATGGAATGTCTGTATTCTGTGCCTCCGTGCATGCATTAATAGTAAGAGGAGAGATAAATGTATATTCTCAGTAGATGCCTAGCCAAACTAAGTGCTTATTATCTTCTTCTTTGACTGTTTTGCATGGTTTGAAGAGTCTTTCTATATAATAAAACCAAGTAGTAGGCAGATACCATCCAGTCAAAGAAACTTGAGAATTTTACCCCCCAAAGTGAATAATGGGATAAACCAGAAAGGACTTCGCATATTTAAACATTTTAATGAAAATATGAAACTATTATGAATATGCCTGATACACAGCAGTGATTGCCATCAAATAGGAAACTGATGACCTTTGCAGCCTGGAGAACAAAACTAGTCCTTTATACCATTTTCATGAAAATGTTAGGTTTCTATTTGATCAGCAGGTGCTGTTGAGATGAAAGCCATGTGTAAATTTTCAGAAGGCCAAAAGTGTCAATTCAGAAAAGGAAAGTGATAACAGAAAATGCAATCAGTTTTCCTGTTTTCAATTTGTGCAGGATTTGAAGAGCTGTTTTGTTAAACTGCTACATCTGCTCCAATATGAATATTGAACTACTTCCACTAAAAATAACAACCTATAATTTGGAAGCTACTGCAGCCTTTTGTTAATGTGAGTGGGTTATTTAAAACAAAACGAAAAAATAAAAAAGACAATTTTCTATTCTGACAGTCTCTTGCCTAATGTGCATTTTCATTTATTGGCACATTTTTTTCCCCTCAGCAGATAAATGGTATTATGCAATTAGGACTTCCATCTTTTTTGACTATGAAAGAGGTTTCCATAGGTGAAAATCTTGGTAATCTAAAAAGGACTCACACAAAAAAATTATTTTAAAATAACCTGGTTTAATTTTCTTTACAGTAAGATTACATTCTCTAGTATACTTTTCAACTTACTGCTGACTATTATAACAAAGTTAACACTATTCCATTGCATACTGAGCTTTCTGTGATTTATTTCACCTTTAATATACCTGCAAATGTAAGTTTAAACTAATCAGGGATATTTTACCTAACAGCGCTTTCAGAATCATTTTTTTCATGCTTAAATAAAATGATTAAATTATGCTTGAGTGCCTGAATACAAAAGCTTCAGCTTCTATAATACTGCTAATCAAATAAGTTTTATGGACAGGGAAAGCACTACAATAGAAGAAAATTGGAGACATTTCACTAGTGGCATTTCCAGGAAAAATGCATTCTTTTTTTAAAAAAAATCACCTACTATTAATTAGAAAGAAAATTAGAAAGCATCTTATAAAAACAATTCCTTTCATTAGAAAATGCAAGACCATGCTCTCCGTGTTAAAATAGATACTGAAAATTAAGGTGGAGAAAAGACTGATGAAATTCGGATAAGGTTCAGTATTGACTCTGGCTACAGTTGCGGTGGGGTTGACTCGTGGCTATCGTAATTTTTCCAGGGTGAGGCATGATCAGTGCTTTGGATCAATTAGGAGCTAAGGAGCTTGAGTCTTCACACTTGAACGGCCAGACAAACCCAAAATCTATCTAGACTAGATCAAGAGGAAGACAAAGACTGGGCACATGAGCATGTTTGAGATTAGCAAATGTACGATTTCTTTTAAAAACACCCTTTTTTTCAAAGGTACTTTGAGAAATAAAATCCAGTACACTTGTCATTGCCTAAATGTATACAATGAAAGAAAGACTATTTTTTTAAGCTTTCTGTTGGAAGTCAAGCACATGAGGTGTTGGCATGTTTCTTTTTTAGAAACCTGGGTAGCCCTGGAGTATATTTTCTGTCCTTTGCCACTCTCATGAAATGATGTTGAATCACAGGAGAAGTGTAAGAAAGTTTATTTCACAGCTTTTTCTCATAACCTGATTTTCTGATGGTTTTTGTACTGAAACTATACATGCAGTGTTTTTTTTTCTTCCTGGTTTGTTTGTGTTGGTGCCATACCTGGCCATGCCCAGAGATCATTCCTGATTCCACACTCAGGAATTACTTTCTGTAGGACTCAGGGAACTAAAAGAGATGCATTGAATTGAAGCTGGGTTGGCCACATAGCAAGGCAAATGTCCTCTCTGTCATACTATCACTCCTGCCCCACCACATTCAATTCTGAAACCTCAGTGTCTTTCTATGGAAGCATCCCAGGGGAGCTGCTTGCAAGTTGCTTCAAAATATTTATGTTTTGAGGTGATGTTCTATTCTTTCCCCATTTTTTGTTTTTGTGCAACACTTGTTGGTGTTTAAGACTTACCCCTTGCTCAGCACTCAGGAATTGCTTCTGTCAGGCTCGTGAGACCTTATGAAGAACTAGGGATTGAATCAGGGTTGACTGTGTGCAAAGAAAATGCCTTACCCATTGTACTATCTCTCCAGTCCCTAGTGCCCCACTCAAGTAGCAGAGTTCTTCAGAAAGTGATGGCCTGTAAATGATCGGGTCAAAGGCATGAGACTTGGAATGCTAAAAATGATCATGCTGCTTAAAACTAATAACAAACACCTTGAGCATAGTCCTTTTTTATTCTTTGATCCCTCCATTGATTGCTGTGACTAAAATCATATGTACAAGCTAACTCTTGAAATAAAAATACAGAATGATTTGAGATGTTCACAATAATTAGTTGGACATGTAAGATTAAGTCAGTGTTTAGGAGAATATGACCATTTAAATATATGTTGAATATGGAAGACATAAGAGTCAAGATTTTCATTGTTTGGGTACTTCTAAGTGTGTTAGGAGATCTGATGGACTAGATTCATTTTTTTCACACCTGAGCAAAAGCCCCTTTTGCGTATATTCTGGGCTCATGATCTGCCACCTAGTTGTTGGTCTTGGGAGAGAGGGAAGAAACTGACAGATGATAAAATCTTACTTATGAATCCCATGTTTCCCTTCACTGATTTTAGCTAAATCATTTCCCTGCTCTCATGGTCTTCATTGCAGAGACCTCAAGCCCTGCTTTCTAAGTCTTGTCATAGCAAGTTCCCCCTCCCTCCTGCCATGAAGAAGTTAGGTTTTTTTTTTATAGTTCCTAAGTTTCTTACCAACTTTTTTCTTGAGTTCTAATAATCAAGCTTTTTTTTTCTCTGATCTCATGGCTTAATATTCCTAGCAGCTTTGCTCTATGTATTCACCTTTTAAGTTACTTGTCTACTACCTAGGGAATAGAGTGGGCTCTACAGGCTGACAGAATCGCTGATAGATAATACCAGAGTGTTCCAGTCTGTATTCCCCTAGGTCTCCTAATTCAATCTTTTCCATGACTAGGTTCTGTTCACTCACCAGGGTACCACCTTCCCATATTACACTGGAGCCCAGAGAAATCAGCCTTGTTGATTCCTTGTTGATCTGAGCTAGTCCTCTGAGTCTGTCCCAGAGGGACACTGGGTTTGCCCAGTATCTCTTGTCCTTAAGGATGTCCTGTGCTGCTGCTGGTAGATTCATTTATATCTTGATCTCAGCCTTTCTTAGTCTAGTTCTGTTAGGCTTAACTTTCCTGACACTTAAATTGAAAGGGATTTGCTACCATCTTGACTTTTTAAACATTTTGTGCTATGATTTTGGCCTTCCTTGGATTGTGTGTGTGAGATTTTTCTCTTTTACAGGCCAAGGGGGTTCACTTTCTACTTCCATTTCCAAATTGTGTGTGGGGGGGTAGATAAAGAGGGTAAGGAATAATTGCTGTGCATCCTGGCCCCCAGGTGAAACCTTCAGGACTAAAATGAAGGGAGCATGAACTTTTGGCACAAGAATTATTAGATTTCCCAATTCTCATATGTCTGAATCTATGTAAATACTTATAGAATTAAGCTCTCAGGAATTTCCCAGGGTTAGGAAAAGGGAAAAACAAAATCACTGGTGGCAACTTTCAGTCTCCAGAGAGCTGAGCAATGGAATCCCTATAGAGCAGCTTTGCACTCTTCTCCAGGGTAAGAGTTGGCATTGGGGATAGGGACCATTTTCCTGGGGTCACTCTGCATGTTAGGTGATTGCAGATCTGGCTGTGGTGCTATGCCCAGAAAAGAAACTAAAGATTGTCACTTTTGCTGAAGGAAATTGACTTTTGTCATTACTTTCTTGTGCTTGCTGCCCCAGATAAACTTGGTGCTTGGAACAGGAGAGCAGGCCTAGAGGCTCATGCATGGCAGTGACTGGTTTGGGCTCTGAGTCCCTGTTAGCCAGTCTAAGGTTTGACTCCTAAGTCAACTTAGGAAATGTAGAAAATTATCTTTCCAGCCATTTTTAGAGAAGGTATGGTAAGTATTTAAATGAATAGGGGGATGTTATCATTTGGCCAGGTGTCATCTTTTGGTGAAAAGTGGGAGAAGCTGTCGTGCTTGCATTGTCTAAAGAACAAACCCTCTACTGGTTCTTTAAAGCCCAGTTATTACCAAGATTGCTTTGGTTTAGTGTTTTGCATTTTATTCAGGAAAAACCAAATTAGAGATATTGCTAGAAGTTTGTTCCAAATTTGTAAACTTGTTAGTAACGAAGCAGGCTTGGCTTTTCTTGCACCATTATTTCTTTGTGAATGGATTCTCCACTTCTGGTTGGATCAGAGTGAGCCTGTACTCAGCATCTGGGAGAACCCTTCAAACCTGTTTATTAGAAGTTCTTGCAATTGTCAGGGCTTAGGAAGGAGTGATGTTACTGTTGGCTGCCATTAGAAAGGGAAGCTGTTGGGATTCCTTTGGCTTCACAGAATTAAAAAGTGGCATTGCATGTGGAGATTAGTGGAAGGCCAAATTGCAATTCTTGGCCACATAAAAGACCATTGCCTTAAAAGTGTGTATGCCATCATGAGCCTTTAGGTGGTAGGTAGCTGACTTGATTCTATCAGTAGCCACATCCTAGAAAATAACAGGAAATATTTCTATGAGATTGAACAGCATTGAGACTCAAGAAGTTCATAGGCTGGGTGACTACTCAGAAACTGAGAGCAAACATTGTCAGCTTGGGAATGACCGGATGTGGCCAATCTAATAGATTAGACCACCAGCAGAGCAAATGGGCAGCTGGAAGAAGTCATACCAAAGAGTACCAGGGATTTTTCTCTGCTGTTTGGCCTTGTGGGCACACCACCAGATGCCCTTCAGGCAGGAGACAAAAATGCTGTTAGGAATGCAGCCAGATGTTAGTATCTGCAGATGTGGACTTGGTGTGGCAATGTCATGAAGCAAGCACAACAGCATGGTAGAGAGAGCACTTGGGTGCCTACCCTGTTTGGCAAACAGTGATCAGAACTGGAGTCTGTATCCCCGCAGTGGACTTTATTGTAAGCCTGGTGCCATTTGTGTTCTCAGTTCAGTCTTGAAAGGCTAATGGGTCTGTTTCGTGAAAGCTGGCTATTCTGTGCTCCATTTGCTTACCTCAGGATATGGGAAGAAGTGAGCCAGGTCATGAAAGACTGCGAGTTTATTTGCTAAATCTATGCATATGTTATGTACACAAGTGATGAACAAACACAGCTGGGTAGAACAGCAGATGATATTGGGACTGGAATTGTGGTGTTTATCAGACTGACATAGTAATCCTTCTTTCCTGTGAAAGTGTTCTTTTAAAGTGACTGTAACTTTTATCCCATGTCAGACAAGTATTCTTGACTCCCCAAACCCTTACCTGTTACACATTTTCATTCTCACCCCATAACTAGATTTATTTACAGCTAAGGGCCACCACATTTGACCTCTGATGAGGAACAAATGTGGACATTACATACTTGTGACCTAACAAAAAAGTAGATGACATCACCCTTCACTGACTGTCCAGACCAAGTTTTGTATAGGATGAAGGAAGCAGATTTAAAATCTCAGAAGGAAAGATAAATGAGGAAAATCAAATGAACAAGCCATTAAACTTTATTTAACTAGTTCTATATACATCTGTTTGCTTGTTTGTTTTGTGTGTGTGGTTATTTTTGGCTATACCCATCTGTGTACAGTGGTAACTCCTGGCTCTGCACTCAGGAATTACTCCTGGAAGGATCAGGGTACCTTATGGGATGCTGGGGATTGAATCTGGGTCAGCCATTTGCAAGGCAAATGACTTCCCTGCTGTGCTATTGCCCTGCCCTGACTCTAGTTTGAATGGACTATTTTTATTTTTCTTATTTATTTTTGGGTGGAGGGAATGGGGTAGCTACACCCTGAAGTGCTAGAGGCTACTTTTGGCTTTGTTCTAGGGTCACTTCTAAAAGGCCTCTGGGAATCATCTGGTGCTGTGATAGAACCTGAACCTGAACCTCCAGCACATGCTTCAGTCCTTTGAGTTGTCTCCCTGGCCCTTTGGTTTGCTTTTATTTTATTTGTTTGTTTTTGAGTTTTTTGGGCCACACCCAGTTATGCTCAGGAATTAGTCCCAGCTATGCACTTAGAAATTGCTCCTTTCTTTGAGGGATCATATGGGACACTGGGGATAGAACCTGGGTCAATCCTGGGTCAGCCACATGCAAGGCAAATGCCCTACCACTGTGCCACCGCTCCAGCCCTTGACTGGTCTGCTTTTAAAAAATGACAAATGCTTTGTTAGTCATCATGATCACATCTTTTAGAGTTACTAGAAGGACACTAACACTTTTTTTATTATAAAACTAGGAAATGAGTAAATAGTTAATACTGCCTACATGTAAAAATATATGTGCTCAAACAGGCACCAAAAAATAGCCTCTCCCCAAACATTGTACCAGCTCAGGACAACTACAAAAGCTAAAAAGATGGTGGAACTTGATAGAGGTGAAAGCAAGTTGGAATTTTAGTTTGTCTTGTGACAGGTCGGATTTTACAAGGCAGTTATTGCCACAGACTTTTGGACAGTTATTAGGAAGGAATGGGTGGTGCTATAGCCTATATATGAAGACCAAAGTATTGTGTTTGGGTGGATGAAGATAGCAAGTGAATAAATAAACAAATGTAGATTTATTAGTATTTTTTTGTTGTTGTTTTTGGGCCACACCTAACAGTGCACAGGGGTCACTCCTGGCTTTGCACTCAGGAATTACTTCTGCCAGTGGTCAGGGGATCAGATGACATGCTGGGGATAGAACTCAGGTTGGCCATATACAAGGAAAGCACCCTAACTCTGGGAGATTTTTTTTTAAAGAAATAAGTAGAAAGATCATAAATGTTCAAATAGCATGGGTTTTGATTGAAGATTTATCTTCCGCATAAGGGAAATGTTTTGAAAATTTTCGTTTAGGACTGATCCAGAGTTGGGTATGTACATGAAGTGGGCCCAGGCTGGGTTCAGACTCTTTGCCAAACCAGAATAGATATTACTATGATAGCAAATGGCTCTCTATTCAATTTTCGGATTGAATTTCTTTTGAACAGATGCCTTGGCAAAACAGGTCTTAGAAGACCAAAGTAAAAATAGAAAAGCTCGTAACAGGGACATCATAGATGCTATTGAAGTGTTTCTTGGAAGGAGGTGTGACTGTGATGGTTCAGATGGTTGAACTAGCAGGGGACTGAAGCTTCAGAGGCTGGCCACTGAACTTGAGATTCAAGATACTGTTGAGAACATGGGAACCAAGAAGGAAAGACCAAGACAAGAGGCATTGCAAAGGAAATGCAATTGAACTTGGCTATGCTGTCGGAATCAGGGAAGGAGGGGTTGACAGTCCAGTGTATTTAGCTCACCAGAACGTGGGAACCACTGAGGATATGTGTGTGTGTGTGAGTGTGTGTGTAGGGGGGGAAGCTTTCCTCCCTGCTCCTCAGATATACATACAGGTTTATATGATTCTTCTGAAGCCTCTGAGCTCATCTTTCTGTCCCTGCCCTGGGTTTCTTAGTTTAGTTACTTTGGAGATGTCATGCTCGGGTTGGTTGGGGTTACAGAATGGTGGTGACCTAAGAGATTTATTTCTGTGCTCTCTTTGGTGACCTGCATGGGTGGACTTAAAGCCATCGTGAGTGGTCCTACTATTTTTCAGATATATGATGGTCCCCGTGGGAGAATTCCAAGAGGTCAAGTGGAGTGGAACTGGCCCTATATTTCTCAGTTGGGCCTATTGGATAGTTTTCAAACATTGGACTTTGTGGGATAGTTTATGGAAACTGCTTACCATTCTAATATTACGGTGAGTCAGAAAGACTGAGATCAGAGAGCAGAAGCATTGCTTTCAACCTAGGGTATCCCAGGCTGAGCTTGCACTGTGTGTGTGTGTGTGTGTGTGTGTGTGTGTGTGTGTGTGTGTGTGTGTGTGTGTGTGTGTGTGTGTGTGTGTAGCTATTCTGAAGGGTTCTGACCTTCACGCTCCTTCATTACTTCAAGCATGATCTATATAGCAAATGCTATTTCATTAATGCTGTTTCTCAAATATATGTTAAGAGAACAAAAATTGATTACAGTGACTGAATTTAGGACACGTGTTGTTTTAAAAGAGGCCTATTATTGGAAAAAAAGAGAATGCCTTTTATGTTTTTATGAGCACTAAGGACTTCATTGGATTACATTACTTGCATCTTTGATTATACTGATTACATTTTTTGTATCATAAAGGGGAAAAACTTGTAATTTTGCATTATGCTGGATGCTAAAGAGACTTCTTATTACAATCATTTTTCACTATCTTAAAATATTGAATCACTCTGGGCAAGTAAAAGTAATGTAAAATGATATTAGACCCTAATAAAAAGTAAATCAATGAAAATAGTTTGCAGTTATTTTCCCATTTAAAGGAGTTTAAAAATAACATTAATAATAGTGAAATCTGGGGCCGGGAAGGTGGCGCTAGAGGTAAAGTGTCTGCCTTGCAAGCGCTAGCGTAGGACGGACAGCAGTTCAATCCTCGGCATCCCATATGGTACCCCCAAGCCAGGAGTGATTTCTAAGCGCATAGCCAGGAGTAACCCCTGAGCATCAAACGGATGTGGTCCAAAAACCAAAAAAAAAATAATAATAATAATAATAATGAAATTTTTCTACTCTGGTACTTTTAGGGTATAGCCATTGGGTATTAGCTCAGATTTTCTCACTTCAGTCCATTTAATCATTTAACTAATTAAATCAATTTAATAATCATTAAACAATAATTTTAAATGTTAAATATGTATTATTTTAATAAATTTAATAATATAAACCAAATTTATGATAAATTAAATAAATATTAAATATTTATGTATTATTTAATTAATCACAATATTTAATTAAGAATCTGATAACTATTCATTTCTCTTTTTCTTATTTTTTCTATTTTGATCTTTGTCTTTAGGTGATTGGGAGTTACTCTTGACTCTGGGTTAATAACCTGTAGTACATTTAAATTTTATCTTTTTTAAAGCCATGTTCATAATTGATTGTCATTCCACTCTAGAATGGACTGCATCTGGAATTGGGGTGCATAATTTCTTTATGGGGTTCTTATCTTTGTTTTTACTCATAATTCCTATATCAATTTATTTTGCTTAAAAAATCATAGGTATACAAGAAAGTTTAGCATGAAATCCAATCTAATTTTTACTAAGAATGACACTTATTTGTATAGAGATGGAATTATAATGAAAGTATTAGTCAATGAAAACACAGCAAGACAATAAATATAGTTATATTTTCACACTAAAATTTTCATGAAATTCTACTCATGGAAGTAGAATATAAGCATAACTTTCATATGGCGAACTTGAGTTTGATCTCGTGCCATATGTAATTCCCTGAGATCCTCAAGGAGTGATTCCCTGAGAGAGATTCTGGAGTAAAATCTGAGCACTGCTGGATATGGCCCAATCCTCCCTCCCCCAAATATATTTTTTTCTGTCCATTGATGTGTTTCCACAAGGCTTACTTTTACATTCACTGTGGAGATTGCAGCAAGGCTGGGGTTGACTGGTCCTGGGGTTAATGGGGATGGACAATGCTATTTGCTACTCTCTTCTGGGCCTTCGACCCAGAGCATCATACATATAAGGCTTGTTCTTGATCAACTGGATGGCATCTGCTCTGTAGAGGCAGTCGTTCAAGTGTCAATGGAGAGGGGTCATCTGTCTTTCAAGGGCTTTGCCACTTGTCAAATCTCCTGCTTCCCTTTTTCATTTGGAAATAATGTTTATCTGGGTAGTATTGGTTCAATCTAAGAAAATAGATGTGAAAATTTCAGGAGGTGAGAAGTTTCTTACCTTCAGGAAAAGCTTCCTTGTTCTTAACATCTGAGTTGGCCATTCTGGAACTCTTTGCCTTTCTTTTCTAGAAGGTAAATAATCTCCCTCAGCCATTTCTCCCTAGTTAACAGTCATTCAGTAAATACTTAATGGAGAAGAATCAGGTTCCTTTTGATGCCAGGTGATCATAGAGATTTTCTATGCCTTCTGACCTTATCAATATTTAACATTGATTTCTACATGGAACTTGTTCCATACCCTACCCTGAGTCCTTTCCCCATCCCTACCAGAGCTTCTCCCATGCTTTCATTACTTTATAAATTGGATCATGGGATTTTCATAAAACATTTGATTTATATTTGTTAAGCTTGGTGCTACATCCAGCAGCACTCAAGGGTTAATCCTGGCTGTGAAATTACTCCTAACAAAAGTGTGGGGGCCATATGGCATGCTTGGGTCAGCCATATGCAAGACAAGTACTCTACCCATTATGCCTGAATTCCTTTTATTTTTTATAAACATTTTTTAAGACACCATATTTTACAAAGTTGTTCATGAGATAGTTGTTTCAGACATACTTTGTTTTAACACAAATCCCATTATCATTGTCTCCTTCCCTCTACCAATGTCCCCAGGATCCCTCCCATACCAGCCTGCCCCTGGGCAGGTATGCTACAGATTTATTCCATATTACTTGATCCAACAAAACTTAAAAGAAATGACAAACAGAATTCTTAGAATATAAATCAACAGCATCACTTTATGATGATTGATTGCTATATGATTTCAAACTAAGTACAGAGTTTTATCCTAAGAAAGAAAATATTGGCTTAATATCAGAAAATATTATAGGTACCGTGTCTCTCATTAATAAGTAATGGAAGCAAAATAGTTGCTGACATTTGTTTTGAAATGTGTGAGGGGAGAGAAGAGGAAGTTCATATTTAGGAGAGGACACTGGTTTCTCCAGAAAGGGCAGAGGAAAACAGCTAGAAACAGTTAATGAGATAATGTGTTTAAGGGAGAACATACACTTGAGGAGTAATCCACAAATAAGATTTTTAAAGAATGAGCTCCCTAAAACTAGAAACAGAATACTGTTTAGACATTTGTTTTCTGTTTGTTTGTTTTCTTGGTTTGGGGCCACAACTGGCAACACTCAGGGGTTACTCCTGGCTCTGTGCTCAGAAATCACTTCTGGCAGGCTTAGGGAACCATATGGGATACCAGGGAATTGAACCTGAGTCCCTCCTGGGTTGAGTGCAAGGCAAATGCCCTATTGCGTGCTATCTCTCCGGCCCCTTGTGTAGATTGAGTTGAGTGCAAGGCAAGAATCCTACCCATTGTAGCATTCATCCCCTGAATTTAGATTTTCTTACTCCAAGAGTCCAAGTTGCAACTCAATCCTCTTGTTTTGTAAGTTGTTGTTTTTTTTTTTCCTTTTTGGGTCACTCCCAGCAGCGCTCAGGGTTACTCCTGGCTCTGTGCTCAGAAATTGCTCCTGGTAGGGTTGGGGGACCATATGGGATGCTGAGATTTGTCCTTCTGCGTGCAAGGTAAACGCTCTACCTCCTTGTTATCTCTCCAGCCCCTTATTTTGTAAGTTTTAAGTCAGCTAGCTTGAAATTATTATTTTTCTTTTTTAAAAAATTTACTTTAAGAAGATGCATTGCATAATCGACATAATTGACATGAAAACATTTATCCAGATAAATGTTAACAAAGTTAATTTAAAAAAAAGAAGAGGGAGAAAAAAGACAAAAGTACAGTAGCAAGCTCTTTTGTGAAAATTATTGTATCACCAATGAAGTCATGAATACAATGGCAGAAAGTTTAGTGAGCTCATGTTAAAAGTTCAGTCTGTTAAATTGGGGTGTTCCTCTAGGGATGACAGTATCGAACGATCAATAGCTTGGAATTTTCTGCATGAGCTGGGCCAACGACACAGATGGCAGGTGGAAATTAGACACAAGTTAAAATGTACAACTTGCAGGATTTAGAAAAGTTAACTGTTTACAGCAGTAGTTTTTAGCCTCCTCTTGACTCTGTGGATTGGTGATGGTCTACAGACTTGCCAAAAACCACTGGGTTTTGGAGTATAAAAGAATACCACAATTTTGGAAGCTTATGAGGCAGGGAGGAAGGGAGAAAAGAGAGAAGAAAGGACGATAAATATCTGCTGGTAAGAACCAGCAGCTTCTAGACCACATTTGTGGCTGAACAATTGTACCTCTTTTGTTTTGAGTTGTATGACCATCAGCCATGAATGCAAATACTTTCAAAGTTTTGTTTTTCTTTCATGTGAAAGTTGCCAGCCTTGAACAGATGCCTTTATTTGGAAAAACCAGTCTTTGGAAATAATTGGTTCTCTCTTCTCTTATTCCCTAGAGATAATCGTCCACAGATGAAGTTAGATGAGGAGAAATATTTTAAGTCACAAAACATTACTTTGTGGTATACTTTTCTTTGTCAGTGTAAAATGTTTGAGGACCCGTAGCTTACTTCTTGTTGACTGATCCTAAACGCTTTTTCAGTCATAGAAGTGACTTTTACAAAGGGAAAAAAATTATGATTATATTACATCATTTCAGAATAGACTTCTAATGCATTTATTCTGATGCTTGAGTTACTGTTGAAATAGGCACTTTCCACTATCAAATAATATAAGCAAATATGTGGCTAAAAAACTTGCACTGAGTTATTAAGATGAGAGTTTTATAAGAATTCTCATTTTCCTGTTAACTTGGTAATTTTGGTATTATTCTACTTTATGGATAAAATCTGAAATTTAGAGAGATTAGGGAATGTCTAAGGTCAGAATAGGTAAGAACAGGGAGGGGTTCCAATTCAGCTAGAGCACAAGTGTGGTAGAATTTGACTTTCAACTGGCGAGTGCATGTAGGCTATGGTCATCTTAGGATATTTTTTTTTTAATTTTTTTTAAACTTTATGTATTGATTGATTGATTTGGGGGCCACACCCAGTGGTGCTCAGGGGCTACTCCTGGCTCTGCACTCAGAAATCAACCTGGGTAGGCTGGGGGACCATATAGGATGCCTGGAATCGAACTGTGTCCTTCCTGGTTTGGCTGCATGCAAGGCAAATGTCCTACCTCTGTGCTATCTCTCTGGCCCAGATATTTTAGTTTTTAAAGATGTTAGTAGTCACAGAAGAGATACTACTATTGTATTTGTTTATTTTTGTTTCGGGAGCCACACCTGGTGATGCTTATGAATAACTCCTTGCTCTGCACTCAGGAATTATTCCTGGCAGTGCTTGGGGGAACCTTATGAGATGCTAGGAATTAAAGTAAGCTGTGTATAGACAAGCATCCTGCCTACTGTACTATGTCCCCAGCACCCCTACTATTTTAAATTGTGTTACTTATTCAGATTGTACTATTTGTCTATACATAAATCCTAGCTTTTTAAAAATATTTTTATTTACTTATTTATTTTTTGTGTGTGTGGCTTTGGGCCACATGTAATGAATCCCAGGAACTACTACTGCCCTCAGAAATGACTTTGGATAGGCTCTGGAGCTATATAGGCCTCAGATTGAATCTGGGTTGGCCATATACAAGGCTCAAGTGCCTTAACTGCTATATTATCATTCACTGGACCCCCTTCTGATTTTTTCTTTCAAATAGTATTTGAAGGAATAAAACTAGTACTTTTGGGGGGGGGGTTTGGGCCATACTCAGCGGTGCTCAGGGGTTACTCCTGGCTCTGTGCTCAGAAATTGCTTCTGGCAGGCTTGGGGAAGCCAGGAATCAAACCCACTTTTGCCTGAATCTACAGCATTCAAGGCAACACTGCTATCGCTGTGCTATCTCTTTGGTCCCTAAAACCAGGACTTTATTACAGTGAGATGAAATAGCCTGAAGTAGGGCTAGATAATATGTGATTGACATTTTTTCTTTGTTCTCTCACCCCAGGTTGATTCAACACTGTCTGTATGCCAGGCTCTGTTCTAGTCACTGGCTGTTGAACATACTTGAATAATAAGGCCATGCATAAAAATAACTAGAGAGCATTTTCAGAATATACTGTGAACGTAGATTAAGGTTCTTCAAGGGGTGTCTAATTTTTGAGGTGCAGAGGGTAGAGATGGAATTCAGCTCTCCTATAAATCACTGAGCTTTACAAGAGGTAGGGCACTGCCTTTCAAGCATCTACATGGATTAGATTCCCCAAACTCCCTAAGATCCCCATCCCCTTTATGAGGAATGATCCATTAGCTCAGTCAGGAGCGTGGCCAGAGTACAGCCAGCTATGACCCCAAAACAAAAGACATTAAACACAAAAGAAATAGGTAGGAAGTCTGAGGTCACAATCCTGATGCCCTGGTAATCCCCTCCCTTGCTCATGAATATATTGTAGAAAGAAAAGTGGTCTCAGAGGAATAATAGGGGGCAGCTAATGATGGCATGTCCTGATATAGACCATCAATGCTGTATTGAATGAAGAGGAAATAATGTTCAGAAGTCTCAAGTGTGTTGAGGAAAGATGTGTGAAGGCCACAGGTATTGAGTTGTGCCTGGACGGGATGCCATTTAGGTGGAATGAATTAGCTTTCATATTTTTATTGGGATATTACAATATACAAAATGTGTAGGCTAGGACCTGGGACTGTGGTTCAAGTGGTAAAGCATGGGACTGGTTCTGGCTTTGAATCCTAGTCCTCCAAGAGATTGGAACCCATTGCAATAAAAGAAGAGTGAATTTTCCTAATTATAGTGGTTAGAAAACATAGACAGGAAAGGCCTTTGCTCTCACAGCTCAGAGTTAAGGAATAGGACAGAGGAAGCCAAATAATAAGATGTTCTACATAGTGTTATAAATACCAAAAAGCTTTTTAAAATAGAATGTGAAAGGGGCCAGAGAGATAGCACAGGGGTAGGGCATTTGCCATGCATGTAGACAATTCTGGACAGATAGTGGTTCGAATCCTGGCATCCTATATGGTCCCCAGAGCCTGCCAGGAGTGATTTCTGAGCACAGAGCTCGGAATAACCCCTGAGTGCTGCTGCGTGTGTCCCAAAAATCCCCCCAAAAAAGAATTAATAATGTTAAATAGAGCAAAGATGAGGGCCAGAGTTTATAGTACAGTGGGTAGAGTGTCTATCTTGTATACAGCTAACCTGGATTTGATCATCCAAGTTTCCAGTGATAAAGTTCTCTGTACATGATCAGCGGTAACTCCAGAGTGTAGAACCATGAGTAACCCTTGAATACTTACTGCTGGCTGTGTCGCCCCCAGAATTAGCAAGAATGGGGGCGGGAGGCTCGACAATGGAGGTGATGCTTTTATCTTATGTGGTTGGGATGATCATCTCTGAGTAGGTGACAGTCAAATGAAACTAAAATTGAGGAGGAACCAGCTATGCAGTAGTCTGTGGGAAGCTGTTGGCTCTGTGGTCATAATGAAAGGATGTATTTGGTGGGGTTTCTCCCTTGAGAAAAGTGGCATCCTTGAAACCAGCTTTGCATACTGGAAGCCTGGTTTTGATCCCTTTTAACCATGAGTGACCTCTCAGCCAGTAATCACCCTTAAATTCTGCCAGGTATGACCCCCAAACTTAAAAACAAACACCCTAGGGGCCGGGAAGGTGGCGCTAGAGGTAAGGTGTCTACCTTGCAAGCGCTTGCATAGGACGGACCTCGGTTCGATCCCCCGGCGTCCCATATGGTCCCCCCAAGCCAGGGGCGATTTCTGAGCGCATAGCCAGGAGTAACCCCTGAGCGTCAAACGGGTGTGGCCCCAAAAAAAAAAAAAAAAAAAAAAAAAAAAAACCAACAAAAACCAAACACCCTCAAAAGATGTGTTAGAGCTGAGATTGAAAGGTGCGGGAGGATGTTTTCTCATTGCCAGAACATGGCGAGGTGAGGAGTGTTTTCTGTGCATATAGGGAAGATAAATAGTTTGAAGTCTTGGTAGGTGTAAATCATGGCATCTTCAGGAAACTTGAAATATTGAAGCTTAATTCATGCAAACTCTGACAAAGGCCACCTATAAAATACTATGGCCCAAGCACTTCCTGCTGGAAGCTGAATGGAGTCCTGAAATGAGGGGCTCATGATTTTTGACTCACTACAAATCTGAAGAATACAAGAGAACTGCTCGTCCTCCAAATGGAATATGGAGATGGCCTGACAATAGTCGCTTCGATCCAGTGAAAGGGAACATTGCCTCCTAAGTCATATTGGATCAAGCGAGTTTCTTTTGTGGTTATTTCCTTTGCAAAAAAGACACAGATTGTTTTTTTTTTTTTTTTTAATCAATGCCAAGAAAGTCTCTTTAAAAGCAAATGTTTTTAATGAAAGGAAAGAGGTGAGGTTTTTGGTTCAATCCAGAGTGATAGATCAAGAAGAATGCAGCTACCTATTTCTAGAATAATTATATATTATTTGCTAACAGAAAATTGCCCCAAACACTCTTATCATTCTCTAGAGAAATGTTTGGGCAGTGAAGGGATTCCTGGCAAGAGATTGAGAAACACAGCATTGGGGAACTATACTTGATCTCTTTGGAGCTTAATTCTGATGTGTGTAGTCTTTACATCCTATTAAATTTTTGAAAGATAAACTGATACAAGAGTGATTTGCCAAGGCCAGTGACTCTTCCTTTTAAAACTTTGGCTCCGTGTGCACATGGAAGGAATGGAGGAGTAAGATAAAAGCATTATAAATATGAGGTTAACTGAATTTGAATAGGAGGTTCTCTCCAGTTATTGCATTCCTTGGAAAATAAATACATTGCACATATGGTTGAGATTGATCAAAAAGTATTCTGTATGCCAGTTGATTACATTCCCATCTGTGATGAAGGTTTTTCTGTCTACATCTGGTTTTCACATTATATTTTTGTAACAAGAATCCTTTATATAGCAGGGTTCACTTTCTGTATTTTCTATTAGCTACAGCTTGAACTACCGCACGGATTGCAGACTTACACATGTGGTTTTCATTACTTCATACCATTGAGAAAAAGTAATATTTGTTTGGGAATGGATGTTTTCCATGATTTCCATGGTAATACAACATGTTGAGACTCTTTAATAACTCTCTTGTAGAAGTACAAATTGTTGAGGCATTCTACTCTTGGTCGAGCTAAGCTTCAATGTTCTCAGTGTATGTTCTTCTTACAAGGTTTTATAAAGTTGAACACTGAGAAACTGAACAAAGTGGTTTTCAAATATAGATTTTACCATCATTTGCTTCAGATGCATAGTGTAAAATTAACTGTCACAAAAGTGTAGATATAATTTTCATAGTGTTTATTGTCATTTCTCATTAATATTATATTAAAATACCTTTATATATGCTGGATGCGTGAAGGACAGACGGAAATATTCCAGCAGCATTATTTTGAAAAATCCAAATTTCATGTTATTTTTTCCAAGTAATCTTATGAATTGCATTTTAATATGTTTAAAATACAGTTATCGGGAAAAATCCTCCTGAATCATCCATCCTTGGTTTTCCTGGGGCATTGTTTGAAATTTTTTTTATATCATATTAACATTTCAGAATTTATAAGCCTGGGGCCGGCGAGGTGGCGCTAGAGGTAAGGTGTTTGCCTTGCAAGCGCTAGCCAAGGAAAGGACCATAGTTCGATCCCCGGCATCCCATATGGTCCCCCCAAGCCAGGGGCAATTTCTGAGTGCGTAGGCAGGAATAACCCCTGAGCATCAAACAGGTGTGGCCTGAAAAACCAAAAAAAAAAAAAAAAAAAAAGAATGTATAGGCCTGTATATTTAAAATGTAACACCATCTTCCAGTTTACTTTCTTTATACACTTCAGAATAATGCTGAGGAAAACTGAAGTTAAAAAGTGAAACAATGGGGGGCCGG
This sequence comes from Suncus etruscus, assembly GCF_024139225.1. Classification (NCBI taxonomy): domain Eukaryota; kingdom Metazoa; phylum Chordata; class Mammalia; order Eulipotyphla; family Soricidae; genus Suncus; species Suncus etruscus. Next base: position 6,835,527 of record NC_064857.1, read on the forward strand.
GCGGTGGCGCTAAAGGTAAGGTGCCTGCCTTGCCAGCGCTAGCCTTGGACGGACCGCGGTTCGATCCCCCGGTGTCCCATATGGTCCCCCAAGCCAGGAGCAACTTCTGAGCGCATAGCCAGGAGTAACCCCTGAGGGTTACTGGGTGTGGCCCAAAAACCAAAAAAAAAAAAAAAAAAAAAAAGTGAAACAATGTGTTCTATATTAAAGGCATCATTCATAATTGAGAAGTCTACCTGTTTTTAGATTTTTGGGGTACCTGGGCCACACCTAGAGGTACTTAGGGTTTATGCTTTGTTCTGTTTTCAGGTATCATAGGGAGAGAGAGAGAGAGGAAGAGGGAGAGGCGAGAGAGATGAAGGAGATAGAGGGAGGAGAGAGAGGGGGAAAGAGATAGTTCCTTTGTGAAGACCAAGCTCAACCTGAGATTGACCAAACGCATGGTAAGCACCTTAACCCCTGCTTTTGACAAATTTTCCCACATTTTGAAGCCTCACCTCTCAGAGTTCAGTAGCATTAGCAGTTTAGTGCTCATGGAGTCACTCCCAGCTGTGGTGGTAGAGGCATATGACACCAAGGTTCAAAACCAGGTCTTCTGAATGCAGATTATATGCTCCAAACTTTTTTTTTTTTTTGGTTTATTTTTATTTTGAGCCACACCCACCAGCAGTGCTCAGGGCTTACTCTTGGCTTTAAGCTCGGGAAGGAAATGAACTATTCACCTTTGAAATGAAGGACGTTTATATACATAATAACTTGATGGACCTCAAAACTGAGTAGTTTGGGGAAGTAAACTCAAACTTTAGCCTGAATTGAGCTGTCAATCGAGGGTAGGCATAGCTATTATGTTCCAGGCAACTTGTATGTGCTACTTCCTATATTTGTTGAAAGGAGATTGTGGAGTAAGTCTCATAGATGTGTGGTCTACATTTATCATGCCCTCTGATGTCTTTTGTTGATGGTCACTGAAGCACAGAATATCAAAAGTCATGATTAAATCTACAAAAAGTATCTGTTTTCTTTTTCCTAATAATGTTTGGTTATCCCATATTTTTAACTTTGGAAATAGCAATGATGCTGGGAATGACCCATATTTTCATTTCCCAGAAATAATTATATTTATAACATCTTACGTAGATTTTTTTTCCTCGTTCCTTCTTGGTTTCCCCACCCCAATATTTGAGTCTTTATAGTGTGTGTATATATATATCTCTGTATTCTGGATAATTTCCTACTAACAATCGTTACTTTAATATTCGTTAATGAAATTTTTAGGTTATGTAGTAAACTAAATGTGTCCAAGTTCAGTTTGATTTCTTTAGTCTTGGCTGAGCATCACAATAATTTCCAACTAAGAAATACCTAGTATTTTTCCTAAGACTGTATATTAAATTTTTACTCTGAGAGGTGAAAAAAATTTGATTTTTGCCACAGTACAGTTATAGCATGCGATATGCAGAGCAAGAATTAAAAAAATAAAATAGTCTTTATTTTTAAACATCAGACTATTCTTGCTAGTTTTTGTGAAGTAGTTTACTTTCTTTTTCAAGTCTAGAATATTAAGTGATATATAATTAATGATCATTGGAAAAGGTGTCTGCACCTTGAAGTATAGTATCATAAGTTTCAGACATCTAGATTCTTTTCTTGAAAGCAAATTGGGAACAAATTTGATATATGATATAATAAAAACTAGCAAGATTTAGAAGTACATTGTAAATAACATATTCAATGACCAAACACTGTAGCCAGAGTCCAGGGCATTCAAATGTTTTATCCAAGGATCTCTGTGGAGGAATACATTAGATTATACCAGTAAGTTTAGTAAAATGAAAAGATTAATTTAAAATATTTAACACATTATTATAATGAGCACTGTATTAAGAGTCAAACATAATATATCACTTGTATCACAAAACTATGGCATCCAAACTATCTTTATGGATCACTGTGAACAAAACATTAAAGGTTATTATGAAAACATAAAAAAAAGGTAATACAACATTGATAATATTTATCTAGCGCTTTTACAAATCTCTTTTGCTTAGTATTTCTAGACTTCCAACCTTATGCACATATGATTTGTTAGTTATATTTCATAGCTTATAGGGATTAAAAAATGGGTCCTTTTTATTTGCAGTGCATTCTTTTCATTAAAGTTAGAACAGATAAAACTAATACATGCTTTGAACGTATTCATGTACCTTTATTTTAAAGGCAGATTAAGGAAAGCAAGTTTTCAAATTCCCACTTGGAGTTGGGTGATGGGAGTTTTGAAAGCCTGTTGGAGCATGTCTCATAGGAAGGAAGAAAGTGTGGATGATGTGGGGGAGGAGGTTCTTTTAACATTTAGAAACTATTTGTATATCTGTTTCTATAAGCTAGTCTAGTATTACCTTGCAAGTAGACTGGTTGTGATAAGCATTTTTTTTCCCTTTGTTGTTGTCAATAGAAAAAATTGATCTCTGGGCTGGTGAACATAATATCTGTCCCAGTCAGAAAAGGAGAGAGGAAATTAGCAGAGCGATTGGTGGAGAATGATATCTGTGAAAAGAAACACTTGGAGAGCACTGAGTTTAGTAATAGGTGACTGCCGGAAAAAAGGGAGCTTTGAATATTGTCAAGGTAAGGAACAGATAAATATTTTGATTTTGCAATTTACTTACGTGCCAAAAATCAATCTCTGGTTTTTTTTTCCCAATAAAAGTTAACTGTAAAGATTTCCTCTTTTCCTTATTTCTTCTAGTGCCTGTTGATAGTTTGTATACTATATTTGAAAAGCTTGTTTTTGGAATCTTGGGGTGTGGGATTGGGTGGGGATCAATCAGCCTGCTGGTGGGAACTCTTGTTTGATAACTTTGGGTCTGAAGATATCAAAATGATCAAGTATCAAGTTTTATTTTCCACCCTCTTGTTGTTGCAATACTTCTTGCCATGTTTCAGAATACATCTGTTAGATGCAGAGCAATCCTTGGAGATAAAGATTAAAAGCCATGCCATGATTTTTGTGTTTATCATAACTAGATATGGTGTTTTCCGGAACAGTTTGTTGACTAAAGAGAGGAAAAAAAATGCTCATGCCATTATTATTTCTTCTAATTTATTTGGTTTTTGTTTTAGAAGTTAACTTAGATGATGATGCTGTATTTTTTTTTTTTTAAAGAAGAATCCATACTCATTGACACATTAAAAAAAAACGGTGATTGCTAACTTTAGGAAAAGAGCAAATCTAAACTAAGTATGCTATCACTTGGCAAGAATCTCTTTAAAAGTCTGCAACATTTAAAAATAAAAATAGAGTCCTGAGTTATGGGTTCCAGACAGTTAATACCTCTTGTAGCCAGCTCTCTTTCAAGTTAGTGGACTTGAGCAAAAGCACAGATGAATGATGATAACCGTACTGAGAAAAAGTTGAGTGTTAACACAAATGTTGTGTGATTCTGCTTGACACTTTCGTGATTGGGAAGCGGTTTTGGACTTTTTGTGGCTGTCTGCTTACTAGCCATGGAATTAGGGAAACAGAAGACTTGCCATCTGGGGCCATTGTCCTGGAAACTTCACTGCTGGTTCCTACCCCACGAAATATCTGCTCTTGCAGTTTCTAAAGATACTCACCGGATTGTTCTTCCGGTTCCCTGGGAATTGTTGGCACTGAGTGTTTTGTTTTTGAGACTTCAGAGACAACAAAGTAGTTCCTTGTATTATTGCAGACTTCTTTGAGGCTGTCTTGATTGTGATTTGGTTTCTTAGTAGTTCTCTCTTCTCTGTCTCTCTCTCTTTCATTTCCCTTTGCCCTCTCCCCTGTTTTCATATTAAGATATGCTTTTCCATTGTGATCTTTAAATCTTCATTTGTTATTTCTCCTTTCTAAGGAGAAGGTATGCAAAATGACAAAGTTTTGGACTCAGGTTGCTACTTCAGTCTTTTCCTTGTGCTCTTGTTAAATAAAACAATTTTTGATAATTTATTTTTTGGTTGATTAGATTTATAATTCCTGTATAGAAAATAATGGATGTCACATTTAAAGAAAAGGGAAATAATATCAATAGCAACAAACCCTGCTGGAGAATATAGTTTCTTCTGTCAGAAGTGCTTGCTTCCTTGAATGCTTTACTTCCTGCTCTGCCTGGGGGGGGGGGGGGTTGTCAGCGATCCAATAAGATGACTCAGGTGCTGATTACAAATTGGAATGACTATTGGATGTAATTTGGTGGCCGGAGCAATAGCACAGCAGGTAGGGCGTTTACCTTGCATGTGGCTGACCTGGGTTCATCCCAGTCTGACTGGAGTAAATTCTGCATGCAGGAGCCAGGACTTAATACCTGAATGCTGCTGGATGTGGACCCCAAACCAAAATTAAGAAAAAAGAGCATAGATGGTACATTCTTGGAATCACCATTTTTACCCTAACCTTCTTTGGTGCGGTATCTGTGGCATGCTGATTGTGAACCATTGCAGCACGAATGAGCCATGTTGAAAGCAAAATGTTAATGGAAGAGATACAAATTTTATTTTATTTTTTTGAAGTTTTGGTTTGGGGATCCTGTCTGACAATGCTCAGGAGTTACCCCTAACTCTGCACTTAGAAAGTATACCTGGCAGTACTTGGGAAGACATGGAATGCAGAGGATTGAACCTGGTTTGGATCTGTAGGCAAGCGACCTACAAACTGTCCTATTTATCACTCTGGCCCATAGACACACATTTTAATAATGCAAAGCCATCAAGATATGGCTCCACTGGTAAAGCACATACCTTGCATGCACAAGCCTCTGAGTTTGATCTCTGGCATCACCTGCCTTCCCATATTCCAAGCATTACTCACTATTACACCTGTGACTCTCAGCATAGCAAGGTGCAAGCACTGTAGGGAGTGGCCCCTAATTAAAAAGAAATAAATGGGCTTCATGTACTTTATTTGTTTTCCTATGCAGATACTAAATCCCACCAGAAGCTGAACTGAGTTTTTCCTCTTTTCTGTTTACATGTACACATAAATATTAAGCATGTAGTGTAGGACCCAGAGAGATGGACTTTGTCAAAAGGAGGGAGCCACTGGCTTGATTCCTGGTACCACATGGTCCTTCAATGATCACCAGTAATGACCTACTCATTTGCCGTATATATAGATACATAAACTATATTTGCACTCTCTTTCACCTCCGAGGTGACTCATTTTTATATATGCTGGTTTTGGGGGCCACATACAGCGGTGCTCAAGGGTTACTCCTGGCTCTGTGCTCTGAAATCGGTCCTGGCAGGCTCAGGGGACAATATGGGATGTCAGAAATGGAACCAGGGTCCATCCCAGGTCAGCTTCATGCAAGGCAAATGCCTTGCTACTGTGCTATCACTCTGGCCCTGTTTGTTTTTGAGGACACACTTGGTGTGGCAGCTACTCCTGGCCTTGGTTTAGGGGGTGACTATGTAGTGCCTGGGGAAGACTAGGGACTTACTACAGGCAAAATGTGTGCTTTATCTTTGAGATCTCTCTGCTTCTCAAACTGACTTCTATTCTGGGTTGTAGTAGTATGGTCTGGAAGATAGATTCATAAAGTACTTGAGCTTGTTTGAATTTTTCTGCTGAGGGTGAGCGCTTCTATAGACAAGAAGTCTGTAGAACCAGTGTCATTTATTACCAAAAATGTTTTCCTTAATTTTGGAGCCATATCTGTTTGTATTTGGGGCTCACTCCCAGATCTGCTCTGGGAGCCCTTTTTGGAAGTCTCACGGAACCATATGGGATGCAGTGCATTGAACCTGGGCTGGCTGCATGCAAGGCAAGAGCTCTACGTGCTGTCCTATTGCTTCAGCCAGTGGCTTTGACAGATACTTTTTTTTTTTTGGTTTTTGGGCCACACCCGGTGGCGCTCAGGGGTTACTCCTGGCTATGCGCTCAGAAGTCGCTCCTGGCGAGGGGGACCATATGGGACATCAGGGGATCGAACCGCGGTCCATCCAAGGCTAGTGCAGGCAAGGCAGGCACCTTACCTCTAGCGCCACCGCCCGGCCCCGACAGATACTTTTTTGTTGGTATGGCACAGCTTGGTGGGAAATTGGCAAGCAAGCAAAGGTTGGTTAGATTTCAGACCAAGGGATTCTTCAACCTATGCCATGCCTTATATTTTCCCATTCTGTTCCTTTTTCTGTGATGCCAACAGCACACATTTTATGCTCATAGTGCTTACATACTTGGGGTGCTTTCAGGGACAATACCCTTTTATTTGTATTGCTCACATTACTTGGTTTTGGTGTATGGAGGTTGCATAGTGCAGATTTAGCCTGTGTCATACCTTCCATTAAGGGATCAGACTTGGGGTCTCCCAAGGCTAAAGAGAATCATCTGAAGCTCCATGTTGGCCTATTATGGCATAACTACTTTTTTTTTTATTTTTGCTGTGACATGAAAACTAGAGTTTTGGAGAGATAATACAGCACATAGGGTGTTTGCTTTGCATGTAACTGATGTGATTTTGAGCCCAGTACCCTACATGATCTCCTGAGCACTGCTAGGAGTGATCCTTATGTACAGAGCCAAAAGTAAACCACAGATGCTGCTGCTGTGTTTCGATGCTCACCATCTCCACCACAAAAATTATTCCTACTTTCTTCCTTTGTGAAAAGACGAGGCTTCTTTAGGGATTAGGAGGTTCAGACTCACAATGACCCAAAATTTAAGTTTGCACATCTGGAATCCATGGAAATCTTGGAGATGCAAGTTGGGAACAGGAAAACAAGAAAATAAAGAGGCAAAGAACTGCATAAAATGCAGCGGAGAGAGAGGAGAGAGGAGAGAGAAGAGGAGAAGAGGAGAAAGAGAGGAGAGAGAGATGTAAGTGAGATAGTCAAGGCTGTGCCACTGAGCTAGGTCATGGAGTTAAGATCAGATCTGTGATACCAAGGGGACAGACAGTTCAGCCTAGGTGCCAGCTGGAAAAGGCAAATCATTTAAAAGCTTTTCCCTCAGCCTTTTAATATGTATCTTAAATACATACATCACTGTTCTACTGTTCTCAGATGATCACGTGTGTGTGTGTGTATGTGTGTGAGAAAGAGAGAGAGAGAGAGAGAGAGAGAGAAAGAGAGAGAGAGAGAGAGAGAGAGAGAGAGAGAGAGAGAGAGAGAGTGAGAGTATATGGAGGTAGTGTGGGTTTCTGATTGCAAGAAGTGGGAGTCAGCCTTGTAAGCCACTAACTAGGAAAACATAAAGAAGACTCCAAGACGTAGCTTATTTTAAAGCAAAGCAAAACAAAAACTCTTGGTTCTCCAAAAGATGTTAGGGGAATAGCAAGGGAACAACACGCTTTGGTTAATGACATAAAACTTTTGTTGCAAAGCGATATTTATGTGCATAGTGTCGACTATGATATTTCTACAACACCAGAGCACAGATACCCTGTTTCAAGAGCCATATTTGTAGGTCTTCTTGTTTTAAAAAGGGGGATTTTTAAAATGTTTTCTTGATACAGTGTTTCTTCAAATATTGATACGTACATGATGAAAAAGACTATTCTTTACCAAAATTGCTGCATTTTTTGGAGGCTGTGTTTATTTTTCAGGTTTTTTTTTTTTTGGTCATGTTCAAGGGTTCTGATAGCATTAATGGGCTTTACCCCACATGGAGCTTTGAGCTTATTGTTGCATTGCACACTGATCCCAGGTCAGTGTGATGCGTGAAATCAATTTATTTGAATCTCTTTGCCTCTATAGGAATTTGGCGGCGTGCCAGTTGTTTTCATTTAATGTTCTTTGTGTTGAACACAGACAAGGAGGCATGCTTTTGTATTCTCTCTTTTGGTCTCTGTCTCTTTCAGCCAATATTTTTACTCTATGGATTTTGAGATGAAGGAAGAATATATTAGCCGATTCTAATCATTGTTTAATGTGTATGTGTGTGTCTCTCTCTAGATCTGCGCCTAGATATATGCATTTATTTTTTTTTTTGTTTTTTAAAGGGCATTTTGATATTCTTGATTTGACTGATGACCCCTCATACACAACAAATACGTCGAAGTTTTGCTTAAATATCATTGTTAATAAACCACACAATACACGGTATTTGCTTTTAGTCAGAACCGAAAAAAAATTCTTAATCTTACCACAGAGCAAATGTTTTTAATTAGTAAACTGGACTCTCAAGTCATTTCTATCTTGGGCAGGAGCTTCTTTGATGATGAAAATTTTTACTTTAGTCCAGCCATACTCAGAAAGAGAAAAAGAATGGTTCTTTTTGGGTGTTCCTTTCATTGAATGCCCCAGTCCATGCATGGACATTTTTCTAGATATTCACCAGGTTCCTGTTATTGGGACAAAAATAATATATATGTTATCTATTCTATTTAATATAATCTATAATATCTGTTGTATGCATTTTTAGTATATATAAAAATGTCTATATTTTGCTTTTGGAACTGGGAACAGAGCTGAGATTTCTCTGACATCCATCGCAGTCTAGTCCTTGGCGTGGATGCTTCTGGATCAGCTGGGGGAAGAGATGGAGAGGATGTTTGTATGAATGCTCTGGCATCTTGCAGAACCCCGCAGTCACAGCACTGGGGTTCCAGCTTCTCCCCCACAGCTCTCCTTCCTCAAGTTATTACCTGGAGAGCCGAGGGGGCTGCAGGTGTGTGTGTGTGTGTGTGTGTGTGTGTGTGTGTGTGTGTGTGTGTGTGTGACCTGCCAAGGCCCCTATCTCCCGGAGCCGCCTGGCGCTCTGACATCCTGCCGGGCCAGCCTGTCTGTCCACTAGCGCCAGGCTGGTTCCCGCCCCGGGGATCCTTTCTTTCTGCAAGGCATTGTGTACAAGAAGGTTTGGTCAGGAACTAGAGGTTTCTGCCAGAGCTGTGTCCCCTACTCACCCTCCTTGCTTTATCTGGACCCACTGACAGGCATTTGATTTCTCTCCATGCCTTCCTTCTCTCCACCTACCTTAAAAACATATTTTTAATGGGTTTAAATTTGGACTTATTTCATTTCAATCTCCAGCCTTGCAATGCAGCTTTCTTTCACCAGACTGGGGAATGGAATGGTCTTTTATGTACCTCACTCCCATTTTAGGGTTTTATTTTGGTCACACCTTTTTTGGAGGTCCCAGACACTGGTACAGTCTTTTTTGGGGTGGGGAAGAAAACAATAGCTTCAAGAGGATTTTTTTTTATTTTCATTTGTTTTATGAGGGTTGGAGAAAGCACATGGGGGTGATTCCTGCCTCTGAAGTTAGGAATCATTTCTGGCAGAGCTCAGAGGGACCCTAAGAGATGTCAGGAATAAAACCCTATCTGCCAAGCAAGCGCCCTACCCACTGAACTACCTCTCCTCTCCAGCCCTTTTTCTTTCTCTGGATGCGAGTCTGATTGCCGTGCAGAAAGAACCCAGTGAACAGAGGAGGCAGAACTTAGAAGGCTGCAGCTTTTCCTCTCCTTGGAAATGAAGTCTGGACTTGGTTGAGAAGGGACACACCCTTGACTCAAGCTGGGGGGAGGAGAGAAATAACATTTGGACAGCAGTGTGTGGCCAATTTGAGGGCAGTGTAGGGGAAATATTCTGAGGAATGCCTGGAGGTGGAGCCCTGTGGGAGCTGCTTGGAGTATAACAAGATGTTATCTTGCCTAAAGGAAATGCAGCTGGTTCTTTAGCCAGCTTGTACCCAATGAAAATGTGTGTGTGTGTGCGTGCGCGCGCGCGCGTGTGTGTCCAAGTCCAAGAATATATGTGTGTGTCGTCGTGTGTATGTCTATGTTCTTTTTTTTTTTTTTTTTTTTTGGTTTTTTGGGCCACACTCATTTGATGCTCAGGGGTTACTCCTGGCTAAGCGCTTAGAAATTGCCGCTGGCTTGGGGGACCATATGGGACTCTGGGGGATCGAACCACAGTCCTTCCTTGGCTAGCACTTGCAAGGCAGACACCTTACCTCTAGCGCCACCTCACCGGCCCCTATGTCTGTATTCTTTAGCCAACGTGGGCCCATGAAAAGCTCCAAGAATGTGTGTGTGTGTGTTTGTGTGTGTGCGTGCATGTGTGCATGCTTTAGCCCACATGGGCCAATGAAAATCTCCAAGAATATATGTGTGTGTCTGTGTATATGTGTTCTTTAGCCAATGTGGGCCAATGAAAATCTCCAAGAATGTGTGTGTGTGTGTGTGTGTGTGTGTGTGTGTGTGTGTGTGAGAGAGAGAGAGAGAGAGAGAGAGAGAGAGGGAGGGAGGGAGGGAGAGAGAGCATGTACATGTATGGTGATCGGATCTTTCCAAGGACTTCATTAGAGTTCTGCAGTGTACCAGGGGTCCTCAAACTTTTTAAACAGGGGCCAGTTCACTGTCCTTCAGACCATTGGAGGGTCTGACTCTAGTAAAAACAAAACTTATGAACGAATTCTTATGCACACTTTATATATCTTATTTTGCAATGAAGAAACAAAACAGATACGAATACAATATGTGGCCCGTGGGCCATAGTTTGAGGACCACTGGTAGACTTTAGAACTCTGACCTGCTAGCCATGCCTATATATGATTTCCAGAGAAGTTGTGGGCAGTGGAACTCTACATTGTAGCTGAGCACAGCTTCAGGACACTGATTTCTTGTGCCAAGAATAAAGGAATGGATCTTGGGAGAAAAAGCTTTGTAGGAATTATTCTGGCCACTTTGTTTCTGTTTCATGTGCTATTTGTGGAGAGAGAGTCAGTATTTTATGTATTTGTATATCACTTCAGCATAAAGTAGACAATCATTTAAATCATGGGATGAGCTGGCTATGCCTCGTCATGGACCTGACATTGCCATGAACTCTCAGGCACTAGCATAAGTAACTGTCATAAATGTTTTGTGTATGTCCTCAGGTGTGTGCATCTCATGTATCAGATGGCTGCATTACTTCCAGGGCATTTCTCTTTTATCAACACCAGTTTAAATTAAATTAAAGAAAAGAAAAAACATACTTAAAACCATAGTCCATCTTCCACTCTCCTTTCACTTTTGGGGGTGTTTCTAGCTAATGGCAGCCTTTGCAAATGCAGGTAACATTTGTGCTATTTGAGCATTAAGCCTTGGCCAGCAGAGGCTGTAAAATGTGCCACAAACTTGTAGGACTTTGAAAAGTGATTAGAGAGTCGTGGCTTGCAAGTGGCATCAGGAAGAAAAGAAGAAAGTGTGAATTAGAGATTAGGGTTGGCATCTCGTACTGTATGCACACCCAGGAAATGTAGAATGAAGAGGCAAGAAGAATAAATATGTAGGAAAGGAGAAATACTCTTGAAAAAAACGTTTTAAAAACCCCATTCTGTTCATGTTTGTGGACTTTATTCAATTTAACCACAGCAAACAGAATGGGATATTTTGGTAGCACAGATTTGTAAGGTGTCAAACTACTTTTGGTATCTACAATTAAGAATACATGGGTGGCGAGAAGTGTGTACTGTAAACGGGTGGTGTACATTGTGTGTCTGAAACACAATCACGAATAATTTTATAACAATAGTGCATAAAGTAATTATTTAAAACATGCTTGAATAGGAAGTCATGGTAAGAATTGAAACCACCGGGCCCGGAGAGATAGCACAGCGGCGTTTGCCTTGCAAGCAGCCGATACAGGACCAAAGGTGGTTGGTTCGAATCCCGGTGTCCCATATGGTCCCCTGTGCCTGCCAGGAGCTATTTCTGAGCAGACAGCCAGGAGTTACCTCTGAGCAACGCCAGGTGTGGCCCAAAGTAAAGGAATCAAGCTGAGATGTGTAGATTTTAAGTACTATTAGTGTATATAGAATAAGAACCATAAAATTGTCTGTTTTTTTTTTTTAATGTGGAATGGGTCTGTAAGAATTAACCTGGTAGCATCAGAATAAAGGCCAGAATACAACTTCAATTAAAAATACATTGTTATAAAATAAGTTTTGCAAGATAGTATATGTAAAAATAAAGCAGTGTTGAAATGGAAACTTAAAATTCAGGGTAAATGTTAGATGCTTTAAGGCTGTTGGACATTTGAATTTATTTATAAACATGGCAGATTATGGGGATAACTTTTCTTAATTTGCAATGTGGAGAGGTGAAATTGGAGAGTTTGTAAGGCTAAAAGTCCAGTGAAAATTAAAAAAAAAAAATTCAGAAATATTTTTATTGCTGTGTATTTGCTCCACCTGGTGGATTTTGTTGAAAGTGTTTTAATCCATGCTAATGAAAAGAATACCCTTAATACAATTTATTGGAAAATGAGTCTTTTGTTTTGCATTTGATGCTATCTACAATAGTTTATATTTTATCTGGGTCAAAATTTTTGCGTCTTTTGTTCTGTGCCTTTTATTGCATGGAAAGTAATTCATTGTTTATTTTCTGGTTTAAAGCAGATAGATGCTTTTAAAATACTTGGAAAATTGAGATCATATATACACAAGGAAGATGAACATGATTTATTATTTCACCACCTTGAACTATTGAATGCTTTATTTAAATTAATGCTATCAAAATGAGAAGAAAATTGATTTTTGTTTGCATTTATTTGAAGTCATGTGGATGGTGAGATATTGTAAAAAAAATCATGATGGTTGTTATTGTAATTATTGTTGTGAACAAATGCTGCCCTGATGAATCTCAGGCTCCAAAACAAATGAAAAAGTATCAATGTAAGTAAGAACCGATATGATTGAGCAGTGTGTCTGTTGTAGAAGGTAAAGGTAGTTAAGGTTAAATGTACTTCATGAATTTATTGGTCTGTTTTTTTTTTGGGGGGGGGGTGATGAGATCTGTTTTCCGCTGGGCTTACACAGATTGCTTTCTTTGGAAATCATTGGAAATCTCAAAGATTCAGTTGTGCTTTGATCACTGTATTGTTTTCCTTAGCTGCTGCTGCTCCTTCTTCTTCTTCTTCTTTTTTTTTTTTTAATAAATTCTTCTTTAGACTAATAGTTCTGTAACAGAAGGTGAAGTTTTGAAAACAGTGCCTCCATATGCAAGGGATTTGGAGACCTTTTTATTGTCTTTAAAATTGTCATTCATAGTCCTCATTAGCATTTATTGTTGCAAGCCTACAAGCAGAAAATGTGAAACTGGTATGTCATGAATAGCCCCACAGAGCTCCAGAGCCCTTGGATTTTGCCTGCAGTGTGGTGTGGGCCCTGCTTTGAGGGAAAGCTGTCCAGATGGCTGCCTGCGCTGAGCAGGGCTGCAGGGTTTTGTCTGGTGCTAAGAGGAGGGAAAGTTCACTGGAGCATACGCCATCACCCTTGCATTTGAACAAAACTAACTCACCATTCGTCAGGAGGAGGAGGTAGTGACATTGAAACAAAGGTTTTCCATATAGTGTTACAGTCAAAGGCATTCAGGCAGGTGGAGTGTCTTTGATATCATCTGGGTGACTTTTGTTATAGAAATGTGGTAGCTCTGTTAAGTTGGTTGCAGAGAGATATGCATGTGGCTGTTTTTTTAGATGGCTTATTTTATGGGAAATTGCTTTTATTTGAACAGATAGTCAGCCCTGTGGATGATGAAGAACTTATAGTACTTACATTTTTTTTTTTAGATGACATAACCACCTGATTGTCCCTGTGGAGAAGTCTGTACTCAGTAACTTTATTGTGTTTCTGGTTTACGCTTAAATAATATATCAGTCAGTTGCAACTGCTAAATGCACAACATTTCTGGATTTTGTTACTTTATAAATTTTGTTTTTGGGCCATACCCGGCAATACTCAGGCTCTGCACTCAGGAATTATTCCTGGCAGGCTTGAGGAACCACAGGGGATGCCAGGGATCAAACCCGATTGGGTACGTGCAAGGCAAAAGCCAACTTTTCTATTGCCCAGTCCCTGCATTTCAGAATTTACAAAAAACTAGATATTGAATATCAGAATTTGGAAAAGAACTGCTATATGCTGTCATTTATAATTTTAATTTATTATTATTAATATTATTATTATTGGTTTTTGGGTCACACCTAGCAGCACTCGGGTTACTCTTGGCCCTGTGTTCAGAAATTGCTCCTGGAAGGCTTCGGGGACCATATGGGATACCAGAATTCAAACCATCCATCCTGAATTAGCTGCATTCAAGGCAAACTCCCTACCACTGTGCCATCTCTCAGGCCCATGTCATTTTTATTTTTTAAAGAATTGGCATTCATTTTCAAATGAAATTCATATAATTACAAAAATAAATTTTATTTCTAGAAAGCAGCATTTTGTTCTACATGGTTTTTATTTTGTGATGCTGGAAATGGAACTAATGTACTTCCATGTACAAGGCATGGGTTCTCTTGCTGAGCCATACTGCCCACCCCAATAGATTTCAGTTTGTATAAACTCCCTATGTGCTTTAGAGCACAAGTATTTCTATGTTCAGAACATTTCATGTAAGAGCGAAGAATTCAATATAGTGGCTGAGAAATGGACAGGATCACGTGACATTTTATTCTGAGACACTAATGATGGGAAAGACTTGCCTCTCAGTTCAGGAAATCATATTTAAGATGTGTTACCACTGGGGTCTGAGGATTTTAATTGTAGAGCAAACAATGGAGACACAAAAATCCGAGTAAATGACTGGGACAGATTTGCCGTGTCATAGTGAAGGGAAGAAGTTGAGACTTGTAGTTCTCAGCCTGTCATTTGCCCTGGTAGCTGAGGCATTCTCAACAGACCTTCCAGTGAGTTCTCCCTGGGACACTGTTGCATGGTGCTTTGTCATCCAGTTGCAAATGACCCAAACAGTGAAGCTTTTCTGCTCTGTGATGCCTGATATAATCACCTATCAAGACAAGCTTCTTTATGCAGCATGTTTTCTTTTACTTGGTTCCATCTTAGTGCTAACCCTTAGGCCCTCTCAGATAGCCCTAAATAACCCTTTGACCCCCATCATGTTTATACACTGTTCAGATGCTTAAGTTGACAATTATGTCTCCTGTTCTTTTGTCAATTAAACCAAGTTCTTGTGAGCTCTTCTGTGGCCCTGGCTGCAATTTGAAGGAGCTACAAATGTTTGCCAAGCGTTTCCTCAGAAGGAAATATTTGAAGAAAAAAAAAAACACCATGGATGTGTCTAGTTTGTAAGAAACGTGTATAAAGAATAATAAAGAACAGATATCCTTTTATTTTTATGGGATATTAAATTCTTTTTGAGGGGAAGCATGTCTGATTTACTCCTGGTTCTGTGCTCAGGGATCTTTCTCACAGTACCCAAGGTGCCAGAGATTAAATCTATGTCAAATGCATTAGGGGCTATATATATACTATTTTTGTGACCTTTTTTTTTTTTTGGCAAAAAGCACCACACCCGGTGACAGTCAGGGGTTACTCCTGGCTATGCACTAAGAAATCATTCCTGACTTGGGAGACCATATGGGATGCCAGGGGATTGAACTGCGGTCAGTCCTAGGTTAGCGCGTGCAAAGCAAATGTCCAATCGCTTGTGCCACCAATCTGGCCCCATCATTATGACGTTTTTATTTATTTTATCATGGTGACGTTTTTAAATGAACTTTTTAACTTGACTTTTCTCCAGTGCCATTTCATCTCTTTGTGATTGGTGTCATATGTTGTAGGCTAGCAAAAAATATAGACCATTTGTTTTTCTTGCTAAATATAATTGGATTTATCTTTGTCAGGAGACAATCTCTTATGGCCTTTATTTAATACGGTTTTAGATCTCTTTGCCTGGCAGAAACAAATTAACGAACATTTTTATTAGGTGTTGTATCTATTTAATTGACTGTCAATGTGATGAGAAGTTAGGAAATCATCCAAAAGAGAGGTCCAACTCCCTGAGCCCAGCAGCTCTCTACATTAGGTAGGTTTGCCCTGTCAGTGGGATGCCTTTAGAAAACACTAATAGCTTCCAGCTGGGTGGAAAATCAAAACCTTTGGGGTCTGACAAAACTAGCAGATTTGAATTTGAAAGCAGAGCTAATGCCTCCATTTTATTTTTTACCACTCGCCCATAAAACATTATTTTCCAATATGTCAGCCTCATTTGGTGGCCAGTGGTCTGAAATTGAAAGTGGAACAAGCAAGCGATGAAATCTGGACATTAGTGAGCCCGCCCTTTCAAGCTGGTGTGCCACTTTGGAGGGGTCTCCCCGAAGAGCAGGGGGGTCTTAATGACCATTCATCAATGCTCATTGGCTGATCATTGAGTGCCGTCTTATTCAGTTTATCAAGTCTTGCACATAAAAAGTCAGAATCAGCCTTATTCAGCTTTGTTCAAGTCAACTAGGAGTCAAATGCACCATTTGAACCCATTTTGCTCTGGTGTTTTTTGTTTTTTTTTTTTTCCCCACTTAGTTAATGCAGCCTTGCTTAAATGAGTGTCTTTATTGGGTCGGTTAGAATATCTGAAACTATTAATTCTCTGATATTGAATAGCTGGTGGCAGGCCAGAGCAGATGGGGTAGGAAAGTATTTGGTTGGGTGTATTGCTTTTAATTACGGATCAATGAAGTTTCAGCTCCTTTGAATGAACTCCACACTGTGTAAAGTCAGAGCAGAGCACAACCCCAGCGGAGAAGCAGAGAGGAGAGTTGAGAGACCTGTGGACAAACTTCCACTCTCCCTTCACCAGGGTTAGTGAAAGATTTCTCTAGCTTCAGATGAATTGAGTAGACCGCTGGTTCCTTTTGGTAAGTCAGGTTTGAACAAAAGAAAATGTGGCCCTCTAGGCTGGGCTATTTAAGAAATAAATGGAAAATTCCTTGACATAATACAATAGCATACTGTCTTTCTAACAGATGACTGAAAATCATTGTTCAGAAGCAATTGGTGTATTTTTGGGGAGACCAGCATTAGGATGCTGACTAAATTTACTTACAAAAAAAGCAATTCCATGACTCTCAGGAAAAACTTGCTTCTAAAATACTGTGATCTTTATTAAATAGCATGCATTAACTGATTTGACTCTCCTAAGGAAATTACTATATTGGTCAGCAATGTCTTTTTTGTTGTTGTTGTTGTTAGTTTGGGATAGATTTTTTTTTTAATCAAAGCATTTCCCTATTAGTCACACAGGACAGTGTTTTGGTGTTAGAGAAAACTTACTAAATATATATACACATATATCTATAGCTCATTCACCTCCTTAACTGTATTTATCATGCTATTGATTGTCTATTTTTATGATACAAGTTAGATGTTAGTGATCTTGGCTCTTGGTCTCCTTTCTGTTTCCTTAAAGGAAAAGTTATTTCTGTCTAAATTACTGTATAGAATACTGTGTCCAGGTTTTCCTGGGCTGAAAGAATCGCCAAAGGAGGCTGCTGTTTGCTTGACTCCTAGCATTAAAGAATGAGAGGAGGGAAAACTGGTTCCTTGAGAAAATGCTGAAGTAGCCGCAGATGCAAACACACATTCTGGTAGGCCCTTTCTGCAAGCAGACTTGTAGGTGAGAATCTCCAGGGATCCAGGTTTTGTTGACGTGGATCAATTTAAAGTGGCAATTACTGGAGTCAGATAACAGCTTAAAAAGCTTTTTTACACATAGAAAAGATACATAATCACACAGCATATGGAAGTTCAATTATCTGAGCTATGGTTTAGGGACTTGCAGTGTACTGATATTAAGAACCCAGTTTTAAAACCAGATATCATCCATTTTTTCTGAAAGTAGATTGCGTTTTTGTCGTATGATTTTTCTATTTTAGAAGTGATTCACCGTGCATATTGATGAAAGGTTGGGTTTCCCGCTGTGAAAATGTTTTCTTTCTCGCATAGGTACCAGTATTAAAAAAAAAAATCAGCAGCATAGAGCATTGAGTGGCTTTCAAATAAAACTCTTTTAAAATGGAATATCTACAGATTTAGGATGTGGTGCTCCAGAAAGGTCCTTCTAGAAAGGACTTAATAGATTAGCACCTTCGTGCCTGCTATAAAGCTTTCTGTCATAAGACTGTTTGAGCTTGGTGCTTAACTGTACCGAAATCCATTATACAGAACCTCATTACAAGTGACATCTAAGTAAGATGAACAAAAAGATTGGCCTCATAAATAGGGTGCAGTATACTATTAGTGACAGAAAGGAGTAATCATTATGAATTGTAGTCTTTTTTTTACAAGTTGTCTCTGAGGATGATGGATTTTTTTGAGAGGGTTCACTAGATTGAAGCGGTGATGCTTGGGTGCAGCATTGGGAGAAGAGAGAAAGTTTGTATTGATTGATGCTGTTTACCAAAGATGACTTATTTTTAGCTGGTGGAGGGACTGTGTGTGTGGGTGTGGTGGCAGGAAGCAGGCTGTGTTGGCTCTTGGGGAGAGAGAGGTGTAGGAAGAATGTGTAGGTAGAAGGCAGAGTAGGTAGAAGTCTATTTTCAGAGTTTTCTTGGGTTCTTTGAGACAGCATGTGTGTGTGTGTGTGTGTGTGTGTGTGTGTGGTAGGTGGGATATCAGACTGACAAGGGAGAGAATTGTGCATGTGGCAGTGCAGAATAGGCAAAGGGCATGTTTGTCTTATGTAGACTGAGAAAGGGAATATTAAGAGTTAAGGGGGATGATCCTGTCCTGCCTGTCATATCCACTGAGCTTTGCTGGCTGGTCAGAGGCTCATAGTTGAATTGTTGGCTGTGTTTATAGTGGATTGAAGATAGAGGAGAAAGGTAAAGCCTGAGGGATCTGTCTCATCATGTGCCCTGTTGTTAAAACAAACACAGGCACGAAAGCTTTGCAAGTGTTAAATTGAGGAAGAGTTTTAGAACAGTGCTTCCCTTCTGCCTGGCATGTGTGTGTGTGTGTGTGTGTGTGTGTGTGTTTGTGTGTGTGTGTATGTTTAGAAAAGGCATGCAAGGCAGACAGGCTTGTGTTTCTTCTATGAGGCAAGGATGTTTTACAAAGGACTAAAGAGGCACTGCTGAGAGGAAAATAGCCAGCTTTAGATAAAGCACTATAACAAAGGCTCGTGGTTTTATATATCATGGTGTCCATTAAAGCTTAATAGGGAAGAGTCCATTGAACCTGGCTGGGTATGTGTTATTCATGGAAAGGATAAACATTTATGGATGTGCAAGAAAAAAAAATCAGAAATCGGGGGGCATGATTGTTCAGCTTTTGAAAAAAAAGCTGTAGAGTGAAAATTTTGTTTTCATCTCCCACGGATCTCTATGCCAGGTAGAAGAGAGTTAGCTGAAAATGTTTGGAGTGTATCAAGCCAGGGACCCCAAGGGGGTTAAAAGCACTCTAGTAAAATAAAAGTGGTCTGCTTCTGATTCTAAAAAGTGTCCTCTTTTACACACACCACGGAGAGAAGCTGACAAAAGCAATGAAAGGGAAATGAAGTGACACCTTGTTCCATAAGATAAACTGGCACAGCATATCAGGTATTAAAAAAACGATTTGGATCCCCAGTGCCAGCAAGCAATGGGGCTTGGAGGTTTGGGGGTTCTGTTAAGCATTTCCAGTTCCTCATTATGTCTCTTTACCCAAGCAAATGCCAGCCGACCTTTCTGTACTCCGAGAGGGACCCCAGGTGTCTTTACTGTCCCTTTTGGCAAAACAGGGGTTAAGTCGTACGGGGATGGGGTGGGGGGTGGCGGTGGTGAATAAATTATTCAGCTTGAGTCTATCATTCTGCATTTCACTTTCTGTTCTTCAGTGCTCTGGAACTTGCCCTGAGAAAGAGAGAGGGAGAAAGAGTGGGTTAGGGGAGGCAGGGGTGAGATCTTTTGCAAACGCATCCCTGTCATTGTTCTGCCTGGAGAGACAGGGCTGGGTTCAAGGCCACATGTGTTCCTGTCATCATCCACATTTCTACTCCAAGTGCAATCCGGAGTGTCAGCTCTCCATCTGTCTCTGCCTGGCAGGCGCACGCGCCCAGCACCCTGCCTTGGGCTATGTCGCCCCAGCCCCTTCTGATGGCCCTCCTCTCTCAGCCGGCTCTCATTCCAGAACTGAAGGCATGAGCCCCAACCGGGCTGGGTTTTAGGAGTGAATCACTTTTCCTGTGCTGGCTGGAGTCAAGGATGCCTGGTGAGTGAGCCCTGTTCCCAAGGCAGCCAGCTTTACTTTTTGGAAATGGTGCACCGTTATACCTTCTGTCTTGCAAGCAGCTTTTTTATGTCTTTTTCTGGGGGACTGGCAGTTTAGGGGGTGAGTAGAGGGGTCTGCAGGGGGATCTGTGATAGAGGTAAAATGTGGAATATGGTCTGAAGAGAGATGTGAGGATCTAGAAACATATAGATCTGGCTCTATGGAGTGTCGACTTTGAAATTTTCCAAGGGCTGTCTGTTGTAGAGAGCTAGGACAGCCACAACCAGGAATATTTGCCAGA
Source organism: Suncus etruscus (assembly GCF_024139225.1). Lineage (NCBI taxonomy): Eukaryota > Metazoa > Chordata > Mammalia > Eulipotyphla > Soricidae > Suncus > Suncus etruscus. The sequence goes on from NC_064857.1 coordinate 6,855,761, forward strand.
GTGATTTACTTGAAGGGATTTTTTGCTGGAGTCACCAGGATTGTTTCTCTTCTGGATTTCCTGACTGTCATACACTCCTTGGTAGTCTGGAATTTTTTTTTTTTTCCTTCTGTAGAGAGTTTTCAGATTGGGACAGGGAGCCCCGGAATAAGATCTATTTTAATTGTTTGTTTGTTTGTTTTTGAGCAGAGAAAGTGAAGAAGGTTTAGGGGCTACCGATAATTTCAGTCTTTTCCAAAATTTTAATCGGGTTATCTATCCCTCAACAGCCAAGTGCCATTGGTTAATTGTAAAGAAAAATTCTGCAGAATGACAGAAGAGGTTGTGGTCCTGGGAACTGAGTTTGCAGGGCAGTTTCCTGTGAAAAATATTATCTTTGGAACCCTAACGGTGTCTGTGGTGGTGAGCAGGGAAGGTTGTGCTTAGGAAGAGAGAGAGACTGGGAGAAGCTGACCAAAGGCAGGCTGGTTCTGTGATTGAACTGTCTGGTTTGATCTGTGCTTGTTTTGAGTACGTGGTCTCCAGATCAAAAAGATAGGACAGATAGAAATCCTCCGGCTGGCTGATTCATAGGGATTATTTGGGTAGGAGAGGCAGAGGAGGCTGTGCTTACTTGGTCACAGAGTTTGTACACCTCACAGATGGTGTTTTGAAACAGTATCTGCCAGTTTTCTGCAACCACAGTTGCATGTAGGTAGTGCCAGTTGTTTGAAGAATGCTTTTCCCTTTAGGATGTGTCTTATAGCCCTCATCATTCTTGATATATGTGCAGAGAGGAGGCAATTGTAACAGAATGTACTTTTTCATTTGTTCAGGGGACTCAGAATGGATGGCACTGAAACATGGGGAAAATCAATTTCCAAAAAGACAATGACTGAGGTTTTGGATAGGGCATTTTAACTCTTTAAGACCTCCTTTCGATTTATATGCATTGTGCAACTAAAGATGTAATTGTGTGCTGGGTATATGCTAGGAAATCCGATGTGAAAGTGTTTGGGCTATTTATTTTTCCAGAATCGATGGCATAGTTTTTTTTCTCTCATTTTTTTTCCCCATCAGAATTAGAACTTCTTTGTTTCTTATGTTCTCAATCAAGGCATATCAAATGATCTGATTATTCAACCTTTTGAAGAATTGATTTTATTTTGGAAGGAAATAATTTCATAACAAACCAGAGTCATTTGTGGGTGATAATGAGTAATAGAAATTAATTAGTTTACTCTTGACTTGGCCATCCAAAGTATCCCTATGTAAGGTTTTCAAGTCATTGGCAAATCTTGTGTGTGTGTGTGTGTGTGTGTGTGTGTGTGTGTGTGTGTGTGTGTGTGTGTGTTAAGTCGTTAATATCTGACTAGTTCTAAAGTAGTAGCCTGAAGTGTGGGCAGTGTTTCTCTCACTCTCTCTCATCAACTGTGTTAGAACTTGGATGCAGGGAATATATTAGCAGCTGTGCCTATGAGCTTGTGCCAGAATGGCGATACTTGAACAGATCTGACACTTGGCTATTTTTGACACCAATCTGCACGTTTTTAAACTTCACTATCAGATGGATTTCCCAAATTTTTTTTCCCTTCAGACTTCACTCCATAACACATGTACTTTTTAATAGACAATTTTAACCCTCTGGGGCAGATTGTATAATTTAAATAAAACTTTCTATGTCTAAAATTGAAAGGTTGTGTTTTTGGGGAGTCTTGTGTTATCACTGTCTTCCATTTGACGATTTGATTTTTATATAACCTTATTCACTGGCTGGTGGTGGTGGTTTTGGGTAGGTCAGATGTCAGTGCTAATGCCTAATACTCTCACATCTGATATAATAGTTCTCAGATATAAAGCCTTTTTATAAGAATGGGGATCCGCAGAAACAGGTGTGCGAGTTGAATTTATTAAAATATATACCTATCTGAGTTGTGGAATTGTGGGGTAGATAGGTTAAAAAAAGTCACAGTTCAGGGCTTTTCAAATTATTTGAGTTGATAACACACATTCGCCGTTGATAGCATACTGTTCCAAATGAACTCTGAACATTCCAAGGAGACAATGCACGCATTAAAAACTCAATTAAACTATTCTTCTGATTTAACTCAATCGAAGGAAATAGCACTTCATTGCCTATCTCTTTGTGACAACTAGAGCCTGGTGTTTAGAAAAGGAAAATGCTGTCTTAAGAGAAGGCTGAGAGGCCTTGGGCATTATATTGTTTTAGGAGGAGATGACTCTTAAAGGTTTCGGAAACATTTATGTTTTTATCAGTCTTTGTATAATATTATCAAAGAGCATATGTCGATGTACAAAAATGCTTTCAGGACTGTTTCCTTAAAAGGACAATAAGTGAACCCAGCCTGTGTAGCCTAGAAATAGTGCAGTTCTTTGAGAAGATGGCTAGTATTAGGTCAGACCACCCTTTCTCAATGGTTCTGCTCTCCAGATGTGCTTGGAACTTTTTTTAAGTTCAAGTTTCCAAAAAGAAAAAAAAAAGGTTTGTTTTCAAAATCTGGTTTTACTTAAGACATCTCCATCCTGGAGTGCATTTCATAAATTGCCCACATATTTTTCTTAGCAGAGAACTTAACTGGCTGTAATTTTTAACACATGGCCACATCATGTGATATTTTCAAAACACTTACACAGAGCTTTAAGAAGGTCCCTGCAGAAATGATCCATCTTCTCACAGCCGGCCCATTTTTTAACAGCATATCTGCATTTTCCATTTAGTAGAGCTATATATTATTAGCTTACATTTTTGGGTAGTAAAACAGTGCATTGCTGATTGTAAAACATGGACTTTATTATCTGCTGAAAATTGATTTGGCATTTATAGCCACTGTGTACTAGACTGTTTTTCTGTTTTTAACATCAATGCTTGCGAGTGATGATTTGTGCATAAAACAGAGATGCAATTGCCATGGATAGACAATTGTTAGGTCCTTCCTAACTGAACGATTGTAGAGTGCACCTGGTTACTTATTCTTTAAAGACAGACACTTCTACATGTTCATCTACAAGAACAAAACCCACCATAATCCATTCTCTGGGTTTTACCTTGGTTCTTGCTTTGCCACTGGGCTAGGCATACTCCTTGTTGTCTCAAACCAGCAAGCAGTGAGAAGCCAACCAAGCCCCAAATGCCCAGTTAGGATTTCATATTTGCAGACATTGCTTAGCTGTGTTGAGAACTTCAGCTTCTCTAAACCTTGGTGCCCTCTCCCTTTTCAAATTCTTTTCTGTTATTATTTCAGTGAGTTCTTTGTTTTTGACCTTTCAGTTCTATATGTTTTAAATGACACTGGGAACTTTTATGAGGCTTCTTCCTGTGTGGTTTCATAAGCTGTTGAATAAGTGTTTATTAATGTTTGTTTGTCGCTGGGTGGGTAATCACAATTTATGAAATTTTTATTGGATGATTATTTTTTTATTTCTTGCAATAAGCTTTGCCTTGTGGGCATTATTTATTTATTTGGGGGCACACCTTGCTGTGCTTAGGGCTGATTCCTGGCTCTGCCCTCAGAAATTATTCTTGACAGTGTTTGGATCATATTTGATTCTGGGAATCCAACCCAGTTATGCCACATGCATTGGAAATGCTCTATCTACCTGAACTATCTCTCCAACCTTCTAGTGTGTATTATTGGGTACTGGTTTTAGGCAACTATATCATCGATACACTGGTAGTTAGTAGAGGAAATAAGATGCTGTGACTATTTTTAGTTCTAATCTGATTAGCCCTCTGAATGTTTTTGGAAGTAAGGTAAATGATGAAAAGGTTAAAATGTTATGTCAGTGCCTCTTATCTGCAGATACCAAATGGAACCTTACAGTGGTTAAGTGACTTGCTTAAGTGCTTTATTAAAATGAGAACATTCTTTCCACTTATTTCTTCTAGAAAGTGACTCACCTGGCAGTGTTCAGAGCTTACTCTTGGCTCTGTACTCAGGTATCACTCTTGGTAGTGCTTAGGGTGATTTGAGGCACTGGTGAATCAAACCAGGCACATGGCTCTGACCTGGATACTTCTCTCATATGCCAAGTGACAGCATTTAATGGCAAACTAAGTTGCTCATGTTATTAACACTTGTCAGCATACTAGTTTCAGTCCTCCTTTCTAGTCCTTTGAAATCTTGGATTATTCTTACCATATTCCTCTTTGCCACCCTTTTCCCGACTGGGGTGAGATGTGAATCTGCAGTGTGTGTTGTGCTCCAACAATCATCATTTTGCCTAGAGCAGAAGCGCATCATTCAATTTTTCTTGTAATTGTTTGGAAATTAGGATCCTCTGTGTGGTTAATGACCAGAGGATTATGCCAGTGGAATAATCTAAAGAAAGGTTTTGATGAGGAAATCCAAAGAGAAGATGTAGTTGTCTATGAGTAAACAAAGGAGTAGATGTTTGTCCTCTCCTGAAAGGGTGTGGGACCAGGTCATGTGGATTTAGAGTCTGCCAACCCTCCTAAGATGAGTTTTAGTACTCCAGGCAGAAAAGGAAAGCTAACTTTGTTCCAGAGTAATTCAGAGCCTGGAGAAAGGAGAAACTCATAGTTAAAGTCAGACCTACCTGGGTTAAGTGTTGAGGACCTTCGGAAGAGTGAGAGATGGGCCAATCTAATTCGAAAGCCTCACTATGTCTCTTAATGCTAAGGACTGGACATTCATTTTGTTTATTAAATGTTAATTTCTGTGTGACAGTTGGTGTCATATTTCTCGAAAGCAATTTCTTTGTGTACAATTGCACTTCCTTGGGAGCTAATGGTATCTTGTAGAATAAGTCATTAACTTAAATGACTCAGAACCTGAGAACAATAGGATTTTACACCTGACCAAGAAGCAGGTTTATCTAGCTGGCTTTCTCCAACAGCTGTTTGCATTAATTAATATTAATGTAAATGTACTTTCTGAGAATGTCGAGCTTAATTATGTTTTTCAACCCATCGAGTTTCAATCAAAGGAATCGGGAAATCCTTTTAATCTCGAAGGGAATATGGAAGCACCATATCTGAACAGGACAAATCTCTCATCGCAGAGCACAGAGCACCCTTTTATGAAAGCCTCTACACACTGGAACTCAGGCTAGATGCCACAGATTTTTTTTTTTTATTCTCACTACAGCTCTGATGTTTTTGAAACCCGAAGATCAGATAAATGAGGTACTTCATGCACTAAGACATATAGATTTAAAGTTAGATGGCAGAGATATCTTTCCTGCTCTGCCTGATGATTTTGGGTTCCTTTTTGGTTTTATTCTCTTCCAGAGGAGAGGGTGAGTTTATTTCAGCAGGATGAAGGGATTTTCTGTAACCCAGAGCTAGATGAAAACATTTAAAGGGAAAGGCTTGAAATTGAAGATTGAGTGGCCCAGAAGGGTAGAGCTCTCTTTGCCGAAAATTGAAAAATGGAAAGGCAATATAGCTTTAATCATCAAGAACAATTTTGGCTATGACTTTGATGAGACAGGTTAGAAGGACAGTTATTTTACTGCAGTTTTCTTCTCTAGCAAGTGCTAGGCATAGGGAATCTAATGTCATTATTTACTTTTTGGGGGACTATACCTGGTGAGGCTCAGGGATTACTCCTGGCCATTCATAACTATCACTTTATCTTTTAAAAACTTTTAGAATATGGCAATCCTTTTGTTGATGATTAGCTCAGATGGGATGATTTTCTATGTCTAAGATTAGTAGAAAACTGGTAAGAAAATGATATATCTAATCTGTTGGCAGACAGAAATCACTAAGGTTTATGTAGTAATGGAAAATCACTTTTTTGGAGACTGCTGGGTCTCCATGATTTTTTCTTAAGGAATTCCTGGGCCTTTATCAATCCTTTATAGAAGATGATAGAAAAGGTAATCGTAAGTTTATATGAAAGTACTTACCTTTTACACCATGTTTTCTTCCCCTTAAAAATGCAAAGCAAAATCAAACCAGCAGAATCTCTCAGTTCTGGGGTGCCGCTACTGGAAGGTTGCACTTCTGACTGTTTCCACATTTCCCTTTTAAAGACTAAGTGATAAGTGTAGCCTATAAAAAGCCTCTTTTTATTAGAGGGATTCTTTTAATTCTGTGTGGTTTATTAACATCATAACATTATTAACATCAGTGGACTTGAGGCTCATAGAAGAAAAAAAAGACCAAAGTACCAATGAGAGAAATTATCCTGTAAAGAGTTTGGCCTCAAGAGCTATGTAATTAGATAGGCAGAAATGTTCTTTAGGAAGAAAGGATATTAGAGGGTGTCTTTATCATGTGTTTATGGTTTAACAAGAGTCTTGACAAAATAAACAGACCATTCTTAATAATCTGAAATGGTATTGATGGGGTGCTAAGTGACTGGGAACTTTGAGAGAGACAATAGCCCAGCTTCGGAGCATGTCATTCATTAGTTTACATTTGAACTTTGCATCCTTGAACCTCCCTGTCTTTCTCAGGACTTGTTCTCTTTAATGATTTTCATGTTGTAGGGAGGACAATAAAATGTGAGGGTTCTCTGGGAGGCCTTGATATCTTCTTGAATTGGCAATGCTCACCACGTTTCCAGACAAGCTGTGGAGCAGAAAGATTCAGGTTTTTTTTCTTTCCTTGTATTGTGGCCATGCTTTTCACTGAATTATGGTCATTTCAGAACTAGTATCCACAGTGCTTAGGGAGCATTTTATTTAAAAGCTGTGTTGATACTTATTTTTTCTCTCTCTCCTTTTTTTGCATTAGTCTTATTTGTAGAGCCTAGAGAGAAAAGTAATACAGCAATCAGACAGAAGGTAGTTTGTTTTCTTAGAAAAAATTCTTGTTTTTATTTTATAATAATTAATTGTGATATATTTTGGAGATCACACCTGGGAGTGCTCAGGGCTAATTACAGGCTCTGAGATCAGTGCTCACTCCTGGTGGGTTTTGGGGGAACACAGTGTCAGTATCAAAGATGTATTGCCACATGCAAGGAAAGTGCCCTCAGAGCTGTTCTCTCACTCTGGCCCCAGAAAGCATTGTATTTCTTCTAGATTTATTAGAAGGTGACTAACATTAGCTTATTGAGCATATAGACTGATAGAAATCAGAGGCAAATCCTAAATTCTTAATTCTCTCTCTCTCTTTCTCTCTCTCCTTTTTCCTCTCTCCCTCTTCTCTCTCTCCTCTCTCTCTCCCCTCTCTCTCTCTCCTTTTTCCTCTCTCCCTCTTCTCTCTCTCCTCTCCCCCCCCCCCTCTCTCTCTCTCGTTTTTTGGGTCACACCTGGCAGCACTCAGGGGTTACTCCTGGCTCTATGCTCAGAAATCACTCCAGGCAGTCTCAGGGGACCATATGGGATGCCGAGATTCGAGCCACCGACCTTGTGCATGAAAGACAAATGCCTTACCTCCATGCTATCTCTCCGGCCCCATTTCTTGATTATCTAGGCTTTTTGTTTGTTTGTTTGTTTGTCTGTTTGAGGTCATAGTTGGTGGTGCTCAGGAGCTATTCCTGGCTCAGTGTTCACTCCTAAGGGCCTCAGGGAACCATAGAGGTTGATGGCATCAAACACAGGTGGGGCCCATGCAAATACCCTACCTGCTGTACTGTCACTCTGGCCCTCTAATTACCTAGTTTTGTGGGTTTTTTTCCTTTTTCTTTTGGGTGGCACTCAGAGGTTACTCCTGGCTCTGTGCTCAGAAATCACTTCTGGCAGACTTAGGGGACCATATAGGATTCCAAAAATCGAATTGGGGTCCATCTGGGGTTGGTCTCATGCAAGGCAAACACCTTACCACTGTGCATCTCGCTGGCCCTTTACCTAGGCTTTTTTTTTTAAACCCTCGGTGTTAAGCATAAAAACCAAAAGCACAATCCCAATAAAAAACCACCAACCAACCAAACCCCAAGAACAAGAAATGAAAGGAAAAGAGAATTGGCAAAAAAATGCATATATTTACATTTCTAGAACTTTTTTTTGGGGGGTGGGGTAGGGTAGGAAAAATTCAGGCATCTTTCTGAAAGCTTCTTTTGAAAGGATGTTACCTATTGTTATTCAACTGTGTGCTGTGTAAAACACGTCCCAGTGTCTGAGAGCACTTGGCTTGGCTATGACTGATGTGGTTCGATCCCCGATATCCCACATGGTCCCCTGAGCCTTCCAGGAGTGATGGCTGAGTGCAGAGCCAGGAGTAATTCCTGAGCAAGGCTAGTTTTGACCCCGACCTGCCCTTCCCCCCAATAGAATGTCCTTGTGTTCTGGAGGGGCTTGAGAGCAGATCATTTAGTATGCCATAACAATGGGAAGTTAATACACCTTTCCCTGACACCACATGGAAAGTTGAGCCCTTTTGTCTTATTTTCTAGCTAGTGGAAGAGTCATTCTTTCAACCACAGGCTCTTGCTTTGCTCATTTGTTTCTCTTCTTCATACTTATTGATCAGTTTGTTTGAGTGGTCCTGGCTTTAATAGATAGCTGTGTTCTTCCTTGGCTTGTGCCAGAATAAACTTTAGTTTTTGGTCTATGATGGCTTTATATCATAAACAATTAACATTCTCCATTATGAGGCCATCTATCAAAAGGCATGGGCCACTGAAGACGTCAAGTGACTCAAGATTTTCGCACTGGCTGGGGTGGCTGAATGTCCTTTTGCCAATCATCTGAGCGTCACTCTTTTGGGTTCAGTGTGCAGACAGCTATTCGATCTTGTTTGCTTTGACTTCAGAGGCCAGATGCAATGATGATGGTAAACATGCTATGTTCCCTAAAAAAAAAAAAAAAAAAAAAAAAAGAATGTACCCAGAAATGTTAATTATTAAAGGCATTCACTGATGCTCTCTGGGTTTAAAAAGGGCAAGAGTGTCCACAACTCAGATAAAGAAATTTAGCTATAATTCACTAGGGCACTTGGTAAATTAGACAACCAGATGAGATTTCTCATGTCATCTGTCTATTTCTGTTTTTGCTTTTTTTCTGTTTGTTTTATTTTAGGGCCACATCCTTGGCAGTGTTCAGGGGTTTGTTTACTCCTGGCTCTGCAATCAGGAATCAGTCCTGGTGGTGTTGGGAGGCCAGAGATTGAACCTCTCTAGCCCCTTTAGTTTTGGACCACACTAGGTAATGGATACTCAGATATACAGAATTGCTCCCAGATCAGTGCTCAGGGATGTCTCCCAACAGATCACAAGGAACTGGGGAAAAAAATGCAAAACATGCAAAAGTTGTGTCCAGCCCTATGAACTATCTTCCTGTCTCCCTGTTTATTACTGTGCCTACTCTCACACTTTCCAGTAACTTGCCAATTTGGAAAACAGCTAATACAACTTTGAATGGTGAGTGGTGAAGTGCTCATATGTGTATGGGAGAGCCCAAGAAGACTTCCTCTTGAGATGTTTATCCTTCATTTTATTTTATTTTATTTTATTTTTATTTTTTTGGTTTTCGGGTCACACCCGGGGCTGCTCAGGGGTTACTCCTGGCTCTATGCTCAGAAATCACTTCTGGCAGGCTCGAGGAACCATATGGGATGCCAGGATTCAAACCACTGTCCTTCTGCATGTAAGGCAAATGCACTACCTCCATGCTATCTCTCCGGCCCCGATGTTTATCCTCCAGATATTTCCCCTTTAGACATGTTGAGTTTGTAATATCAGTTTACATTTATTATGGCTTTGTTCCCCTCTCTTTTTGGATTGCCGGGATTTTTGGTAGAATATATTGCAAAAGACCTGAATTGGTCTACTCTTTTAGGCACCCCAAGATTTCTTTTGGTTTAAAAAATGGACTTTTCAGGCTCCATGCTCTTCTTTAGAAAGCTGCCATTTATATTCATATCTTGCTTTCCTACTTTATAGTAATTCCATCACAGGTTTTCTGTGAGCTGGAGATATAGTAGGCAGTCAACAAAAGTTTGCATAACATGTAAGATGATGGATGCATGAGAGATAGATTGAGAGGCACACATTTTCTAAAATTGATTTTGGCTTTTGATCCTCACCTGGTATTATTCAGATATACTCCAGTCTCTGTACTCAGAGCTCAATCTTGACAGTTCTTTGGGGGTACATGGGGTGCTTGGGATCAAACCCAGGTTGACTGCATGAAGGCTAGCACCCTACCTGCCATCTCTCCAGCTCAAGAGTCATGTTTTACTGGAAGAAATATAACACGATGCAGGCAAATTACAAGGAAATAGAAATGAACAAGTGAGTCTTATGCAATATTGGTGAATGACATTTATTTATTTTTTGGAGCTAACAACCGCTGTACATAGGTCTACTTTTGCCTTTGTACTCAGGGATCACTCTTTGCAGGCTCAGTGTGACAGCTGGGCTCAGATCCAGGTTAGCTGTGTACAAGACAAGTGACCTCTACCCCCTCTGTATTATATTTCTGGCCCTGTAATAGAATTTAAAAACAAGCATTTTCTTTTAGCACTAAGGGTAGATAATGCATTTATTATTTTTCTCTTAAGTTTTGTGACTTGTTATGTTATTATTTAAAATCACATGTAACATAAATCTGGTAATTTTTCATGATCATATTTTGCGAAAGTATAACATATAATAGTGTGTGTGTGTAAAACCTGGCATGATTACTGAAATTATGAAACAGTCAAAGGTTTTTGACATGGGGCCGGCGAGGTGGCGCTAGAGGTAAGGTGTCTGCCTTGCAAGCGCTAGCCAAGGAAAGATCGCGACCCGCGGTTCCATCCCCTGGCATCCCATATGGTCCCCCCAAGCCAGGGGCAATTTTTGAGTGCTTAGCCAGGAGTAATCCCTGAGCATCAAACGGGGGTGACCCGAAAAACCAAAACCAAAACCAAAAAAAAAAAAAAAAAAAAAAAGGTTTTTGTCAGTATATGAAGTATTTAGGAAAATAACTCTTCTTCCACCCAAGTACTTGTAAATAGTGTGGACTTTTTAAATGTTTCTTCCTAAGTGGTGATTGAATATAAATAAGGTTTTTCTCAGCTGACATACTCTGGAAAGTTTTAGCAAAACATGATGAAGTATTGTAACCTTTTCAATTAGTAGCAAATAAAGCTAACAGTGACTTCTACCAAAAGTAATTTTAGGTGAGGAGAAATACAAATTTATCTTAAGGACTCCAGAAAAATTAACTCTGATAATTCATTCTGTGCGGACTATTTATTTTTGAAGTGTATCTTACAGTAATGGACATTCTTGAAATATCCTTGCTCTCATTTGAGCATTTACATAGACAGTTTTGAAAGGGAGAGGGCAAGACTTATGAATTTGAAAGATTGTCATTGAATAGAATAGTGAATAAAGAAGCGAAATAATAACCCTAGAACTTTGACTTGACAAATGAGATATTTTGTAAGCATTTCTCTTAGTTTATGCCCGTTAAAAATTTCCATGATAGGGCTGAAGAGATGCAGGTAAAACTCTAGTCTTGCATACTGCTGACCCAGATTCCATCCCTGGCATCCCATATGTTCTGCAAAGTATGGCCAGGAATAATCCCTACCACCCTGGAGCACTTCTGGGTGTGGCCCCAAACAAAGCAAAAGAAAAATTCCAGGGAGCTCAGCTTAGCTTCTCTCCACTAATTCTGTTTCCACAGACATTGCTGATGCTCTGCACAGACTATGAATTTCCTAAGGGGTCAGTGGAACACTTTTGGAAACACTCTCCAAAATGATGCAGATGCACTTCTTGGTGTGAGGTCTATGATTCCCACCATCATCACATACCTGGGAAGTTCCAGAAAATGCAGATACCACCCAAACTGTTTAGGTTCTGGGGGCAGAGGATAGTGGGTGGGGAATGGACCTAATCCTAAACTGTTGGAGCACCAGTCCACAATTTTGAATCAGATTCAAGTTTGACTGACAACCACACTTCTGAATTATGCTTTTTATCTCTTCGGTACTTAGAGCACTGTCTGTTTCATTGAAGGTTGTAGATAAATGAAAAAAATCAAGGCAATTTCTTTTTTTCCCAATGAAGTATTTAAAAATGCTCAATGTTTATTCAGAATCTTTTATTTAGTGACATATTCAGATCCGTGATGGAGAGAATTGAGAAGAGGAGACATTTCAAGCATAATTCTGGGACATTGTTTATTTTTTTTCCTGATAGTAACTTTTTCCTGAGTTAGATTAGGCTCTCAGTGCCCTTTATTGTGCCCTTTCCTTATTTTGAGGCCACCTCAAATTATTTAATCATCTTGTGGGGCTAGAAAATGATCTTTATCACAGAAAAAATTCCGGTATATCTTAATTTCACACCACCACCTTGTATTGTAATTTTAGATATGGGGGACGGTCTCCTTTTTTCGTTCTTCACTTTGTGGTACGTAAGTAAGGGTTCAGCATAATTAAAAAGTATTTTATCAAGAGTGCCTTGAGATGATTTATTTTTTCTGTCTCCTGTATCTTCTGTTGTTCTCTTTTGTGCTTGGTAGGCCTTCAGTAACCGTAGTCTGACACGCTTTGTGGCCTTTGCCTCCTGTGATAAAATAGATTGAAATGATTCCTGGCACCATCTGGTGAAGGAAAGCCAGCCTGGAGGACTGTGCTTTGAGAGAAAGTGACTGAATGCTAAGAAATGTGGAAGTCGAGGGACCCAGGCAAAGGATTCTTTTTTTTTAAAGAGCATGAACATTAATACATCTTCTTGAGGTTTGATGGGACATGTACTGCCTACTGCCCCATCTGGTGCTTATGATAGCATGGCATATTAGCATGCTGCAAGTTCATAATGTATTCAGAGGAAAGCACTATCCCTTGCATACCAATTGAGGCATCCTCTCTTTCAGAACTGCTTTTGAATTTCAATGATGTTTATATCTTCCAAGCCGTGACTGAACTGAGCATTTCCGCTCTGAGGAATAACATTGGGGGTGGGTGGGGGAGTTTGTGGGTGGAGGGAGAGAAAGAGAATGAATTCCCCATTAATTTATCTCCCTTTCTCCTTTTTTTTGGGATGCATTCTAAAGTTGGTTTTAATATTACATTGTATGTGATGCTTGCTTTTCTTTCCTTTTGTGAAACTGCATAATACTTTGTTATTACTTCACATATAGGGCACTTAAAGCATTTTGCCCGTGTAATTGTAGACTGAGTACTTTATTTTTTGAGGGTCTGATTCATATCTAATTATGTATGTGTCTCCATGCACCTAGAGTTCCTGTCATGCATTTAATGAATATTTTTTTATGGAGTCCACTCTGGGTTTGCTTCTGTTGTAGATGCTGAGGAATTACTGGTGAGCTGGACTGGTTAGTCCCCTTTTTTGCAGAGCATTTGATTTCTAGTTGGGAGGAGACAATGGTAAACAAAGAAATCTTCAGGATGATTTTACCTAGGATCAGGACTATGAAAACAAGCTAATGGGTGGAGGGGTTGAGGGCCCAGTTAGGATGGATTGTCAATGAAAGCACCTTCTAGTAGGAGAGATTTTCATGAGACTGTGCGTTCTGAAGTTTTGGTGGCCTTGGAACAGCAAATGCCCAAATCCCAAGATAAGACTGGGATTGGTATTTTTAAAGATTGGGGTGCCATGAGCTATGATCAGGGGTTAGCCTATTGCTAGAAGTGGGATTTCATTCTTGGCATGTTCAGAGGCCATTTTTGGATTAATAGGGTTAAGCTCAGAAGTGACACAGCCTCTTTTCCCTTTCTCATATTTAATTTTCAAAGCACCCTATCTTTTTCTGGCTGCTGTCGCTGTCAAAAGGTCACCCACACTTGGTCATGGTGCACCCAAGATACCATTCTTGGTTGTGAGAGCCTGTGGTGGGGTCAAATACAGCAGTGACATTGGGGATGCACTTTACATGTGGATGGTGCCAGAATCAGCTCCTTGAATCTTGCCTGTCAACAGACACTGTACAGCTTTTTCTGTGTTTCAAAATTCCTTTGGCCATGATGTGGTTTGCACTTCGTAGGCACGAAGAACTCTACTGAAGTAATAAAATACATGTTAATCCACTAAAGCATTCTGTGAAATGCGAGTGGCCATGAATTTTAGAAAAACATCTGTTGAACTCCACCTTGCCATTACTTGATGTTGGCTTGGAGCTATTATTTAACCATTTGAAGCCTTATCTATTAAAGGGAAAAAATTGTACCCAAAGTTATGGTGTAATGGTTAGAATTAAAGTGAGATCATTTAAAATATAAGTTTCTTATAGGTTCCTGGTTTATTGAATTGTGTAGGTTTTTTTTTTTTCTTCACACTTTGGTATTCAGGGCTTATTTCTGGCTCTGTATTCAAGCATCACTTCTGGGGGACAATATGGGGACCTGGGGATAGGTTGATCAACTTGTACAAGGCAAAACCGATACCTGCTGTATTACCTCAGGCCTCAGACTTATTTTTCCATGAAAATGTTTCTTTATTTTGGTTTTGGGGTCACATTTGTCTATGCTCAGGGCTTACTCTGGCTATACATTCAGGAATCACTATTGTTGTTTGAAGCTGGGTTGGTCTCCTGCAAGGAAATGCCTTACCTGCACTGTACTATGTCTGCAGATCAGTCTATCTTGGATATAGTGAACATATGACAATACTTGGGAATAGTTATAAAGCAATTTAAACACTTTTGGGAAATTGTTTTCTGAATTCTTTTATATATTTGCTTTTGTTTTGTGACCACATTCAGTGGTACCTAGAGGCTATTCTGGTTGCTTGTGTGGTACTGGGGATTCAATTCAGGGTTCTTATGGTTGGTAATACTCATTTGTGCTCTCTCATTTGTGGGTATTCTTTTATTAATATATATACATGTAGGTGTGTTTATGATGAGAGATGATCAACATGAGATGAGAGAGATCAACATGAGAAATTGAAATTACATTATAAGTTGGAGTGAAAGTTGTGTTTATAGGAAGTGTATTGTGAAAAGTTCAAATATATATGCTATATCTTCATTAATTCCCTATTTTTTAAATGGAGGCCATAAAAAAGGGACTTCTTAGTACACTCACTGGAAAAATGAACACAAATTGTGTGTGTGTGTGTGTGTGTGTGTGTGTGTGTGTGTGGTTTTGGTGCTCAGGGATTACTCTTGCCTCTGTGCTCAGAAATTGCTCTTGGGAGGCCTGGGGGACCATATGGGATGTTGGGGATTGTCCCAGGTTGTTTGGCCATGTGCAAGGCAAATGCCCTACCATCATGCTCTCTGTCCAGCCCCCAGCTCCTACGGTTTTGTATGAATTATGGACTTAATTTTAAGAACAGTCTTTCAGCTATTTTAGTTTGTAAGGCAGTGTTCAGCTTATCAAACTTTCTGTGGAAGAATTGTGGGATGGGGTGAGGAAAGATTTATTTTGAAAGTTTCCTATGTCAGGTGAGTACAGGTAAGTTATAGAAGTTTTGGACATTGACAGTGTGAGTGACTAGCTCCAGAAGCCACCTCCTGATTTACACAATTTTGTATTTGTTTTTGAGCAGAGTGTTTCCTAGTTTCATTTTGTTAGTTATACCGCAATTGTTTTTTTTCTGCCAAACAACCAGGAAGACAACACTTAAAGAATGTTGAGAAGGAAAAGGTAGTATGGGACTTCAGGCAAGTTTGGTCAGCATTTCCAGGGTTCCTGGAATGTTTCTTGATGCCTTACATAATGGATAGAGCCACTTAATCTCCCTGGTTTGGGAGAGAAGTACTTTTTATACCACTTTATTTTGACTGGTTGGTGGAAAAAAAAAAAGATTAAGAGTAAAAAACAATGCAGAAATTTTGGAGTGGGACCATTATTCAGAAGCCTCAGTGACTACCACATCCAAAAAAAGATCAATCAATATCCTTTCTTAACTCTCTGTTGGAGACAGTAATCCTGACAAAGATACTTTTGTGTAGTGATAGGGTTAGCAAGGTTTTTTGTATCCATTAGAGGAAGACAATTATTTCCTTTGTTTTGTTTTGATTTTGGGGCCACACCTGGTGATACTCACAGGTTACTACTGGCCTTGCTCTCAGAAATTGCTTGTGGCTTGGGGAACCATATGGGACTCTGGGGGATTGAACAGAGGTCCTTCCTGGGTCAGCCAGCATGCAAGACAAATGCCCTACCACCGTGCTATCACTCAGGCCCCAGAGGAAGACAATTATTTCATTGAGAAATTACCTGAGATAACCTTTGTCAATAGTCCAGATCCTGTGTGTCCCAAGCCCTGTGTGTATCTCATGGCATGAAAACTATGCTTACATTGCTTTTGTTTTATGAAAGAGACAGAGAAAGAGACACAAATGAATTTGCACCCTGTCTCTGTGTTTTGATTGGTTTATTTTGGTTGCTAAAAGATTGTCTGACATTTGCTTTTATATTAATAGATATGGAGATTATTATGCTGAGTATTATGAGTCAGAGGTAGAGGGCTAGACACAGAATAATCTCACTCATTTGTGGGATATTAGAAAAATAAAAGATACTATGGCAATAATATCCAGAGACAGTAGACATGAGGGTCAGTAGGACCAGTCCTTGATAGGAAGCTTGCCACAAATAGTGGGTTTGGAGCTGGAAAAATAGCATGGAGCTAAGGCATTTGCCTTGCATGCAGGACGGTGGTTTGAATCCCAGCATCCCATATACTACCCTGAGCCTGCCAGGAGCGATTTTTGAGTGTAGAGCCAGGAGTAACCCCTAACTGCTGCCTGGTGTGACTCAAAAACCATAAAACAAACAAACAAACAAACAAACAAACAAACAAAACAAATAGCGGGTTAGTGAAGTTAAGGTAGAGAAGGGACCACCATGACAAGGAAATTTAGAACTGATCATTCAGGACAAAAAAATCGGGTGGTAAAAGGGAATAAAATGATATGCCTCATGCATGGTCTTTAAAAGTAGTACAAACCACAGTGGCATAAAAGGGGAAATAAAAGGGAGTGAGGAGAGGGAAGAAAGGAAGAGAGAAAGGGGAGGGAGAGAAAGAGAGAGGAAAGAAAGAGGAGAAAGAGAGGAGAGAGAGACAGAGAGAGAGGAGAGAGAAGAGAGAGAGGAGAGAGAAACGAGAGAGAGGAGAGAGAGGAGAGACAGAGAGGGGGAGAGAGAGGAGAGAGAGAAGAGAGAGAGAACTAAAATATCTACCAAGTGGCAGGTGAGGGGAGGGTGGAAGGAGAACTGGGGCATTACTGTCAGGAGCTGTGCACTGGTAAAAGTGGTGTATGACTGAAACTCAATTATAAAACAATTTGTAAACAATGCTTAAACGGATTATTATTTTAAAAAAGGATTGCCAGTTATAACAAGAGATTTCTCCATTCTTGTTTCTTAAGGACATTGACTGGGAGTTGGATAATGTTCAACCTGTGGTTATTTTTCATTTTAGTTTGTAAAGGAAGCCTTTATTTTGATTAAGTTGTCTCACAGTTTTGGGTTCTAAGAAGTTGAAAATAGCTCTGTGTACCCCAGCAGAACTTGTTTTCATAGCACATATTAGAGACATGCCACACACAATCTACTTAGGTGAAATGACTTTATCTTTAAAGAACTATGTTGGTGTCAGGTTTGTTCTTTTTGTGAATCTATTGGTCCTTCCTACCATGACTCTCCCTTCTTGTCCTTCTTTATTGGGCCAATGCACCTTCTGTCCTTTCTTCTTCCATAACAGACTTTATCAAAGAGGTATACTAGGTCCAGGGTTTGAAATCCATAGCCGGCTGTTTTTTTTTTTTTTTTTTTTTACATAAACTAATTTAAAGAAAACGCATCACATAGTTGACATAACTGATCACAATATATTTGTTTCAAGATGACCAAAAGCAAAGATATTAAAAAAATAGAAAATAGAAAGTAAAGCTAAAAAATTGGAAAAGAAAGGAAAGAAGAAAAGATTTAGTAGCAAGTATATTTGTAAAAATTATTGTATCACCAATAAACTCATTACAGCAATAGTAGAAGGTTTAGTAAGCTCTTTTTGTTTTTAAGGGATAACAGTTAAAGAAATACAGTAAAGAAAGGTAGAATGGCACTTCTTTTTCATAGTTCAAAGGACGATACATCTTCTGATTTCCACTTAGTGTTAGGTGATGTGATAGGACCTCCTGGTCTTACGGTCAAGTTGTCATATTAACACTGGCACAAGTATATCTCCCAACAGAGCTTAGTTCCTGGTGTTGTTGCAGGGAGTTGTTTCAGCTCTGTGTTTGGGATCTGGGATTTGAGAATGAAAGATAGGAGCACTAACTACAGAAAACTGACTTTGACAACCGTGACTGGGCAGAACTTACCTTGAGACCATTAAGGAAAACCCTACCCTAGGCTATAGCCCAGGTCTCTTACAAAAATCAAGATTTCTTAGTACAGAGGCCCAATTCTGACAACAGAGACTGAGCAGAACCTTTGGAACCATAATTTCCTAGACTTCAGCTTAGGGAACTAGCAAAAACATGGAGCACATGATACAGAAAACTGAACACACCACCAGTGTTGGAACAGGACCTCTAGAAACTTAAAGACTCTATCCTAGGCCTTGTCCTAGGACCTGCGCAAATACCAAGATTGCTTGCTACAGTGGCCTGATATTTTCATCCACAACCGAGAGGAATGTTTCCTGACACCACAAAAAAAAAACAAAAAACAAAAAAAAAACAAAACAAAAACAACAACAACAACAACAAAACAACCCTAGGATATGGCAATGAGAAGGTATGGAGCCAGTGGTTGTTCCCATGACTATATGCTTCAAGAGTGGAGAAACCCTGAATCTCTTAGACCATGGAAATTTCCTTCCTTTCCCAATGCTTACTGTGCAAAAAAAAAAAAAAGAAAAAAAAAGTGGGGTAACACCAAACCCTGCCACTCCAGAATTCCTTTTTCTGGTTTTGTTTTGTTTTGTTTTTGTCTGTTTTTGATATTATTTTCCTTGTCTTTTTTATTCCACTTTTTTCTTTTTTTTTTTCACTCTTGTGGATATTATTCAGTGATTTTTTTCTTTTCTTCTTTTTTCTTTTCTTTTTCTTTTTTCTTTTTAGTAGTTGATACCAAATTTTTTCTTCTCTTTTCCTTAACTTTTTTTTTATCTCCAACAGGATAGCATAAATTGAATCATTCAGTCTCATAAATCGAGGGGGGAAAAGGATGATACCAGGACCAGTCATATGAACATGTAGTGTAAATAAAAAATGACCAGACTGGAACACCAAACAGAATAGATACCCAACCTACAACAAGCTGTAAAGTGGAGACCAGTTACACTAGTATTCTGGGGGGGGGGGTAGAGGAGGGAGATATGGGAGACATGCTGGGAACAGAAGTGTAGGGAGGACAACATTGGTTGTCCTTCATTCATTGTCACTATGTACCATAAATAATTCTGTGTAATGAACTTGACTCACAATAAAAATTAAAAAGAAAAAAAGGTAGAGTAGCAATTGTTGTTGTTTGCATAGGTCCAGCAAAATATGGGGGTGCCTTCCCGGAGGACCAGCGAGGTGGGTACTGGGGAAGATTTTAAAGGGGGTCCCATACCTTCCCCAACTGCCCACTCATAACCGTCTGTTTTCATACTAAAAGTTCACTTCACATGGAGATGGAGGAAATACAGCACGTAGGGTGTTTGCCTCACATGCAGCTGTACTGGTTCTATCCCTAGCATCCCATATGGTCTCCTGAGCCTACCAGCAGTAATCCTTGAGCACCACCAGCTGCAGCCCTGCAAAAAACAATACAAACAAACAAAACAGATTTTACTGCACACATATGGCTTATCATGATCCGTTATACTTTTATTCCCCCATTTTAAGGAAATTGGAGCTTAGATAACATTTATTGATACCTCAAAAGTTTGGTTGCTTTGTTTTGTTTTGTTATGTTATATCTTTTGTTTTTTGGGGCCATACCTTGCAGTACTCAGGGGATACTCCTGGCTCTGCATTCAGAAATCGCTTCTGGCAGGCTCAGGGAACCATATGAAATGCTGGGAATTGAACCCGGGTCTGCCCCAGGTCAGCAGTGTGCAAGAGAAATGCCCTACCACTGTGCTACCACTCTGGCCACAAGGCCTCAGAAATTTGGACAAAACTAGAAACCCTATGAGTCTGAAGAACTCTCTGTAGTGATCATTTAAGCAATCAATATTAATTGCAACTGTTGATTCTTAAAGTTAGTTGTTTATTGGAAATGTATCTGTTGATTTCATTTGGCGAGTAAAGCATTTAGCAGCTCTTTTGTATTTTAGCGCATATAGGTTATATTCTATCTGGGTCTTTATTGCAGAAGTTTTACCTAGAAATATGTGAGAACTTTTAATCTTTTATCCTTAGTTTTTTAGAGGGGCATACTAGGCAATATTTATGGTCAGAAATGGTTGCTTCCAGAATGTTTTATTTGGTGCTGGAGACCAAACCTTGTGTTCCTAGCTGCAAAGCCAGTTTCCAGCCCTGTCTGTGGGAACTTGTCTTTGAAAGGACTCTTCAGCATCTGAGAGTGCAGTCACGATGCGTTTCCCTTCCATTGTCGAAGTCTGCACTTAGGCAGGTGCCTAGCAGATGTTGGAGGAAGTGGGAGAGGCATCCTTTGCCTTAATATAACCTATGAGACAATCTTGTAACAAATTGTTCTGAGGTCAGGCTTCGCCTCTCTTTTTCCTTCCTACTCCTAGTGCCTAGTACCACCGTTTACATATAACATGGGTGTGGAATGTCTCCAGAAAATACAGTATTTCCTCAGCCTTGCAACAAGTATGGCTTTGCTGTTAATAAGCAGTTGCTTTATCTAACTGCTGGGTCAGGCCAGTGAGGGGATGAAGCAGGTATAAAATTTATTGCCTCCTAAAGCTGTTTTTTTTTTTTTTGAGATGGGTGTTCAGGGGTGGGTAATATATGCAGAGAGAAAAGCAGTAATCGTAAAAATGATGTTGAAGGTTATTAAAAAATCAGTCAGGCTAAGGAGAGTTTACCATGCTCTGGTGGGGAGGGGCCAAAATTCAGCTTATGGTTGTCATTTAGTGATGTTGAATTAAGTCTCTGGAGCAGGGACTTAAAGGTGTGATTGAGAAAGTGACTGTGGGCAAGAAAAGGTGAAAACACAGTGGGGCTGGTATATAGCTGCAGATGGGTGGGCTAAGGTAGAGAAGTTACCATCATATCTGTTAGCATAGCAGGTGTCAGCTATGCTGTTCAAGTTTATTTTCAATTCAGGACAGTCATAAATGATACATGAGTGGAAGGAAATAGGGATAGGGACAGCATAGTCATTCTCTGTTGAATTATGTGAATCATTTCTTTAGACCCTCTAAAAAAATTTTTTTTTGGTCACATCTGGCAGCTCTCAGGGCTTACTCCTGGCTCTATGCTCAGAAATCGCTCCTAGCATGCTTGGGGGACCATATGGGATGTGGGATTCAAACCACCATTCGTCCTGGGTCAGTTGCATGCAAGGCAAATGCCTTAATACTGTACTATCTCTTCATCCACCTTACTTAAAATTTCTGACCTTGTTCTTTACATGATTGAAACCCAACCACAATCATGTTTGTAATCAACTTGTTAAATAATGATAGCAATTAAAAAATTAAAAAATTGCCATTGCTCCTTTATCTCAATTACACCTCAGTTGTGATTTTGAACAGTAAATTTCCACCATTGCAAAACAAGAGTGATTTTCAGTGGCTACATGAAAGAGATGACTCATTTTAATATAAAAGTTATATTTAAAGAATTAAAAAGTTCTTTCGGCCACACCTGAGTTTACTCTGGCTGTGTACTCAGGAATCACTTCTGGCAGACTCTGGGGACCATATAGGATACTTGGCCATGTGCAAGACAAGCACCCTGCCCACTCTACTATCGCTTTGGTCCTCATTGAAAATAAATTCTTGGATACTGGTTCAAGAAATGCTCAACGGTTCCTGATCCAGGAAGACTGCGGTTCCAGAACCAAAGGAAACCAACATAGTGTAGTGATGCAAACTTGAGAGGTGATTGCTATAGAAACAAAGATGTCAAAAAGTAGAGAGAGATACACTGGGGAGAAATTGTATATGAGAGTGAGAGTAAATATCAGAATGGCTGGGGGAATTTTAAAGCACAGATGACTTTGAATGGAATTGTAGTTCCTTGAATGCATCCTGTTATGTGGGAGAAAAGAAGGAATTGGGATGGAGCTGTTTAGGATGTTTTGATAATGGGCAGTATGTTTGTATCTCAGTGGAAATAAGGCAATCGCTGGAAAGGCAAATCTTATTGATGCCTTGAATTCAGCACTCAGAATAGAAGATGGAGTTCAAATAGGAACCTTTGGTTTGGTCCCCAGATCTGTGTGGTTCTCCAAACACCACTAAGAGTCATTTCTAACCATTACTAGGTGTGGACTGAAAAGTAGGGAAACATCTATCTTAGTACTAAAGGAACCATGTTCTAGATACTTGGAATTCAATGTCAATGTCAAGTTGCAATTTGGGTAAGGAACTAGATTTGAAACATTGACTTAAAAAGGGAAGAATTAAGTTGTACAATGACAGTAATGGGTCACCTGTTTGATAACATGTAAAATACATAAATCTTTTATCAAAGTCTTGATATTTTATTGCAGTTGTGTAGTGGACTGTTGTTCTTAGACCCTATATCACTTGGAAATTCTTAGTCCTTTTCATTTGCATTTATTTTTTTTTTCCTTCGGGGAGAGTGCGAACGCAGTCCCCCAAGCATTTATTTTTTTAATCTTCTTCCTGTATTTCAGTTACTGCACTTTTTAAAAATCAAAATTTCCCACTTTATAATTGGTTTCCAATACTATGAAAATTTTGGAATACAGCTTCACTACTGTGTATGCGAGACTCTATATCTACCACCAAAACGTCAATACTAGTACAGTATCAGAATGACTCCCTTCTCAGCTATTTCTGCTTTCCCTCAGTAATCACTTTGAATTTACTTTATATCTTAGTTTTTAAATTTTGGTAGGAGGTTGAATCACTCCTGGTGATGTTCAGAACTTACTCTTGGCTCCGTGCTCAGTGGCCACTCCTGGCAGTCTTGGAGCACTATACAGGGTGCTGGTGATTGAACCTGGGTTGGCTACATATAAGACAAGTGTTCTCCCTGGTGTACTATCATTCTGGTCCAAATATCTACTTAAAAATTAAATACCATGTTTTACATGGCTGTTCGTAATAGTTATTTTTCACATTTGCAAAGGTATTCATATTGAGTTTCAGTCAGAGTATACAGCACCCTTTACTAGTACATATTTCCTGCCACCAATGTCCCCAATTTCTCTTCTACTCTCCCTCCTGCCTTCTCACCTGCTGCCTCTGTGGCAGACCCTTTTTCTTCTACCTATTTCTCTTCATCTTCTTCCTCCCTCTATTCTTCGACCTCCTCCATCTCCCATCCCCCTTGCATGTAGACAATGGTTTGCAATATTGAGTAATCACTTTTTTTTTTGGGAGGGGGGCCACACCCTGCAGCGCTCAAGGGTTACTCCTGCCTCTGCACTCCGAAATCACTCCTGGCAGGCTCGGGTGGGGGGGACCATAGGAGATGCCGGGATTCGAACCACCATTTGTCCTGAATTGGCTGCTTGCCAGGCAAATGCCCTACCTCTGTGCTATTCCTCAGACCCTTCTTGAGTAACCACTTTTTAAAAAGAGAAAGTCTTTAAGAGTTATTTTCCAGCGAACATAACAAAATGTTTTGCCAATTCATTTGTTTTGATTATTTATAGTCTTCATAGGAGTGAAACCACCTGGTAACTAACTTTCACTTCCTGTCTTACTTTGCTTATCAACACAAGCACCTCAATTTCCAATCCGATTTTTCTTTTATTATCCTGGTTTTTGGGTCACAATTGGGAGTGCTCAGGGCTTACCCCTGGCTCTGTGCTCAGGGATCCAAGCATATAGTCATAAAAGATATAGCGATCTTTGTTGATTGCTAAGTACTAGTACATTGAATATACATAAACATCTGGTCATATGTGGGAATTTAAGTAGATTTCTTGTCTGGGCTATTCAAATAATGCTATGAACATAGGGTCGGGATTATTTTCTTTGAACTTGTGTTTTATATACTCTGGGTAAATACCTAGAAGTGATACATCATGGTCAGAGGGTAGTGAGTGCTTTGTTTTGACCTCTCAGTTTGTACTCAGTGGTCCCAGGAGTCAGTTCTGCTACTATTTACCTAGCCTGGTAAGGGTTGGAGCTTAAACATATTCTGTTCAATGCTGGGGCTTCAGCATATTCTGTTTAAATTCTATGTTGCCCCAGGGGTACACGTCAGAGTGTTGAGGAATGGGGAGGGGGCTGTGTAGTGCCCAGGATTGTCCTGTACACACAAAGCATTTGCTCCTGACACATGCGTCTTTAACACCCCCATTTTTGTTTTGGGACATATTCGGGGTGCTTGTGGTTTACTCTTCGATCTGCACTCAGGAATTACTCCTAACAGTGCTTGGGGAACCAGATGAGATGCCTGGAATTGAACTTTGATCAGTGTGTGCAAGGCAAGTCTCTTATACCTGCTGTACTATCTCTACATCGCTGCCTCCATAGTTAGTATTTTTATAAAAAATAAAACTAAAATTTTATTTATTCTATTTAAAGTAAATACATCACATAGTTCAGTGTTTTTCAACCTTTTTGTGCAAGGGCACATATTTTTTTTTTATGAAAAGAAAAAAAATCATGCGGCACACCACCATTTGAAAATGTTAAAAGACATCAACTCTGTTCCTATATTGACTATATATAAAGTAATTTTCTTGAATAGGAATCAAATAAACACAAAGAAATTAATTTTTAATTAACTTTAATTAATTTCATAATACTTGATTATGAAATAATCTAACGATTGGTCTATTTGTGAGCTGAAGCAGCATGTTACAAATGAAGTTGGGATTTTTCTTCAGGGCACACCAGACAAGTTGTCCAGAAAGTCAAAGGACTGTTACGGAGACTACCACTTTTAGGGCCATGTAATCAGCTGCCGGGCCTTCTGGAAGAAGGAAGATAGAAGGGAAGGGTGCCTGCACTCACCTTTAAAGCAATGGCGATATCAGCTTCCAAATTGGCATGCTTGATGTGTGATCACATTGGTGTCCCCAAAGAGAATCATAGAAAATCAGTGATGAGGCAGGATCATGGAGAAATAGTGATCCTGGGTGATGGAGGCAAATGTACTTTCAGCAGGGTGAATGCTTGGCCTACCATCTCCTTCTGAGATGGCCAGCTCTCTGCTATGTAACCCAGTGTGCCATAATCTTTCACAGCTCTATTTACATCTTGTTTATGAAAAGAGTGAGTCTATAGAGATGGCCCTGCTCTAACATGGTGGCTGCATTCATAGGTGTATGTAGTTACAGCTTCTACATTTTTTTTTTTGTTTTGTTTTGTTTTTGGGTCACACCCGGCAGTGCTCAGGGTTTACTCCTGGCTCTATGCTCAGAAATCGCTCTGGCAGGCTCAGGGGACCATATGGGACACCGGGATTCAAACCACTGACCTTCTGCATGAGAGGCAAACACCTTACCTCCATGCTACATCTTCGGCCCCACAGCTTCTAATTTTTAGGTTTTTTTCCATTTTAGTTTTGGTTTTGGACCACACCCAGTGATGCTAAGGGTTACT
Organism: Suncus etruscus; assembly: GCF_024139225.1. Taxonomy (NCBI): domain Eukaryota; kingdom Metazoa; phylum Chordata; class Mammalia; order Eulipotyphla; family Soricidae; genus Suncus; species Suncus etruscus. The sequence continues at coordinate 6,881,251 of NC_064857.1, forward strand.
CTTGGCTCTGCACTTAGAAATCTCTTCTGGCCATGCCAGTAGATTGAACTCAAGGCATTTGCATGCAAAGTAAATGCCTTACCTGCTGTGTTATAGCTCAATCCCCTTCTGCTTTTATTTTTTAAACTAAAGGCTGTATTTCTTTGCTTTCCTACCCACACTACATTGATTGTTTTTCCTTTCACTTCTTACCAATAGTTACTGGTTATTCTCACTAGTGTGAGGTAGAATTTCTGTGGTTTTGATTTGTGATTCTCTGATAAATAAAACTAATATTTTTTTAATGTGCCCTAGATGTCCTCTATGCCTTTTTGTGAAAAGTCTTTGTCTATTCAGTTCTTTTGCTTGTACTTTGATTGCATTGCTTGCTTTGTTTATTATTGAGTTTTGTGAGATCTTCATGTATTTGAAAAGTCAAACTCTTGCCTGACATTTGATATGCAAAATACCTTCTCACAATTACTGTGTCACTTTTATATTTTTGTGGAAGGTTTTTTATTTGTGGTAGAGTCTTTTCATTATTATATTTATATTTTTTTTCCATGCTTATAAATTTGAGTCTGCAAATCTCTTAGGTCAGAATCCAGGAGTGTGTCTATTTTCTTTTAGGTAACATTTAGTTTGTGAGTTAATCATTAGGGCAATGAGCATTTTACTTGGATTATATGTGTGTGTGTGTGTGTGTGTGTGTGTGTGTGTGTGTGTGTGTGTGTGTGTGTGTGTATAGTTTCAGCATGATGCTAGCTGACATTCAGGTAGTCTTGTTTTAATCATCATGGGTTCAGGTCAAGAGTAATCTAATGCTTATAAACTTGGGCTTGGCGACCAAACCAAGCTGGGTCTGGTTTTCTCATTTGCCTTCTTTGCCTTTGTGTACCTGAGTTTGCTTATCTCATTCTTTGAATATAAAATAATACTGTGGTAAAGTGGTTGTCAATAATAGCAGTGAAAATATTTGAATGATCCTTATGGTTAGGTTGAATTAAATACTGCTCCTGTACGTTGCAGACATAGATATGCATGTTTGTATGTTTATAGATATGTATCTAGATGTCTATAGATAATGTATTCTGTGTGTCTATACAGACATAGATGCATGATGTAGAATTAGTCTGTCTATGAAATATGAGTTTGATGATTACTCAATACACCTCTATATATCTATATAGCCTTCATTTTGTTATCTCTTGTAAGGACTGGGAATTGTCTCACTGGCTGACCACAGGCCTCACATGATACCTGTGTCTGATCTTTGCATTTCTCTCTCCTATTACTCCCTCTACCAAAAAAAAATCTCAGAAAAGAAATTAGAATATACTGATTGCAATGTAATAGATAGAATGTTTCTTTGGTCCTGTTTAGTCATCCCCCCCCCCCCCCAGGTGCTGCTTATATTCTGAGGTTAACTTTAACATTGGTTTCCTCTCATTCATGAAATGTGAAAATAGCCCAGCCTCAGTTTAAGCCTTTTATAATCAGAATGAATTGATTTTGACCTTTTCTCTCCTGCTGCCCGTCTTTGTCCAATATTGCTACTAATTAATTTTCACACAAGAGAATATGCAGGAACAGTGATTAAATGTAATATTAAAATTAGTTAATGTTGGTTCATGAGGATTTTTAGAGGGTAGGCAGAAAATGTACAGTATTTACTTTGAGATTTGACCGAGTTTTGATTTATGCCATTCTTGAATCCTGTTATGGAGAGGAAAGCTGCCTGTTGTATAAAATAAATAAGCATCATCTAATTTAGGAATTTGAGGATAAATTTGGCTTAAGGCATTAAGATTTTTTATACCGTCTTCCCAGAATTTTAAGGAATATACTAATGTAAAACTTAATACATGCCAATATTTAGAAGCTCTCGTAAAAACTCTAAGTCATATATTTAATAATGTGGTTAATATTTTATTATATTTTATTTGGCCTACCTGGCAGTGCTCAGAGTTTACTCTTGGCTTGGAACTCAGAAATCACTCTCGATAGGTTTGGGGGACCACATAGGGTATTAGGGATTGAACTGGGTCAGCTGCATGTAAACCATATGTCTTATCCTTTTTATTAATACTCTGGCCCTGATGTGTTAAACAGTTATTAATATATTTGGTACTAAAAGTAAGAGATATAATACTTTTTAATTTCAAATATTTACCAATATGTCAACTTTTATAAAGTTTTTATGAAGTTTCAATAGCACATCCCCCTTAGTTGGTCTTACTTTTATGGTTTTTTTGTTTGCTTAATTTTGTTTCATTTGTTTTCCTGCCCTCCAACCCTAGTTATCAGGGCTTACTTTTGATTTTGGGCTCAGGGGTCAGTCCCAGTTGGACTCAGGGACCCTATATGGAGCCAGGAAACCAGGTTGGTTTCACACAAGGCAAGTGCCTTAACCCTTGTACTATTTTAGAAGCCCCCAAACTCTGAGCTATTTATTTATGTATCTGTTAGGAGATGGATGTTGCTTTGTTGCTCAGGGGTCCATATTCTGATCCAGGGTTCACTGTAGTCTCTCTCTGGCCAGTTGAGTTTTCTTGGTTGGCAATGCTGGAGTTGAAAGAGGGAAAGCAGTGTATTTCATACTGGGAAAGAATTTCACAAACCTGTATCAGGGAATATTTGTGAATGATGGATATCGATTTTCTTAAAATACTTCTGAGTAAACTGATTAGTTTTATTTGGGGCTATAGTACTTGGAAAACTACTTCTGGCTCAGTGCTCAAGGGTTAACACCTGGCAGTGATGGGAGACGAGATAGTGCTGAGAATAATCAAGTACATGGCCCTACACATAGAAAGTAAGTGCCTGACCCCTTATGTTTTGTTTGTTTTGATGGGGGAGAGTCACTCTGGCAATGCTTAGGGGCCTAAGGGTCACTCCTGGTAATACTCAGACTTACTCTACCCACATGAATATTGGTGCTCAGACTGGTGTTTTTTGGGAACTCAGAAATGTGCTAGGTGCAGTGTCATGGGCACCTCGTACAAGTCAGGCACTTTCTCCTGCCTTTTGACCCCTCTTCTTGGTCCAAGGCTGCTGCTGATGTCTTTTGTTTGTTTAGCCACTCCAGTGGTGCTCAGGGCTTATTCCTGATTCTGCACTCAGGGATCACTCCTGGTGGGTTCAGGAAACAATTTACTGTCAGGAAATGATCCCAGGTTGCCTATGTGAAGTCTACTGTCCGTATTGTCACTTTGGTTCTATTTTGTTATTAACAGTCAAAAATGGCTATGTTAGATATTGCATTGGCCTATTGTGAAGATATAGGTAAGGCATTTGGGAAGGTCTGGTTGATTCTTGGCAACAACTCAAGAAATAACACCTCAGGTATTACAAATAAAGGTATTAATAACAGGTAATGGCATTCAACCAAGCTTGGAGAACAACACAGTTCTGTACAGTTGATATTTTTTGTGTTGGTAATAGAAAGGACAGAGGACTTACAGAGAGATGGGGAACTTCCAGAGTTAGATCTCCTACCTAACTCCTGTCAGCTGATATATACCAGTGTTATTTTTTTGGGGGATGGCTACCCTTGGTTGTGCTAAGACTACTCCTGGCTCAATGCTTGGGGGTTCTACCCACTAGTGCTTGAAAACACGTACTGCCAGGGATTTAGCTCTGGGCCTCATACAAGGCCAAGTGTTTCTGATAGAGTCATGTTCATAGTACAACAGTACTGTCTCCCTACATTTCACTCTTTTTATTCATTCTCTATTGCAGAGGTGGCAAAGAGGATTTTGACCCTCACTCAAAATGGCAAAATGCAACCTATGTTTAATAGATTATTGTTAAAATGAGATGCTTTTGTGTGAGTGTTTGTCTGTTTTGGCAGGTCACTGCGTGGTGTGGCTCTCTGACTCTCACAGTTTAAAATTTTGGCTCTTTGTGTCGAACTTGTTTGCCACCCCTGCTCTATTGCTTCTTTCTTTCCATTTTATCATGTTCCCCTTCTTTTTCTTTTCTTTTCTTTTTACCAGAAATTGAACCCATTAAAGACAAGACATCTACCCTTGAGCTAGATGTGCTAAGTTCTGGCCTAGATACATAACAAATAGAGGCCAGAGAAGGAATTTGCCAATTTTCCTATTTGACTGTGGGATAAATGGACTAGGAAGATCGTACAGTGGGAAGGGTGATTGCCTTGCATACGGCCAATATGATTCAATCCCTAATATCTCATATTCAATCCCTGGTCTCCTGAGTACCTTCAGGAGTGATTCCTGAAAGCATATCCTGGAATAACCCTTGGCCATCTCTTGATGTGGACTTCCCCAAAATGAAAAACAGAATGTGGGATGGAAAAAATTCAAGAAAGAGAAGAACCACTCTTTGTATATTGAAGGCTTTAGGGGCATTTTAAATAAAGAAAACATGAAATTATTTAAGAGCATGCATAAGCAAGGTTGAATCTTCTGGAAATAACACAGGCAGAGCTCTTTATTAAACCATTAGTTCCAAAGGCAGGAGTCCCTTATTTTAATCTTGGGACCACATGATCCCCTGAGCACTAAACCTGGTGTGTGTGTGTGTGTGTGTGTGTGTGTGTGTGTGTGTTTATGTGTGTCTACCTGTCTGTCTGCCTGTTCGTTCATCCATTCTTGTGTCCATGCTTTCTGGCAACTCCTAACCTTCCCCCTCAAAAAATGAAAGTAGACATCCTTTCTAGAATGTCAGAAAGGGAAGCAAGGGAAGCTCTGGGAGATACTATTTTGGGGTCGGGGTAGAGGCTTTTCAGCAGTGTTCAGGTATTCTGGGTTCATTGTAATGTGTCAGCCTGGTGGTAGATGCAGTGACAGGGATCAAACCTATGGCCCATTTTTCCATTTTTAAGCTCTTTCCCCTGTTTCATATTGAATACCTTGGGGAATAGTATTGTTGGGGAGGACAGGATTTGATTTGGGCCACTGATTTCTGTGTACCAAAATAAGAATTTCTATTTGAGGAGAACTCAGTGAATTGATTTTAAAGTGTTAACTTTCAGGCTATCTTGTGTATGGCTTAGAAAGAAATGACACACGATGGATCATGGATGGTTGATTAGAAGTTACCAGTAAATGCCAGAAACTTTAGAATGATTTATTCAAGGATGACCATAAAAGTGAGACTATATTTTTTGATGTTTTGGGGGGATTAAACCAGATGGTGATCAAGGGCTCTTGTGGTTTGGTGCTTGGTGGTTACTCTCAGCAGTACTCAGTAGACCAGGTGGTACTAGGATCGAATCTGGCATCCTCCATGTGTGCCCAGTATTTTTGAGCCATCTCTGCCCCCGCAGGAGAGGACACCTTTTTTTTTTTTTTTTGATTTTTGGCTTTTGGGTCATACCTGGCAGTGTTCAAGGGTTACTACTGGCTCTATGCTTGGAAATTACTCCTTGCAGGCTCCATATGGGATGTCAGAATTTGAACCAACATCCTTCTGCATGCAAGGCAAATGCCCTACTCCATGCTATCTTTCTGGCCCCAGAAGAGGACAATCTTGAAAAGAAAACAGCGGAATACCTGAGCACCATTAAAACCAAGTGACTCCCCCATTTCCTAGATGGAGCATCAGGCACTCCTGTAAATTGTACAGAGCAGTCAGGATTTTCCTCTGAATTCAGCCATCTGAAGAAAAGTGGCTGCCAAGTACCTTTGCTTCTTGTTTATGGTGAGTGACACAGGGATTGGAACTAAATTAGACCGGGCACAGACATACCTTTTCTAGAGAAAGAAAGGGATGATAGTGGGTAGGGAGAGGTTGAACCATCCTAGAAGGACTGATAGCATTAAGTGAAGAAATCTAAGACTAAGAGGAGAAGGGTCTCCTAAAAAACGGTTCCTCCTCTGAGCCCCCAGATATGATTCAAGATAGCTAAAAAGACTGGGTTGTGTTTCTGGTCTCACTTTGCTTTCTTAATGAGGCAGATCATCTTGAGTGGAATTGAGTTAAGAGTCCGAGATGGACGAACACCTCACTTGAATGTCAGAACCTGACTTATGTGCAAGCTTTATGTTTCTGTTCTCTGTCCTCTTCTACTCTCCTTCCTTGTTTATCTTGATACACACCCATCCTAGCCTTTAGCATACCTTTAGTTCTTGACTTTACTTCCAGTTGCTCGTGTAAGGTGCATCCCCTTCCATTCTTCAAATGGGATTATAACTCTTGCACAGAGTATGATACCCCTTAAACTAAGTCTTGGTCTCAGCGTTTAGAGTTCTTGGACACAGATACTTCATAAGCACCTAGAATACCTTATTTGCCAAGGGTCAGAGTTAAAAAGGACTCAGACTAAAGCTAGAAAAGAAGTTTGAATTTTGTTTGAATTAGGAAAGTAATGGGGCTAAAATAGTAGTCACTTTTGACAGGGTGACCAGGGAAGATTTTTGTCCTGGGAAGCTGATACATTGAAAATTTAAATGGTGAACAGGAGTCAAAACAAAAAAGAGAGAAAGACAACTTTCATGTTTCATGTTTATCATGTTCAAAATGAGGTGGTAATTAAGCATGAAATCCTCTGAAGAGGCCTGAAATTTTCCTTAGGCTGTGCTCTCTCCTGATACTGTGGCCTGGATCTAGAAGATCCAATGGAAGCCCTGTAAAGACTGTTAACTGCTCTTGGTTGTTAGGGGAAGTGCTTTTTCATGTGTATTCTCATGAGAAATGCAGGTAATGTTGTGTGCCCAGACCTGTCTTTGGGGGGGGGGGGCACAAGGAAGGAGGCATTGGTCATATACAGGGGTTTTCTCTTAGCATTTTCCCAGCTCTTCTCACTCCCTCACTCACCCATTTGGCCAAACCAATCAGAGCCAGTTTTTATTTCCTGAGAGAAAGGGAGGATGAAGGAAGAAAAGAGCACTAGTTCTATTAGTACACTAGTGATTACTAGAGATTGACTCTCAGAAGCAGACTTTTGAAACAGTTTTAAAACTCTGGATTGTGTACTTAGAGACAGGTATTGCAATTTAATAGCTAAAGAACAAAGGGTTTTTGATCTTAGGAAATGATGGTAATAGAGGGAAGTACTAAAACAAAGGAAGCTAGCAGGGAAAGCCTGGAGACACTGAAGTAAACTTTTTGGCTTTTTGAGTTTGTCTAAAGTCAGTCTAATTATGAGAAAACCTTATCTCTGACTTGAGTGTGTGAAAGAGTTGATGAGAATTAGGTAATTGAGGACTTATGGCTTTTAGAGAAAAAAAAAAAAGGACTTAAGTGCTAGTTTGGTCCCTCAAAGTAGATGGTCCCAGATTTTTGTTCTGATTTGCTTTTGGTCCAGCCAGGGTGAGTTTCAAGGCTTACTTTAGGCTTTCTGCTCAGAGATCACTCTTGGCTCAGGGTGCTAGGCAGAGCAGGGTTGGCTTCAGGCAAGGCAAACACATTGAGTTTCAGACTATATTTCTGGCCCCCAACATTTTTCCTTGCTGCCACCCAAGTAAATCATTTTGGTGTTTACAATGTTGCACAAATCCTAGAAAATCTTTGTTTCGGGGTCTTTACTCTGTAATGCTCAGGGCTTATTTCAGTCTCTCTGGTCAGTGATGATGCCAGGCAGGGCTCAGGGAAAAAATATGTGGTGTTGAGGATGGAACCTAGATAGGCTAAGAGCAAAGCAAGTGCTTTAGCTATTGGACTATACCTCCCCTCCACTCTGCTCCCTTCCCTTCCTTGGTGTCTTAAACAAAATGGTAGTAGTGATATGTCAATCATCACAATGACTTGGGCTCTATCCTTATTTAAAGAATTGTATTAACAAATTTTGGTGAAGTTTAAACAGAAAATGTCTTTATGTTTAGACACTGTTTTTTGGTTTGTTTTGGTTTTGGGTCACACAAAACTGTGCTCAAGATATCATTCCTGGTGGTGCTCAGGGAACCATATGAGGCACCAGGGATTAAACCCAAGTTTATTATTTTGCAAGGCAAGCAATATTTCTGTACTTGCTGTATTTTGTCTTTGATCCCAAGTTAGATCCTTTTTTGGTTTGTTTTCATGGTGATTCTACCTGACAGACAGTCTCAAGAATGTTGTATTTGTGAACATGATTAACTAGACTGTAGCAGGCAACAGTTTTCATTGGTACATAGAATGCTCTTTGCAGTTGTCCATCAATGTTTACTTTGATTTCCTCTCATTATAATTCTTTATAAGCTCAGGAAAGACATCTCTAGTGCTATATGAAATATAAATGATTCCTAGTAAATGGATGGGAATTTAGACTGTCATCTTAATTTAGTAACATATTTACCCACATTTAAAGTATATATACAGATGAAACTACATTAAGGATTTACTTGCTTGAAATTTATTTATGTGCTCACTTGAGATGCATTCCCTTGGCCTTGAGGTGGTGTGTGAATTGTAAAACTGTCATTCAGAATGAACCCAGGTAGGGTTTTGTCTGGTTGGGGTCTCCCAATGGCCTTCCCCTGCTGAGTTTGAAAGCTTTGTAGTCTTGAAATAAGGGAGGTGAGAATGAGCTCAGTTTGGTGTTTTTTAAATAAACCCATGCAAATATTTCCTTGGTAAGCAAAACAAGCTCCTATCTGCTGGGAATATTTATTAGCAATTAATTAGAGTAACATCTCAGAATGATTTTATTAATTTAAATCAGTTCATGGTCTTCGATAAAAATGGCATTTTGCGGAATGTTAACTGAGGTAGAGGCTCTTGAGATATGATGAATATGAGAGGCCGGAGCGGTGGCGCAAGTGATAGGGCATTTGCCTTGCATGTGCTAAACTAGGCTGGACTACAGTTTGATTCCCTGGCATCCCATATAGTCCCCCAAACCACGAGTGATTTCTGAGTGCATAGCCAGGAGTAACCCCTGAGTGTCACCAGGCATGGCCCAAAATCTAAAAAAAAATGTTTAGTAAGAAATGATGAATATGAAATTTAGATGATTGTATAGAATTAATAGACTTGATTTCTTAAATGTTGACCAGATTAAGAAATGAAGGAGTTTCCATTTATATACAAGCCTTCAGTTCCCAAATGTTGAGTAAAGAACTGGAGAGACAGTAGGCACCTACCTTGCATTCAGCAAACCTCTTTTTATTCCTGGCACCCGATATGGTCGCTCAAGTACCACCAAGAGTAATTTCTGAGCACAGAGCAAGGAGTAACCTCTGAATATTTCTGGTGATACTCCCAAAGTCCACCTTCCAAATTGTTGAGTAAGTATTATTGAAGGAAATGCGTTAATATAAGCACAAATTAAACTTGTCTTTATGACCCTTCATAGAAGACTGAATTCTTCCATGGAACTATGTTAGTGAAATTAATCATACAATGAAATTATAATATTTCTTGAGCTAATTGCAGTGATACAATCACTTAAATTTGGTGACTATGCTATCATGAAACTTTAGGATAAATCCAAACTTTAGGATAAATCCTAGGCACACAAACACACACATACACACAGATTTTAAATTTCATTTCTCAGGTTGTTATTCAGGGTTTTTTTTTTCTGTCTGAAAATGGGGATTATTTTATTGCTAGATAGCATTCATTCCTTTTTCTCCCCAATAAATATTGATTCCAGGCACTATTAGATGATTGAAACCATGAAATTATGTTCCTACCTTTGTCCATAGGTTCAAGAGTTTTCCTGTCCCTTCACAACTCCCCTTCTGAAGCTGGTAGAATCCCAAATAAAACACAAGATATTCATCCCTTATTTATTTATTTATTTATTTATTTATTTATTTATTTATTTATTTATTTATTTATTTTGGTTTTTGGGGCACACCCTGCGATGCTCAAGGGTTACTTCTAGCTGTCTGCTCAGAACTAGCTCCTGGCAGGCACGGGGGACCATATGGGACACCGGGATTCGAACCAACCACCTTTGGTTCTGGATCAGCTGCTTGCAAGGCAAATACCACTGTGCTATCTCTCCGGGCCCCATCCCTTATTATTTTATGGCTTGTTTCTTTTCTAGAAAAATCTAGGTATGTTTTATATTATTTTGCCTATTGGGCTATTTTTTTTTTTTTTAAAGATACTTGGTTCTTTTATGAGTCATTCATCAAGAAAAAAGAATCAGCTCTCTAGAAGTAAGGCACAGGGCTTGGACTCAAGCTTAGTAGTACTTCTCTGAGTTTCAGAGATGATATAAGCAGAGAGTTTTAGTGCTTTTGCAATCTTTTAAATTCAGTGTTAAAACGTAGCAATCAATGTATTTAACAGCATGGTTGTTTGATAGTGTCTTTTAAAGTTCTGCCCTGTTGGGAGCCACGGACTTGAGATTGCTCTTAATATCGTGATATGGACCCTTTGCAGACAAATTCTTTTGACTTGCACTCAGTCACAAATTCACACATATATATTTGTAAAGGTCTTTTAAAATAGCATATTTTGTTTTTAGAAAATAGAATCTTGTGAAACAGTTTTAGAGTTTTTCTCCCTGTATAGCCTGTGTCAGGATCTTTCCTTGAAAATAGCATTATACTCTGCTGCATTTTGCCAAATGTCAATTGCTTGACAACTCTACTAATTCTAGTCATCTTTGTATTTTCCTTTTCGTCCCCTCCCTTTCCCTTCCCTCCCCTTCCTTTCCCTCTTATTCTATCCCCTCCCTTACCACCTCTTCCCTTTCCCTTCCCTCCTTCTCATCTCTCCTCCTTCCCTTCCCTCCCTTCTCATCTTTTCCCCTTCCCTTCCTTCCCTTCACTCCCATCTCCTTCCCCTTCCTTCCCTTCCCTCCTCCTTCCCCCTCCCCTTATTTTTCTATCTACTTTCACCTTTTGCCTTCTTCCTCTATTCTTACCTTCCCTTTCTTTTTGAGGAGAGCCATGGGTCTAGTCATAGTTCTGAGCTCAATAGTGTTCAGAAGTCCATAGGCAAGACAACCACCTTAATCTCTCTGACACTGTCTTCATTATTATAGATTTTTGTATATATAATAGCATTTATTTAGGTCAATTTCCAATGAGTGCAACTGATGTATTACAGACATATTTGTAGGCAAATGTTGTATATATACATATGTGTATATATATATATATACATATATATATAGCAAATGCATACAAACTATGTACAAATTTTTGTAAAAGAAAATGTTGACATTTTACCAATATTGTTTGAAAGTGGCAGTTTGTATTATAATTATTATATTGACAATTAAATATTTCAAATAAAAATGAATGTCTTAGTTAAAACTATACAATGAAATATTGTATAATGAAACATTGCTCTCAAAGTGCTCCGGACATTTTTTGTTTAGTTGGTTGTTTTATTTTTGTCTTGGCCACTCTACATGCTCAGGAATTTGAGTTCTGTGCTTAGGAATCATTCCTGGCAGGCTTGATTCATGGCACTTTGCTCAGAAATTATTCATGGTTGGTTGGGGTGGGGCATATGGGGCACCAGGGATTAAGTCCAAACCAGATTGGCCATGTGCAAAGCAAGAACCCTATCCAGTGTACTGTTGCTCTGGCTTTGGACACTTAGATTTCTTCAATTGTGGGTGTTAGACACCAAAAATTTAGATGTCAAAAAATAATGGCCTGGGTTTCCTATTTTGAAGGAGCACAGTTTGGTAGACTCATGTTTTAGGATTATTGTTCTGACAGCAGAGGCAGAGATTTTTAGCAGACTCCCTGCAGATAGAGAAGGGGATCTGTAGATTCTGAAGCTCAAGCCAGGATTGAATTACCTATGGATTGGATCTTAAAGATGTTTAGAACGGAAATTGCTAGGATACTTAGAGTGCATTGAATGAGCAGAGGATGGTTGGAAAGCAGATTTAGGTGAGTGGTTTGGTTTTGGTTTGGGCACCACACCTGACAGTGCTCCTAGCTTGCTTTTGGCTCTCCTTAGAGGTTACTCCTGATGGCCTGGGTAACCATATATTATGCCTGAAGAATAACCTCAGGTTGGCTGCATGTAAGATAAGCTCCTTCCCTGTTGTACAGCATCTTTAATCCTTATAAATGGTATTTTCACATTGGACACTGGGTGGGAAATGATTTAGTTCCACAGTTGAAATGCACTTGGAACCACAGATTTATCAAGATATTAGCTTGTTAGATGACTATATAGCTGTCAATGCACTATTTGGATAATTGAGATTTTTTAGGTTTGGGGTGGGGAGATACAGTGGGGTTTAACCAGCTGTGTCCAGGGACTCTTGAGGGGCCATATGCAATTGTAGGGATGGATCTAGGGCCAGCTGCATGCAAGGGATGCACTGTACCACCTTTGACTGGAGTAGTAGAGATATTGGGCAGTATCTTGCTCTGCCTTCAGAAGAGAGTCCTTCTTTGGCAATATAGAGCAATATTGCATGAGATGAGAAGGCCTTTTTCAGATACCAGAAATTAATTCAGGAGAAGTATGAGATATTTGGTCAGATCAAAGGAGTTTATTAATATTCCTAGGCATAACTGCAAAAACAACAACAGAGGAGAAAAAGAAAAAGAGGCAGCTGGACAGACCAAATGGTGCCAATAATTCAAGGAAGAGCTTCTAAATCTTATAGATCAGAATCCTCAAACTTTTTAAATTGAGGGCCAGTTCACTGTCCCACCAACAGTTGAAGAGCCAGACTATAGCTTATTTTATGGGTATTTGGGCCACACCAGGTGATGCTCAGGGGTCACTCCTGGCTATGCTCCTGGCTTGGGGACCATGCGGGATGCTGGGGGATTGAACCGAGGTCTGTCCTAGGCTAGCATGGGCAAGGCAGATGCCTTACTTCTTGCGCCACCACTCTGGCCCCTAGACTATAGTTTTTTTTTTTAAATAACTGCACAAATTCCTGTGAACTCTGCATATATCTTATTTGGAGGTTAAAAAAATAGAACAAATGCAATATTTAAATGAACACACAAAGTATTTAAGTCAAATCAACAACTTTTTTTAGTATTTTAATGAGAGCTATGGGCCTGCTTTATATTACTGAGACCGTCAACATCTGGGTCCATATTTGTGCATACTTGTCATAAGTGACACTGGTGTGCATCAGTTAGTCTAGATTTGGTTGGAGATTTCAGATGTTTCACTCTAGGTAAAGTCCGTTCACAGACGTAAGTGCTACCAAAGATGGTTTCCATTTAGAGAGCATTGTTCCTGAGATTTGGGTATGTCTCAGAGGAGAGAGATGCATAGAAATTAGGTCTGAAAGCAGTAGTCCAGAGACAGAAAGAAGTAGGGGAATTAGAGGGTGCAGTGCCTCTTACAAATGTGCTCTCTTTAAACCAGAACAATTTGGCTGCTAGGCGGGACAGGGAAAAAGCCTGGCAGTCCGCATGTGGTTCATGGGGTATATTTGGGGACCCCTGTCTTAGATTAAACACAAGGCCTTTGCTGGGGTGGTTTGGGCAACAGCTGTCTTGCTGTATAAACATAATAGTGATCTCATCACTAAAATCCCCTTTAAAAGGCCTGAGAAACCCATTTTGTTCTACTTGTACCTTCAGTTCTCAAACCTGTTTTTTTGGGGGGGGCTTTCAGGGAAGATGAGGTGTCCTAAGCATTTCTCAGGGGACATGGGGACCATGATTTGTGCCTGGATGTGTGACCTTCAGTTCTGTGAGGTCCTGAAGATGTGGTGCTGTCCTGTTCAGTGAACATTAGAGTGGCTGGGGTTAGGGGTGCTCCAAGTATTCTTGGGGTGGTGTGGTGATGCATGTATTGTCTCGCCCATGGGTTCGCTTGGGGCCAGCATGTACTCTATCTTCCCAGCCCCTTCCAGTCTGTTTTTACCCAAAGTGCTGGAGGTTATTTTATACCTGGTGCCAGGAATCAAACCTGGTCCTCATATATGCAAAGCATGTGTTCATTCAGTATTCACGCCAGTCTTCAAATCTATTCAAAGATTCTTGGTTTGTTTCTTATTGGTCTATGTCCAGTGGTGCTCAGGAATCAATCTTGGAGGTTTTGGGGGACCCGTCTAGGAGACTAGGGACTGAACCCTGGTCAGCCACATATAGAACAAATGTCCAATCCATTGTATTATTCTTTAGCCCCTCAAGTCTGTGTTGTTGTTGTTGTTGTTTTTTAAATAATATTAAAGTTTATTTATTTAGTCTTGGGGCTATATCTAGAGGTGCTCAGGGCTTATGTCTGGCTCTGCACTCAGGGATCACTCCTGGTAGGCGTAGTGAACAATGTGAGATTCTGGAATTGAAGCTTAGTCAGTCATGAAAGACAAGTGCCTACTGACTCTACTTCAACTTCTCTCCAGTTTCTCAAGTCTGTATTTTCTGTTTGTTTGTTGTTGGTTGGTTTTGGGGCCACACCCAGTGATGCTTTGGTGTTATTCCTGTTTATGCACTCAGAAATTGCTCCTGGCTTGGAAGACCAAATGGGACTTCCATTCTAGGTTAGTCGCTGGCAAGGCAAAACACCGACCCCTCAATTCTGTATTTTTAAGTAGTAAATTTCTACAATATATTCTTAAATACTAGGTTCAAGGAGCTTATATTTGTTCACTGATAAATTCTGGAATGCATTGTTTTCTGATAAGGTATAATATGGTTTGTCTCAAAGGATTTGTTCCCTGTCATCCAAAATATTTTGTTTATTTGATAGTGGGTGGTAGACAAATTAGTAGTCAGAAAATTGTTTCTACCTTTTTAAGAACAGTAAGCTCAAAGCACTCATAATCTCATGATTTTAGGACACTTTTAAGTGAATTTGAGCTGACATGGGTTTCCCAGACTCAATGGAAAAGGCCTGGTGGTCTGAAGCTTGCAAATGAAATTGTGAGATGACAAGGGAGAAATAAGCAGAGACCAAGTCGCTAGATCCTAAATCACTTTGAATTTTATCTTCGGGTTGACTTAGAAACATTAAGTAACTGAAATATGAATCACTGAAATATTCAACATTGGGGCTTGAGTTCATCCCATCACCACAAAAGTCCTTGAAGCCTTTGATTTTCAGTTCTTTGGATTCAGTTTTCTTCTTTGAAATGTGGAAGGTTTGAATGAATGTTTTCATTTAAATGGGTACTCTGGGATCACTCCCAATAGTGCTCAGGGTTGTGTTAGCTTTTTGTTTAGGTTCCTATTTAGAGGGCCTCATCTCTTACTTCCTTTCTATTCCTGCCCTTTCTGGTAGCAGGCAGCCACCCACACACCATGCACTACTTTAAGGATGCCTAGGTCAAGTTATGGGTCTTTATAATGCAAATGATTTCCTCTGGCCTACAATATAGGATTTGTTTATCTTTCTGTGGGTTGGTATTGAGATAATTTGTGTGTGTGTGTGTGTGTGTGTGTGTGTGTGTGTGTGTGTGTGTGTGTGTGTGTGGTGTGGTGTGGTGTGGTGTGTGTGTTTGGCAAGCCTGTATAGCTCTCAGAGCTTACTGCTGATTTTTTATTCAGAAACCACTATCGGTTGGGTTCAGGAGACCATATGTGGTTTTGGAGATAATATCCAGGTCAGCCATGTGCAAGACAAATGTCCTATTCACTGTACTAGATTTCTGGTTCCAGATTTGGATAATTTTTAGAAAGTATATCCATGCCAGTCTTTCAGTGCATATTTTCTATACTTTGTCAGGTTTTTTTTTTTTTTTAATAAATTACCCTACTCCCCTTTAATCCCCATTTCTGCTCTCCTAAAGAGAATATCTAAAACAAGTGTTGTAAAAGCTGCTAAAAGCTTTACATGGAGCTAGTAAAACCCTACTCAGGCCTGTGGCTGTATCTTTGAAGATTTCAAGCAGGTAGTAAGAAAGTACAGGCAGTCACAGTTGGGGGAAGTGATTTCTAAGTGACTTCTGTGGCTAAGTAGGACCAGAATCTGCCAGTGTTCACATGAGCAGCAGGCCTGCGCTTCATGAAATTAGTCATTGATTTTTTTTTATGACTAATGAAACCACTCTATGGGCACTTGTTAATGTTTATGGCGCTTTCTTTCCCTTGATGGTCAGCAGGTCATCTTTGTTGGAAAATGAGCAAATTGATTTAGACTATTCTCCACCACTGCTGTGCAGCATTTGTACCTCTGTTTAATGGATAAGCGTGTTTGTCCTGTGTCCTCTTGCCTTCCTCATTCTCGGCCTCATTTTAGGTAACTACACACCTTCAGAGGTGTCCTTATTCTTCAACACAGATTTTGTGGTTTTCCTTGCTGCTTTTCTTTGTTCATTCAAGACGTTGTTAGCCCGGCCCTCTGTTGTCAGGCTCTCAGTAAAGTTGTTGAGGCTGGAGTTCAGAACCTCTCCATTCACAAAGTCTGCCCAGTGCTTGAGGAGTCCTTTAGAGACAAGATAACATGATTAACTAGACCTGTTATTATGCTCTAGACTCAGGAAGGTAAAGGAAATTCTTGTTAGCCCTGTACAGAGACAACCCATTTTTGGTTGTTTATTTTTTGCTATACATGGAGGTTCTTAGGATTTATTCCTGACTCTATACACAGGAATTACTCCTGGCAGGTTTGGGGACCATATAAGATGCTGGGGATTAAACCCAGGTCAGCCAAATGCCAAGCAAAACTTTCATCCACTGTACTATTTCTCCAGCTCTCCCAATCCAAAACAATTTTTAAGATCTTTCCTAGCCTCCCCATAATAGTGATAGGTAGATATAAATTTACCCCAACCTTTTCCCTCATTGTTTTCTAAACCTGAGTTCAGGCCATGGAGTCCTGCTTAAGGGGTCATCTCTGACACTAGGCCAACGGTTGTCCAGAGCTTTCCAGGGCCAAGTCTGCAATCTTGTCATTGGTGAAGTTATCCTGATGTTTACTAAGAATTGGACTTAGAGCCTCAGAGTCTTAAGTCACCAGGCTGCCCACTTTTACGACCTATGTCTTGACTATCAAATGAAATTAAATCAGCTGCAGAAGCACCTGGTGGGGTGGAGAAACTGCCCCTTCTTCTACCTTTTCAGGCTATGTTGTCACTGGGATGGTGGCATTGCCTATTAGTAGGCACAGAAACTGCCTTTGATGGAGCTTCCTAGAGTTGTTGCCATGTGGAGTCATAGCTTTGGACACCTGAATAAGCCAGCTTGGCTAAGGACTCACTTGGAAACTTTACTTGAATGAAAACTTACATAGTCACAAGTGGCTAATATAGTAAAATTGGAAAGTGCAGCACTAGTATTATGCTGATTTGAGATTTAATATATACTCAACTTGACTGTGTTTCAGCTTTTCAGGTTAGGGGTAAAAATAGCTTTGCTTTTGGATGATAATGGGAGAAGGCCAGTTCTAAGTTCTGACTTACAAGATTGGCCAAAATACTCCAACCACTTGGGCGTAAGCTCCTTTTTCTTAAGTGGACAAATTTGTTGTACTTTTACAGAGTGATATTTAGAATGATATAAAGCAGGCAGGATATTCTGTATATGTGACTATGTCTAATCTTAAAGTTTGCCCTCAAAAGTTTATTAAAAAGAGAATCTTGTCCTAAGAATATTTTTAATATATTTTCTTATAAAAAGGAAAATATGCTCACTGTAAAACATTTAAATAAAATAAAAGAAATGGAAAATAATTCGTATTCACCCCCCCACCATCACTCAAAAGGAAAAAATTATGGAATGTGGGAAAAATGCATTATTTTTGTTTATAGTATTTCATTTGGACTGTGCCTATGTCTGGCTCCATTGGTGATATTATTATAAAATTGAGAGTTTTGGGAGATGAGATCATATATAAATTGTTTTACAAACACTTTTGTTAAAGCAAATTATGTGAAAGGTTTTTGGAAATATATTATGATTACGTTAAAGCTGGTAAAGTGAACAGTTTACTTGTATTTCCAGATTTATCTTTGGTGACAGACTTTTAGAATGTCGAATTTTTAGGTTTCTTTTAGAATTGGGAAACATATGCAGATTATTCTCTCTTAAAGCTGTCATGTCTCTTAAAAGTTTGAGTCTCCATGTTGTGACTGTCAGCATGCACTGCAGGATTATAATAATGTATATTTATTCAGTACACTAAATGGATGAGGGCCTTGTTTGTCAGGGACTATGCAAAGGGTTGGGGGCATAAAAACCATCAAGACTCCAGTTTTCTCACATAGATTGCGGCCTAGTGGGAAAAAATGCAATGAAAAAGAGTTTGGACACTGCATCATGGGAATGTGGACCCACTCTGGCCAGCTGGGTTCAAAGCTAATGGTTTCTGGTTAAAGTGACACTTCAGTGGCGTTTTCAGAAACAGTAGCTTCATAGGGCTAGAGTACATATGTCTGATACCATCTGATAGAGGGAAGCCTGAGGGATGAGCACCATTTTAGTAGACAGTCATTTAGAAGTGTGTGCAGAGGAAGAATGAATGGGAGCTGATGGGAGAAATGAAGAGTTTGGAGCACTTGCTGAAGCCAGAAGAATAACACTGGTCTTCCTAAGGCCTATCAAAGAGCAGAGAGTTATAAAAGGGCATTGAAGAGACAAGATATTTGGGTTAAGACTTTGGGATGGCTATCAGAATTAAAGGTATCTAGGTATCTAGGTATCAATCATGCACTACATTATGCCCTGAGTGAATAAAACCACACTTTCCGAGCATTGTCCATGTGTTAGGCATTTTGCCAAGTATGTTATATACATATCTGATTTACTCCCACAGCACAGCGATGGAAAAACATGCAGCTAATTTGACATAAGTAATGGCAGAAGTGGTATTCAAATCTGACGTTTTTCAAAGTTTATTTCTTTAGAAGAATCAGTATAAATCAAATCACTAATGGCAGTGACTGACTATAGATGGTAAAAATTAAAAAGGGAAGTATGAAGGATTTTTGCGGGAAATGCCAGTACTTTATTACAGAAGTAAAGAAAGAGAACTTATAGGAGATGAATGATCAAGTGATCTTAGAAAAAATGAGGACAGAATAATCATAGAACCTGGGGTTAATAATACTCCAAGGAGGAACTGGTAACTAGTACCTCAATGCCTTAGAGCTCTAGATGAAGAATATAAGTATTGGATTAAATGTAAAGGAACAATTCAGAAGGAGCTGGAGAGCATACGCTGGTACTTCAGTTTAGTTTGTGTGTGTGTGTGTGTGTGTGTGTGTGTGTGTGTGTGATTGTGTGTGTGTCAGATTTCAAGTAAAGAATCAACACAAACTAGCTTCTATGGCAAAGTAGTAATTGCTTGACTAGGATCTATAGAAAAGATAGAAGGATTTACATCGCAGGAATCGCTAAAGTAATACAAAGATCCCCTGTGATCCAATAGAATATAAAACTGAATATTGCTGAATAATCTTTCTCTGTGGGATGGTGGTGGGTGGTGTATGTTTGGCAGTGCTCCAGGGATCATTGGTGTCAAGAGAGACCTGGATTTCCCTCATGAAAATGTCTTCCAGTCCTTTGAGCTGTCTTTCTGACTCCGGACAATATTGATGACACTTTTCTTTTTTTTACTTCTTTTTCTTAGTTGCCTGCATTTTCACAGCAGATTTGTTTTTCTAGGCAGGCAGTAAACCAGTGCATGTTCTATCTCTGCAGCAGCATCCTTTTTCTTTGTTTAATTCTGAAGAGGAAAGTCTTGGGGAAAGCAACTGGGATGACCTCTTTTAGACTGTGTAATGTCAGAACTGGTCACTAGTTTTTTGAGTCTGAGGTCATGGGAGAACACAGTCTTCCTTAAAGCTCTGAGACTAAGAAGGTGCGACAGTTCCCAGTACAAGGGAGCAAAGATACTTTCTAGGGAGACAGTATCTCTGGTGCTAGTGCCAGTAATGTAATATGAAATAAGAAACAAGAATGTGACTGTGTGGGAACTCACTTATTTGTCAAGAATGAAACTGAGTTTGAGCCTTAGTTTTAGTGGGGACAAAACAAGATGGAATGGGAAATAAAGAGGCAGAGAGAGTTCATGTTTAAGAACTTGACAGAGGACTGGATCAATACTACAGGGCATAGAGCTCTTGCCTTGCATGCAGCTGACCTGGGTTCAGACCCCCCGATACCTGAGCATACCACAAGTGATTCTTGAATCAAGAGCCAGGGGTACCCCTGAGCATCACTGGGTGTGACCAAAATACAACAAAAAACTACCCCAGAGAAACTAGAACTTGGCTGAAGACTTCTGAGATAGTGCAGGAGGTAAGACATTTATCTTGGTTGCAGCTGTGTTGGCTTCTTGGCCCCAGTCTTATAGATGGTTCCTGAGCACAGAGCTCAAATAGCTCCTATCTGCCCGCCAATATGCCCCCTTACCCGAGAAAAGTCTAGTCTAGTGAGCTTTGGGTGAGAGGGTAGGGACAATTAGCGACTGGCGGGGATATTTTACAACCAAGTCATCAATGAGGATTTAGTGATGAGAACTGAAATTATATATGAAAACAAGTATATGTTAATTTTAATATTATAGAAAAGTGCCTTGCAGGCATTCTTGTGGATATGATGATTTATGTGAACAGAAGAAGTCTGGCTATATTCACTAAGTTCAAAATCATTTTATTTGGGGTTAATTATAGTAAGAAACATACTCTTTGTGTTTGAGATGATTAGAAGCTATATCTTAAGGATGGACCCAGAGAATATTAAAATTTACAAAAGATCCTTAAGATCTTATTCTATATGATGGTCTATTTTATAGGCAGGAAGTTGGAATCCACAGGGTTAAGAGGCTTGCCTCGCATGCAGTTGTGGCACTTTCAGCCCTGGCAAAATATATGTACTTAAAACTGCCAGGGGTCTCTTGGCACAGAACCAGGAATAGCCCCTGAACAGCACTTGGGGTAGACACCCTCACCACCACAACCACCAGAGGGGAAGAAAGAGAGGGAAGGAGGGAGGGATAAGTGAAGGGACATACAACAGAGACCACTAGAAAAAGCTTCATTGTCTCCTTTGGTTTGTGTGTAGTCTAGGAAGTCTTTTCTAGATCTTTCCAGTAATCTCCCTTTGTGACCAATTGTAGTCCAGAGCTGGGGCCTGTGCCAACTGCTAGTAAGGGGGTAAGTCCAAATCTTATTTACCTAAAACAAGGAGAACTAATTGCCTTTAAGACTTGAACACCTGGGGCTAAAGAACTAGCACAATGGTAGGGCATTTGCCTTGCATGCCTTTCACCCATGACTAGGTTTGATTACCAGCATCTCATGTTTCCTCTGACCTGCCAGGAGCAATTTTTGAGTGCAGAGACAGGAGTAATCCCTGAGAGCCATAGGGTGTGGCCCAAAAGAAAAAAAAAAAAAAGAATTGAATGCCTAAATAAAATTAGGAATCTCTAGCAAAGTAATAGTGTCTGTGGCATGAAATAAAATATGGGTCTATTTTTTCTTTATTTGATCACCAGGATTACAAATATGCTCATAAATTTTAGGGTTTTAGTCATAAAATGTACACCTCCTTCACTAGTACAACTTTCCCACCACCAATTTCACCCATTTTCCTCCTCCCCACCTTCTACCTGTCTTAGAAACGTCTATTTCTCTCTCATTATTATTGTCATGGTAGTTTTTAGTGTAGGGAGCTACTCCCAGTGATCTTTTTCTTTTTTCTTTTCTTTCCTTTCCTTTCCTTTTTTTTTTTTTTTTTTTTTTTTTTTTGCTTTTTGAGCCACACCTGGGTTACTCCTAGCTGTGCACTCAGAAATCACTCCTGGCAAGCTCAGGGGATGGGACACCCCAGAATAAAGGAAAAAAAGCAGATCAGGGTTGCCTTTTTAGAAACAGATATCCATATGGAGCTGGAGTAATAGCACAAGAGTAAGGCCTGTGCCTTGCATGAGGTGAACCCTGGAAAGATCTGTTTGTTTTTTGGTTTTTGGGCCACACCCAGCTGTGCTCAAGGATTACTCCTGGCTATCTGCTCAGAAATAGCTCCTGGCAGGCCGGAATTTGAACCAATCACCTTAGGTCCTGGGTCCTGGGTCGGCTGCTTGCAAGGCAAATGCCGCTGTGCTATCTCTCTGGCCTGAAACCTGAAAGGTTCTGGGTTTGCTCCCTGGCATCTTAAATGGTCCCTGAGCCTGCCAGAAGTTATTTCTGAGCACAGAGCCAGGAGTAACCACTGAACACTGCCAGGTGTGACCCAACAAGCCAAAAAAAAAAAAAAAAAAAAAAAAAAAAAAGATTAGCAATCTTTGGTGTGAAGCAATATGGGGAAATTGTTGGAGGTTAGATAGGGGACACTAATAAAGGAATTTGTTGGGATATTGTATACCTAAGACTCAATTATGAGTATCTTTCTAATTAATTCATGGTGATCCAATGAAAAAAAAGCAAAGAAAAAAGTTGCAATATCCATAAGAAGCCTCTGGTAGAGCAGGAACCAGAAATTTATCCCCAGACTTGCTTCAAATAAGAAGTTGATCATGGGTGGAACAAACAGTTCAGGTTTTCTGTATTCTCTCTCAATTCTCTTTAAATGCTGTCAATTGTGTTTGAAATCAGGGTTAATATCTGTGCCAACCACCATTTTTTGATGCTTGTGATGGCTTAGGGTCAAACATGCTCGGTTGTGTTGCTCACACAGCTGGCCACAATGCCAGGCAGAGCTCACATGTGCTTGCAGGCGATCATACTTCAGTGGTGGTAGTCCTACATGTTCCGTTAATGAAAGCAGCCATGCTCCTTGGCCCATGGCTTCCGGATATCTTTTAGCTGCCATCTGTCCTTTCCCACACCTAACTGTGTGGCGCATCATACAGTGTTGTGGCTCTGGAATCAGCAATGCTGCCAGGACAGTGTTCAGTGCACATGCATACCACCAGGAAGGAGATTGAAGACCACATGCTTGCCAGACAGTTGATTTGACTTATTATGAGTCATCTCTCAGGCCTAGGTTGTTATTTTTGTACTGGCAGTAGGAGAGGGAATAGATTTGCAAGAGTTAGGAAAGTAACTCCCATCTCTCCTTCCCTCCCTTCCCCTTTCCTTCTTTACTCCCTTCTTCCTTCCCTTCCTCCCTTATTTCCTTCATTTTGTGCTCAGGACTTAACTGCTGGTTTTGCTCAGAAATCATTCTTGGTAGGGTTCAGGGATATGAAGTACCAGGGATCGAACCTGGATTGCTCACACGCAATATTCAATTGCTTACCCAATGTACTATCTCTCTGGCCTCATCTTTGTCTAATTTAAGTGCCTTGATTGTAAGTGGGAAGTGAACCCTGAAGATAGAATACATCGTATATGAAAGAAACAAGACATACTAATGAAAGGTAGGAAGGTCAGAGAATCCTAGGTCCTCTGTCTAGTTGTAATGTGGAAAGCCCATTGTGCAGGGTTTTTTCCTAGTTCTGTGCTCAGGGATCACTCATGGCAGGTTCAGGGTACCGTTTGTAATACCAAAAATTAACCCCAGGTTAGCTGCATGCAAGGCCAGTGACATTTTTTTTTACTGGTTTATCTCTCCAGCTTTCTGTTCCTAGTTTTGTTCCTCCATGACGTCTCTCTCCTTTTCCATTCTGCATTGCTGTTGTTCAGGTCCCCTTGGGCACACTCCTCTCTAGGACAGGCTTCTTTGGATTTTGGGTCATACTCGGCAGCGCTCAGGGGCTACTCCTGGCTCCATGCTCAGAAATCGCCATGGCAGGCTCAGGGGACCATGTGGGATGCCGGGATTCCAACCACCATCCTTCTGCATGCAAGACAAATACCCTACCCTCCATGCTATGTCTCCAGCCCCAGGCTTCTTAGATATTTTAACTACTTCTTTCTCAACTGAGAGGGACCCAACAATTCTGGATTCCTTAAACCTTAAGAGACATAAATGCTTTTTCTACTATAATTGACATGAAATCTGATAGAAAAAGATGAACCATCAACTAAAACTGAACACCCTGCATTAGTTTTTGCTCTAACTTTCTTCTCTAGGATGGTATGTCAACATGCCCAATGCGGAATGCTTAATCTTTCTACCTAAAAAATACATCTGGAAATATTTGAATGAACTTAAAGTAAAATAAGTGTCATGGCAGATTATGCCATACCTTTTCTTTATACTTAAAAAAAAAAAAAAGGAAATGGGAAACATACTGCTTCTAGAGGCCCTAACGTTGAATTGAATACTGAAATGGTATCAGTAATGTATTTATATATGCCACATTTTTTTCTGTGTGTCAGTCATCTTTAGTACATATGTGTTGGCTAGTTGCCATGTGAGTTGAAATAGTACCACATAAGGGAAGATTGTCTTGTTTAAAAGTGGCGTGAATCATGAACCTAGAAAAAAACTGGTTATTCATATATCTTCAGACCAAATAAGGATCTTTTTCCCTTTTTGCCCCTCTTTAAAGAATCATTTTGCATCAATAAATGTCAGGACAGTCCCCTATGGCTACTAAAAATAGAAATTAGACATGAGAAGCAGTGTAATTTTTATGAAGTTAAAAATTACATAAGAAATATTATAATTTAATATTGGTTTTGCTCTAGCCTTTCATTTGAGAGGGAAGTGAAATGGGTCAGTGGTGAAAACATAAAGTTTTTTTTTCTATTTGTTATACAAGTTTCAAGAATATATTTAAAAATGTGCTTTGTTTTTTAAAATAATCCAAAACAAATGCAGCAGAACTCAGCATACTTAAAACACATTTTCTGAATTTATCTTAAATCTTCTTACTCCAGAGGGTTTCTCTGTGTACATGGGGTTCAGCCTGGCTGGTTTATTTCACCATCTATCTGCATCCTGGATTGATTGTACTGAACTGCACATCTGGTCCCATTTTGTCTAAGTTTGTAGGATTTCTCAGTTGGGGACTCCATTTGATCATAGTGAAGTTAACGTTCACAGAAATTTCAACTCATGTCAAAACCTTAAGTGTGTATACAAACGCGAGTTCTTGTTAAGCTATACATACTCCCATTAGACGTACTGTTGGGTTACTGTGCATTGACCCAGTGGTTTTTGTTCCTAAATTATTAATGAATAAAGAAATAACAACTGTTTATCTCTTCCCACTCTACCCCCCTCCCAAATTTCTGCTACTACTTTTGGATAAGAATTGTGTGAAAAGTATTAGGCAGATAAGTATGCAAAGTCTCTTCAAGTTGACATGATAAACCTAGCAAAACCATTTTTTAAATGGAATAGTAAAACAGAAATACACAGATTTTCCCAAGCTTGATAAAGAAGCCCACTCTATAGTTTCTTATCTTCTTTCTTATCAGGGCCTATTTCTCAGAAAATAGAGACACATGTGTCTGAGACCTGTTTTACTGTAGCTCAAGGACTAGGTCAAGACTGGTAAGGGGAATGAATAGAGCCACTCACCAAGGCACCTTTTCATTCCACTGCAACCTTTCCCCTCTTCAGGCTTTTGCTCCTTGTCCTGGTTTCAGCCCACTTATTTTTTTTCCACGTTCCTTTATCATTTTATTTATTTTTTGGTTATTCCCACTTCCCCTTCACCCTCCTGTTCTTCCTCTGTCTGCACCCACGTGCTTGAAATCTGTGTATCTGGACTGCCTTCTCCAACAGTTGAGCATGAGTGTTAGCAGAATGAAAACCAGATGGACCAGCAATTCCCACTGTTATCTCTCAGCCGACTCTGGCAAGCCGCCCTTCCTCCCTCCCTCCTTGGCATGACAGAAATATTTGCCTTTATTTAGGGAGACTTGTATTTGCTGCTGTACCTCTTCCCTCAGCTGCAATGTAAGCGGAAAGCTATTTATTCCCTTGTTGCTGAGGTTGGTTGAGGTGAGTAGTTTGTGCAATAAATTTAACTATTGAGGAAGCAGTTTTGAGTCTTCCTTACTTTTGTATTTTTTTCTAGACGAAGCAACTTATTGATGATACTTGCCAGATGCTTTGGAATAGAATTGTCAGATGAGTTTCTTACCATAAGATAAAAATAAAATGCCTGTCTCTACCATTACTTTATTCAGAACACCTTGATTCACTTCAGAGACATTCATTACTGTTGTCCAACTGTATGAGTTAAGAAACAGAGAGCTTGATACTATTAATAAAGATCTGCTTATTAAAATGATTTTTGAGCCTTTTATTATATCTTCCTTAATAGGATTCCAATTCTATTTCTGCTTCTAAATGTTGATTTGGAACTCCCCCCATCTTAATGAAATTGCTTTGAATAAAGGTTTAGTATATTTGGTTTATCATTGGTAATAAACTTTTGATGATTAACTTATATAAATCTGAGAATTTCTCACTGTGGTAGCCATCATATGTCTTCAGTAGTCATCATTCTTTATTAGTAATCTAGTCTTAATAATGTTACTTTATTTTTCAAAAAGCTCAAGTGACATACATTTGCACCTAAAGTCAGGATCAGAGTGTGTGAGGTTTCGTGGGTGTGGGTGGCTGTGCGTACATGCATGTTTGTAAAAAAAAATATCTAAGAAAGCAAAAACGTTTATATATGTTATTAGTTTAAACAGCTTCACACCATTAGATGTGTATAAGACTCGCTGATAAGATGATTGATCCGTTTACCCATCCCCCTCAGCCCCTTCCCCTCGAAGTAAACAACTGTTGCTTTCACTGAGTTTCAGAGTTTGTTACTGTTTTTTGTGTATTTATGCCAAATTATTTTCCACATGTGAAACTCATTTTCATTTAAGAGTTGCTGCTTTGATTAGTCGTTTGATAAAAGAAAATAAAAAATCTTAAAAGAAGAAAATGGTATTGTTTTTGGTAAAAAAAATGTTGATAAGTATAAATACTCATTACTGAGCCATCAGGAAATTTATTTCTGTCCTATGTTTATGAAGATATATTAGGACAGTCTTAAGTTTTTCATTTAGAACTTGTTTGTTTCTCAAGATTAAAGTTTGAGTCTTGTGTTTTTCAAATTCCGGGTCATAAACTCAAAACCTAGGGAAATAATTACTTAACTTCATAGACTGACAACCACATTGTTGATGGAATGGGGGATTTTTTGAACAGGACAGAAAAATAAAATCGGAAGGAAGCTTGTGCCTAAAGACAATCTGCTTCATCTACTGAGCCAGAAAACAAAGCATGGAAAGTGGATTGGGTGTTAAGAAATCATTTCAAAATGCTGGCTTCTCTCTGTGTCTCACCTGCCTCAGAGAGCTGCTGATTTGTGTTATTTCCAAGCTGTCGAAGAGGTTCATTACCGTCCTCCTCCTCCATCTATTTTTTACCTCTTGCTAAAGTTGGCTTCAACTCTGAGTGAAGTTGTTCTATTGCATATAACACTACCAAGGTAGCATCTGCCCAAGACAGAAATAACAAAGGATATAGAAAAGAACCCAGTTAGGAACGAGGTCCTGCCATCTGTACTCACCTTCTTGGGTGGTATTTGGATGATAAAGTACTGATTTAAATTTCAGTAGACTTTATTGATAGAAGATGTTGGATTTCTTTTGTTTACTTATTTGTTTAAGAAATAAATGAACTCCACTTAATTTTTGATGGGCTTATTTCTTGTTTCTTGGGTCACCCTTGGCAGTGCTTAGGACTGATTCCTGGCTCTGTGCTCAGAGATCATTCATAGTAGGATTGGGAGACAATCTGCTTGTTGGACATCAAACCTGGGTCAGTCATGTGCAAGGCAAATGCACTAATTGCTGTATTGTTACTCCAGCACCCCCTTGAATGTTTAAGAAGTAAAATAACAGATTCATGATGGCCTCCTCCAGATCGTACTGAGAAGCACTCCACAATGCCAGACTCACCTGTGGATGTGAAGACCCCATCTAGACTGACTCCTCCCACCATGCCACCTCCTCCAACAACGCAAGGAGCGCCAAGAACCAGTTCATTCACACCAACAACGTGTGAGTAGGCATTTGTGTACTTCTTTTGTGTGTTGAAGCTGGAGATGTTTGGCCCCTATACATGAAGGGACGTTAGGATTTCAGCATAAGGATATTATACTTTCAATTCCCCAGATCATTTGTTTTTTTAGTGAGAAGTACTGATCACAGAACGACTTCATAGGCATATTATCTGATTGTTAATACTTGTTTTAGCATTATTGCTTCAGAATATTTTGTATGCTGTGTTAAGTGGATGAAGAAGATTTTTGGTCTGCAACTATAAGTGTAACTTTCATTCCACTTACTGTGGTGTGTTCCTTGTTTTTGTCGTTTCAGTTTGACTTGGAACATAGGAGAAATTGTAATCACTTCCAGGTTATTTCTGATCTCTAATACCACTTTCCTCAAATCCAAAATTTTACAAATAATGTTCAAAACTAACATCCTTAAATGGAAAAGGATAATGAACTATGCAAGTCTCATACAAAAAATAAAACTACGGAATAAGGAACTTCTTAACCTATTGCAGACCTTTGTTAAACCTTCATATAATTCTGGCTTGGCTAGAATCTTTGTTTTTAATCAGTGTGCTGTCCTAGGGAAGTTCAGAAAAGTCTGACAGAATGGCATTAGCGTTTCTTTCTTGTTTATGTCAGTGGGGTTAGTGAATAGCTTTGTTTTCACTGATTTCAAAGTCTTAGCTTTGAGGATTTGTGCAAGTAATAAATACTATTGTTGCAGATAATATTTTTTCTTTTACATAAATAAACTATTTGTACAGGGATAGAAATATTTATTGACACTGCCATGAAATCCATATAAATGGGATAAAAACCGACTGTAATAGATCCAGGGGGTTAGAAGGGATCAAAGAAATGAGCATACCATGCTGTTTATACAGTGTCATTTAAACTGCCATTAAAAGACCTTTCAAATGTGTAAGGAGCAGCAGGCTTCAACAGTGCCAAGTTGTAAGTCTGTCATCTTGTATTTAGTTTGGTCACAAAGCTGCAGTGATGGGCATCTGTCACTGTTCGTGGTATAGTGTCTATTTGACTAGAATAGTGATGCTTCCTACGAGCTATCTCTTTTCTTTCTTCTCTTTTGTCTTGTCCTCTCCTTTCCCCTTCCTATTTCTCCCCTCCCCTCTCCTCTGCTCTCTCTCCTCTCTTTCTCTTCTCCTTTCCCCTCTCCTCTCCCCTTCTCTTCACCTCCATAAAAATTTATATGCAAAAAACCTGACCCTGAATTTCCCTTGTCTTGCCTTCTCCTTCCCTCACTCTTCTCTTTGTCTTCTCCTTCGCTTCCCTTTCCTCATCCTCTTCCCTTCCCCTTCCCCCCCTTCCCCTTGTATTTGTTTCATATATTTTTGGTGGAGTGGGCAAACCTGTCCATGCCAAGGATTGCTCTTGGTTTTGTGTTCAGGAGGCCACATGTGTGCCAAGGATCAAACTCCCGTCTTCTGCATGCAAGACAAGCACCCCACCCACCCACTGTCCTATCACTACAATATTTGAACTACCATTTTTTGACCATATTGCTTTGGTACTTACTTAATTGAAAAATAATTTCTTTATTAATATTGAAACATTTAAAAACTCTATGCTTAAAATATTGTTACGCTGTTGATTGCTTGTTTATCAATTATATTTAATATGTGAATCTGATTAAAGATAAAGTTGTCAGATATATTGATTTTAATGTGGTAAGTAGCATGTTCTATTGTAAGAAATGTCCAACTCTTTGTAGCTTCCTTATGAGCTATCATCTTAATGCTCAGTCTCATTTTATAGAAAATGAATTGATCTGCTACCACCCTTCCATGTTCCTAGTTGGATTTAGCAATTCCCTTTTGATTTCTCGAAAGAACTCCTCGATAATGACTCTATCCATTCTGGCTTCCTACATAAGATTTGCATTTCCCCTAGAGAAGCAGTTAAGAAATATGAGGGGGAAAATAGCCTTCTAATTGGGTGGTAGAAGGTTAAAACTTGAAAGTCCTATTTCTATAAACACAGCTGTCAGTTGTGTGTACAAAACATGATTAAAAATGTTCAGTGATAAATTTAGTCCCCGCCAAATGTACACTTTCTCCAGGGGAGCAGTTTAGGAAGGAATAGTCCTGTTATATTGATGTAAGCCTGTGACAAAAGGCTGACATCCAAACGCTGTTTGTTCTGTGTTTGAAACATTTCAGGTGGCTGGCATATGCGCATATGGGAGGCAGGGCTCTCCCTGTGTGACAGCCCAGCTCCATTTATTATCGGCTTCTGTGCTGAATGCCCTTATGGCCAGGCAGTGTGAGAAGACCCGTTTAGTGATGCAGTACCTGAAATCAGGGGTAACCTTGTGAAGTCAGGAGCCTTTTGCTAAAAATCCCCAACTGTTTTGAAGTGAAAATAAACAAACAAATCCGACAACATCCTCCATGGCAAGGGAAGGAAACTTCATGGGCATTTATGTTCCCAGGCACTGCTCTAACTTCTTTCTTTCTGATTTTGCGCCTTGGCAGTAACCAATGGCACAAGCCATTCACCCACAGCCTTGAATGGCGCCCCTTCGCCGCCCAATGGCTTTAGCAACGGGCCTTCCTCTTCTTCCTCCTCTTCTCTGGCTAACCAGCAGCTGCCCCCAGCCTGCGGTGCCAGGCAGCTCAGTAAGCTGAAGCGTTTCCTCACTACCCTGCAACAGTTTGGCAATGACATTTCACCAGAGATAGGAGAGCGAGTTCGCACCCTCGTCCTGGGACTGGTGGTAAGCAGATGGAAATCAGCTAATTTCCTGGGGGTAAGGGAAGATGTATGTATGTAATGTGTATGTATGTACGTATGGGGGAAGACAGAAACACTGTTTGCTTTTATCGTGCTAGTCTTTAGACCTGGAGATTTTTGCATGCAAGTCTCATTAACTCTGTGTTAGCCATGTACATATTTCTGCATGGTATCTGACCATGAGTGAGTTCTCTTACTAGTTGGCCATCTGAAGTTATGATTATCCATGTTTATTGTTCTCTGGCACATGTGTATCAAATTACAGGAGTAGATCTACATGGCATGGCTAGCAGCTTTCAGTGGTGACAAATGTTATGTTAATGATTCATTTAAGTTAATTGGGTACTCCTATTAACATAGTTGCTTTGGAGGGGGTTATTATCAATTTAGATGAATAAGAATTTATTACTTTAATTTTTTATTTCATTATAGTTTTCTTTTTCGGAGGGGGGTGTGAGCCTATATTTGGCAGGGCTCTGGACCTACTCCTGGTAGTGATTAGGGGACAATACACTGCCTCACAGATTGAAAGCAGGTGTCCTGCATGCAAACCAGGCTCTCCAGTTTACTGAGTTCTTTGTCCATTTCTCATAAGTTTTGTTATTTATTTACTGTGATAAGATATTTTAACCATTTATAGTATACAGATGTATACATTTTAATACAGATATTAAGAACATCTGCGGGCCCGGAGAGAGAGCACAGCGGTGTTTGCCTTGCAAGCAGCCGATCCAGGACCAAAGGTGGTTGGTTCCAATCCCGGTGCCCCATAGGGTCCCCTGTGCCTGCCAGGAGCTATTTCTGAGCAGACAGCCAGGAGTAACCCCTGAGCACCGCCGGTGTGGCCCAAAAGCCAAAAAAAAAAAAAAAAGAACATCTGCATTTTTTCTTAACTGTCATATTCCTTCTCTGACTTACTTCATTGGACAAAACTGATAACTCCATAGGACACACATTGATAATTGCCCTAGCTCCAGGTATCTGCTTTTAGTTTTTTCAGAAATTTAAATTGTTTTATAGATAGAATTACTTAAACTATTATATAGTGTATATTAATTGTGACACATTATACTGTATTCTGTACATCATCTCCCTAGAAACTAGAACCTTTGTTTCTCATAAATCTGGAACAATTTTAAACATGTGGATTTCTGTGTGAGACAGGAAGTGGGGTTCAGTTATGGAGATGGTTTTCCCACAGCAAACTGAGTCATGGAGAAAGCTTTGAGTCACCAACTTAGTCCTCTCAGCCTCTAGGCTTCTGGCTTATTCAGATGATAAGCAGCAGTATTCTTTTGCTTGAAATAAGTAAATTATTTTTATTCTGTCTATTATGGACAAAGTCATACAAGCTGTGTTTTACAAAACAATTTCTAGGATTAGAAGGCAGAGTTGAAAGTCTAGTTTAGTAAGCAAGTTTTAAATCACAATATTTCACATTTGACAGAGATTTTACAGTTCATTTTTTTTTTTTTACTATTGTTTCCTTCACACTCCAGGAGAAAAACTTTCACATTTTCCATGATTCTCAGTTTCAACTCTGACACCTTTAGTATAGGAAGGTGATCTCAATAGTTTCTGTTGGCATGTCACTCACTTCCCTTTGCTTTTTTGTGTTCTTGAGTTTTACTTAGCAGATTTCCCAATATACAAATTAACTAGACAAAATCCATGAAATAAGTTCAAAACTACTATTGAGCAAATGATGAATGCTATTATTTAAAAAATATTTTACTGGAAACTGCTTTATAAATTTGGTTTGTTGAAGAGTGTATGCTGTAGCTTCAAATAGATATAAATAGATTTCTTTGCCTGTTAAGTGGCATGATTTTGATTGCCTTATAAAATTAAAGAGCCATTTTTTAAAATATATTACAGAGGAAAATTAGGGGAGATTTAATAGCTGCTTGCATAACAAGTGGCAACGAATACAAGTCAAATGAATGAATAAAAATGGATATTGTTGAAAACATATGACTACAAACTTTTACACATAGCATCTTATTCATGTCTTTTGGTCCACACTTTGAGGTATTTTTTTTTTTTTTACTTTATT